>NC_138827.1:12771063-13242625 GCF_965183815.1 Platalea leucorodia
GTAATGAAAAATCAGAGCAGTTAAATCGTAAAATTTGGATTAAGAAGCTTGAATTTAATACACACACAACACATTTATTAAAGCATTAGAATAATTGAAATTTGCTGCTGGAATAGTCCAATCTGTTTAAATAATTCTATGGGTGTCTTGTTGTGATAAAAGATTATCTGGAATTCTATTAAAGGCGCAGGAGCCCGATTTCTAAATCCTATTTGGATACTTTCAATAACTATCAATAATCTCATCTACTCAACAGCCTCCTGCCTCTCAGCTTTATCTGAAAGTTTACAGCATTTCAGGAGAATTTCATAATAAAAAACCCGGCGACGTAGGAAAGCGGTACTTGTCATTCATGTTCGGATTAAAAAAAATATTAATATGAGAAAAAAGCCCATTGAAAGGTTTGCTGTTTAAGTGCCGGACTAGATGCAAGGGATAGATTGGTTTTGTATTTCAAATCTCACCTGAAGGTTATTTTTATCTATCTAAACAAATTATCCCTGTCTGTTTGTGGAGTAATTACATCAATGAATATTATGAATAAGGTATGCTCCAGCCAAATATTAATTAAAGGCTCAACACACCCCTCTCCCCCTTCTGCTGGGCTCTCTTCAGACCTACGAATTAATGCCAGGTCCTTTTTAATCCCTCACTTATTACAACTTTCGGTTAATTTTATACTGTTTAATATCATTCCAGGGGCTAATTTCCTTTGTTTATGCGCGGGGTATCTTTGTAATTGTCACCAGACACTTTCCTGGCCGGAGCACCGGCTCTCCCGGACCCCGGTGCTATCACTAATCGCTGCTAATTTTCTTCATTAACTTCATTTACTCTTTCCACGCATTTTTGCGGGGTGAGGCGGGGAAAGGCCCGGGTGGGGACCGTGTCTTCTGCACCGATTTCTCCCTTGAAGCTCAACGCGTGGGGCGAGGAGGAGGGGGAACGGTACCACGGTACCTTCGCTCCGAGCCCCCCAGTTTGGGGCCGGGCCGGCGGGGCTGCGCCCCCGCTCCGCTCCCCGCGGGGCCCGGGGGGCAAAATGACACCAACTCGGGTGTTAAAAGCGATCGGCAGTGGGCTGAAAACCACAACCTTCTCCCGGGACCTTGCACAAGGCAGCTCCCCCACCCCTTTTCCTCCTCTTCTCCCTTTTTTTTTTTTTTTTTTTTTTGAGCTCTTGCTTAACTCCCTGGACCCAGCCCTGATTTCATTCTGGTTATTAGACAGCTACCAGTGACTGTCTGCACTCCGCGTCTTTCCTGCTAATTATCACCTTATGAAAAGTGTTTCATTAAGAAACTCTGCTTTTGATTAATTATCGACAGAATGCTGACCAGAAAGAAATGAAATTAGTCGCTGACCCCGTCTGAGTAACACTGAAAATTCATCACCTATCCTTTTAATATTGAAACGCACCGTAGAATTTTAATAGAAAATATTGTTTTTTCCAAACCTTTCAGTCTTTATTAATGCCCCTGGGCAAGATATGATATTGCTGGCAATATAGCAGCCTTTGTTCATTTTAAATTTATTAAACATAATGCACTTCATTTTCAAATATTTTACTGTTTCTTTTTAATTTCGCTCACTGTAAGTACAGAATAAACCCTTTTTAAACATTTAAGGTGCTGGGGGGTCCTCCGCCCTCCCCAGCAGGCCGGATCCCGTAGAGGCTGGGCCCTCGAGCCCATGGGAAGGGACGGGACCCTGGTTTCAGCTGGCAGCCCCCGGCCCCTGCGGCCCCTCGGGCCGCCCCTGCGGGGTCCGGAGGAGGCGAAGGGGAGGACGGGGCGGCCCGGGTCCTTTTGCACCGGGGGCTGAGCTCCGTCGGGGCGGCGTGGGGAGGTGCGGGGGGGTCCCCGCTGCCGTGCCTGCGCTCCCTCCCTGCCCCACGTCCTCCCCGGGCTCTCCTCGACGGAGAAGCTCGGCCTCCCGGGGGGCTGGAGGGAGGGTGCGGGGGGCCCCGGGTCTCTCCCAGCAGCTGCGGTCCCCCCCGGGCCGTCGGCCGGGGCCGCCCTCCCGCCTGTCCCCCTTTCCCAAGGAATCCGAGACCTGCGGTTAATGAGACGTGAAGTGTGAAAAACTTCCTGAGCGGGGCGGCCCTAACGACGTTCCCAGATGTGCGGCGGGGAAGGGGCGGCCCCGGCCGCCGGCCTCCCCCGGGAACGGCCCCGCCAGCCCGGCCGGGGGCGCGACGGGACGGGACGGGACGGGGCGTCCCGGGGGGGCCGGGGCTCGGCGTCCTGCGGGACCCCGGGGCGGCTCCGCCTGCAGCCCTGCGCGGGGGAGAGGGTCCCGCTCCCTCTGCGCATCCCCAGGTTCCCTGTCGGCAGCCCCGGGGCTCCTGTGCACCCCCTTTGCGCACCCCCGGGTCCCCGCAGCGCATCCCCGGAGCGCTCCGCTCTCCAGCCCCGCCGGCGCCTCCGCTCCGACGTGATCCCCCAAAGCGGGAGGGGATCCCCGGTCCCTGTTGTCCTGACCTGAGCCGCAGAAGTTGCTCCAGAGGGGTCGGCTCCCAGGGACACCAGCCCCGGGGGGGGGAGGCCGGGCGGGGGGGCCCGGGCGGGCAGCCCCGGCCCACGGGCTGGTTGCTTTCCCCTTCCCCCCTCCCTCAGCAGCCCCCGCCAGCCCCCCACAAGCGAGCGACCGCACTCTTTCCCCTCGCATTTCTCCCCCCAAAAACCAGAGCGCCACATGCGCGGCCCTATAGATGCTCGAGCAAATAAATAAATAAACGCCAGCCTCCTATTTTTATGAGCCATTTAACTCCAAAATAGACCTCCAGTATCTAGTCCCCGCGCCGGATTTCCATATCCAGTCACTCAGCCCTGCTTATCTTCATGTATGGCTGCCTCATGTTTAACACACAATTACATTTTCTCCCTCCAATTCCATTACAAATGGAATCGGGGAGGCATTGTTTGAAGAAATGTACTGCTTCAGTTCTAGTTATGTCGTACAATGCACGGAACAGTGGAAAAAATCTAGACACCAAAGAGTCAACAGACAGAGACAGAGACACAGGGAGCCCGGCTCGGAGTGGAGCCCGCACCCTTATTTACTGCGAACAAACTGCTGCCCTGCAGCGGGGCCGGCCGGGGAAAGGGGGCCCGGGCAGAGATAACCAAGCGATGGGAAGTTAATTAATTGCATTAAACTATTGACTAACTACCTAGCTCGATCGTAATTCATTTAGAGAATATTAAAATCTGAGGAACAATAATAAAATTGATGCCGATTCCCAGCGGAAGGAGATGGCCAGCAAATTGGATACTTTTCTTAATCTGGCGTAAATAATAACATGTCTGTTCCCACTCCCTCTCAGGCCAATTCCCCTATCATTTATTCCAGGCTCAAAAGCCCGCTTCCATAATTGATATCAGTTACTCAATGAGTGCTTCTTGCATTTGTTCTCGTTATCCATTATAATTACAAAGTTCAGCCCGGGCGGCCGGGAGGGGGTCGGCCCGGCCGGGAGCCCCGGGGGGAGGATGCCGAGCCCCGGCCCCTCCGGGGGACACGGTCCGGAGTGGGGTGGGTGGGTGGCGGAGGAGGGGGCGGTGGCATCGAGCTGCCGGGGGGGGGAGGCTCCGGGACAGCCGGCTCAGAGCCCCCAGGAGCGGCTGGGTGCAGCGGTTTCGGGGCTGTGGGTGCGGGCCCCCCCCGGCCCGGCTCCCCGCTTGCCCCGGCCCAGCCACCGCGCCTGGCTCCGCTCGGCGCAGATATTACTATTTCGTTATTTATTCACTTATTTATTCATTTATAAAGTGTTTACTTAGCTCGGTGCAGATGTAACATCTCATTTACAGGTTGGCCCCGGGGCAGAGAAACAATTGGCAACAGAGGAGGGAGGAAAAAAAAAAAAAAAAAAAAAAAAAAAGAACTCGGGAGAATAAAGAGGGAGAGAGGAGCGAAGGGGAGCTGCCGTCTGCGGCGGGGGAGCCAGCCCGGCCCCCCCGGTACTCCCGGCCCGGCGCTAGGGCGGGGACCGCCGGGGCAGCGCTGCCTCGGGGAAACTGAGGCACGGGGTACCTGGGGGGCGAGGAGGGGATGTGCCTCCCGGGAGGGCGCAGGGTGTCGGCGGGGGGCAGCCGAGCCTTCGCTGCGGGCGCCCGTCGGGGGTGAGGGTGATCCCCACCGGGAGGAGCGGCACCACATCCCCTGCCTTCCTCCCTCCTACCGGCCAGCAGTCTTCCTCACCGCGGCGCGCATGGCCTGGCGGCCTGGGCACCGGCAGAGCTCACGGACGTTGGTTTTCCAGCGGCTTTTGGGAGGAATTCGTGCTTTCCCCGCCGGTTCCCGAGGCAGCAGCGGGAGTGGGGAGGGGGACGCGCCGGAGGCGGGGATCGAACCCGCGACCCCCGGAGGGCCCGCGCCCCCCAGCCGGGCCCGGGCGGGGGCGGCCCCGCCGCATCCCTTCACACGGCGCTGACGGGCGGCAGCTGCTGATTGTTTAAACGAGGAGGCAGTTGCTTAGCAACCCATAGGAGGCTCATTACCGAAGCCACAGTGATTAACAAAAAAGGGTATGAAAGTAAAATGGATTAATTATTTAATTAACTAATTGATGATCAACTTCTTTTTAATTATTCACTTAATTAAAGAAGTGTAACTACAACACTGCCCTTATCAAGTGTGTTGATATACTGACAAGATTTCAAAGACAAAAAGAAGAAGAAAGGAGGGGAAAAAAAAAAAATCTTCCCTGCTACAGGCGCCGCAAATCTGAACCAGGAGCCGCATGCCACATCTTGGGACTCCCCGCCCCGGAGTTCAGGTGTGGCCCCAAAACTTTCCCGAAGGGGCTGGGGCGAGAGCCTCCATCCCAGAAGGAGCAGCACCATCGCTACGAGTTATATCCGTTTGCTGCTGCCATGCTGCAGAGCATAAATTCAGCGGGGCTGTGCTCTAAGGAAGAGTTATGGAGGCCTTGCTGCCTCTTAAATCCGGGTTGATCTTTGCCTCTTAACTAGAGGATGGTTCAGCTGCGTTTGGTCAGACCCAGCGAGAGAGTTATGGATGGCTGCAAACTTCTCTGCGCCTTTTTCCCAGGCCAAAGGGTTTTGCTAAGCCAGGAGTGAAGGAGCCTTCCTAGGGGCGACCAAAGTATGCAAAGGGACTGGGGACCTGCCAGCCTGGTATCTGTGGTCAGAGGAGAAGGGTGAGCATCAGGGTGTCAAAGCAACCCCGGCTCTTGTGCGTGTGATGCGTAAGAGCCCTGGCTTTCCCAGGGAGGGGGTCCTGGCAGCAGGGGCCATGGGGAAGGAGTCCAGGGCGTCCTGCCCAGGGCAGCCCTGGTGCCCCGCGGGGCTCCCTGCCTGCTCAGGGATCCCTCTTCCCAAGTTGTGCTCGGAGTCAGCAATAACACGTAAGTGATTTTGCTTTCCGAAGGATTTGTCTTCTTCACTCTGCCCAGCAAGTGTCTGGCTCTCCCTGTATTGCACTAATTTTGTTTCTGTTTTTTTCGAAGTAAACAGTGTGGCTTGTCGAAAACGTTCACCTCTCTTGATTAATTTACCCCTAATGACAAAGATGGCTTTGCAATCAGCAGGTAAATGTGGGGAATGAAATCCGCCTGGTTTTCCCTGTTAGCATGGCTGATGAGGGAGAGGGAGCTGGTGCCGAGCCGAGGGGAGGACGGCGCTGCAGGGACTCAATCGATTCTATTTACCCGTCCAAGGTGTGATTGGATTTATTGTCAGTGTGAAGAAGACAAACTGATCACTTCTGCTCAGCGCAGTATTGGCAGGTCCAAGATCTGCTGAAGGAAGGGAAACTTGGGTGAGTTCAGCTTGTTTTTTTTTTAACCCTCTTCTGAAATGTTCCACCTCTGTGCATGGGGTCCCTGGAGCTCACCCAGAGAAACCTCGTTCCCCACAGTCACCCACAGGTGACGAAGCTGTTGTCACTCCACGCTAGGAAGGAAGGGCTGGAGGCAGCAGGGCACGGCAGGTCGGTACGGAGCCCTGGGTATCTCAGCAGTGCAAACCAGGAGCACCCTGTGGTCACAAGGATGGGGCCGCAGCGGCCACGGCACCTTCGTGGTGGCATCAGGCTGGGTGCTGAGGTGGTTTCCCCAGGAGACACTGGGAAGTCACTGCAGATGTTGGAAGGTGGAAATAGGGAGGAAAAGAGCTCTCCTATCCTCATCGAAGGGGAAAAAGCTCCCAGTGCAGGCAGGTCTGTCTGAGATGACACAGTATAAGCATGGACAAGGCAGTCTAAATTCTCCCTCACCAGTTCCCTGTGCCTCCATCGGGTTTTAAAAACATAAACCAAACCTTCTCCCCCATTTAAATCATTTACCTAATCCCCTAACTCTCTTAATTAAGCAGAGGGAAGTTTAAATTGTTCTGACCATCTTTGGAAGGATTATGTATTTCAATCATCATTATGGTATGGCTATTTGTGATACCATGAGATAGATAGGTATATCCATTGTATCATCAGGCATACAAATTATAATCCCCCCAAAGACATTTAATAACAATTTAAAATACTGACTACTGGACGTAGGGCATTGGCAGATTAGAAATGAATGTGAACGGGGTGTTCGTTCAAGGGCTCTGGGTGCTTTGCGCTACGAGCCTCTGTCCTGCAGTCCTCCCTCCTGGCGTTGGGACCAGCGCGGGTGAAGAGGAAGGGGGCCCCATCCCCGGGGTCCTTCCCATGTGGCAGCATCTCGCGTGGGTGCATCGCCCTGTCCGTAGACGGAGCTCAGGGTGAGCTGGATGTGCTGGGTCCCGGGAGCATCTTCACCCTCCCGACCAGCTTCCATCCCTCGGGATGCCGCGAGGGTCTCATTACCTCCACTGGAAGCTGTGGGTGTGCATCCGAGGGGCAGGATGTGGTCCGATGCTGTCTAATTTTCTTGGAGCTGTACACGGGGGTCCCCAATGACATTAGCGGGAGCTGCTGAAGCATATCGAGAGAAGAGGAGATGCTACGAGCGCTCGCTCTCGCAGCAAAACTGCTCAGGGGTGTCTCTGTAACTGTGAAATCAGGCCTTTTGAAAGCATGGATTATTGAGTGAGTAGATCTAGCCAGCTCCTTTAGGGCCATTAGTCCTCATATGCACGTGGTTATTTTACACGGAGAACATACAGGGGAGGCTATATCATTTTTAGGGTAGGGGAAGAAGAAGGAGTAATTTTTCTGTTTCTTAGGAGTAAGTAAAAAAAACTGCTTGAAACCTACTAAAACAAAAAGAGACACATGTCTAAGAAATAAAACCACATTCTGACCTGACAGCAATAGCATTGCAGGCTAAATTCTAACTCAGTGAATTTTTGTAGGCTGGGTTTGGATGGCAAAGAACTTAAAACCTTACGCCTTAAGTGGAAGGACAGGACACAAAAATCCTTAAATCTGTGCCAGGGAAACATTATGAGCCCAAATAAACGGGCATTGTCCTTTGCAGAAAGGCCAGTCCAGCTGAAAAACTGATTTCTTGTTCTGTTTTTAAACAACAACATGGAGATCATGTTTTCCGCTTCACCAAATAAGCAGAAACATTATTGTTATTTGCGTTGTGCCTTTGGTATGGACAGCAAACTCTGTGTAATAGCTGAGGAGCATCTCTCTGCCTCGTTGTATGAAGGGGTGCAGGGCTTCCATCCCCCAACTGCAACGGGGGAGAACCAGGAGAGATTTGGGTCTAAGTCAGAGCACCCAAAGGCAGCAAAGGGAGCTGGGTGTTGGAAGGGCTGATGGGTTTGCTTGTTAGCAGCAGTATAGAAAACTTACCTACATTCTTGTTCGATAATACTACAGTCGTGTGGAAAACAGCTAAACAGTTGTCTAACACAGCAAGGGATCTTGCTGACGACGAACGTTGCAGGGGAAATCGTTCCCTCAATGCATCCCCAGTTCCTTATCTAGCTTCCAGAGTTGTAGTTTTTACAGGGTTTTGGTATGTTTTTTCTAACACCTTATTGCAGCGTGACCCCCTCGCCAGCTCCCACAGCCCCTCGAAAGGGCAGATGCCCCCGGGGCTCCCACCGGTGATGGGGCTGGGACGCTGCTCTGCATGGTCCCCAGCCCTGGTATGTGGGCTGTCACTGGGGGTCGAAGATGGTTCAGTCCTGAGAAATGCTAAAAACCCCAAATAACGGAGATGATGGCTAAGCACACCCCTGGGGTGAATTCAGCAGGCACCCACAGGCAGGGATTGATAATCTTTATCCAGCGTGGCAGTTCAAAGTGCTTTTATAGGGGTCACCCAGGCTTGGCTTTAATGGGAGGGAAAGGGTCTGGGCTCAGGCTCTTTGTTAGGAAGGGAGACTAAATCCAGTCCCTACAGTTGTCCCAAGGATCCTAGGTTTGTCCTCTCCTTCATGACGATAACTGAGCCTGGTCTTTATTTTTCTGGAAGAGGACCTCATGCCAGATCTTTCTCTCTGTGAGCAGGACGTCATGTTTGCCCTGGCATTAGAGGAATTGCTGTTGTACAGCGCTCCTTGCCCTCAGAGAGAAAGCACCAGGACTGGAGAAAACAGGTCAGTGCTTACAAGGGATCAAACGCTCCGGTGATGGGCACGTTACACGCTGACCTTGCCGGCTTGGGAATGATTCGGGGCTTGTTGGTGTCAGCTAAGCTGGCTCAGACGCTGGGTCTCTGGTGCAGCCATGCCCTCTCGCTCTCTGGCTTTAAATCACCTTCAGCTTTCCTATTTCTGTGGGCTCATCTTCCCGCCTTAGGAACCTCTACATCAAAGCTGTGCTGGGGAAAATACACTGCTAACTTCTTTAAACGTTCCTGGGCGTTGTGATTACAGGATCCAGCAACTACTTTTCCAGAGCTCGTGAACTTCTTGAAAAATCTCCAGGGAGTTTATCTCTGGGGGAACTTTATATTTTCTTGCTGATTTTTAAAAGTCTACTGTTAACACTGTGAGAGAGATTTTTTTTTTTTTTTAAGCACCAAACTCTTGATAGATGCTGGGTTTGTAGGAGCTGTAAATGTAAATTGTTTTTCCTCTGGCCACTTGTGTTTTATTTGAAACGTACAAAATCTGAGTGTGTAGTTCCTGAGAGCTGGCCTAGAGAATAGCAGCACTCCCAAGTAGTTTGTCTCCTATCAAACGGCATTAATAATTTAGTCTCTAATTAAAAGTGAGGTCAAACAATGAAAAATGACTGAGCTAAATGGTTACGCTGTGATGTATTAAAGTGACTGGTGGGTTTTAATGGATGGAAGGAGTGTTGTTGTTTGTTTATGTACAAAACACTTTCAGTCAAAGACTGTAGGAGTCCCGAGGAAATGTATTTAACTAAAATCTTTTACAGGTTACTGAGTCAATGTCTTGAACAGACAATTTTTACACACCTTTTATTTCCTTCAAATTGCTCAGCTACCTGTAAAACAGCTTCTCTTAATGATGAGGGGAGAAAAAAAAACCTGCTTTGATGTCTCTCAGGCTTGTTCATCAGCTAATGTTAACACTCAGAAATATCTAAGGGCATCTAAGACATCATGGGAGAGGTATTTTGAAGGGAGCTTGGTTTTGTGTTCTGGAAGATGCTCTGGGTGTCTGTTCCCAGCATGTTTGGTGGCTGCTACCGCCCTGAGTGATTTTGGGAAGCGCCTGTTGTTGGTGTGATTACTTTATTTGTCAGCAGCCTTTGCCAGAAGCTAACCCTGTACTGAACAGCACAGTGCTGCCCCAGCAGCTGAATTTCCGAAGAAAAATGGGAAAGAGAGCAAGACTGCAGCCCTCGATGTGCAGGGAGGGAATCCGAGAGAAGGAGGACTCCATCCCTCGTGAGAGCATGTCCCAGGAATGCGGCATGGGCAAATAAGCTAGCATGTCAGACCCTCTGCCATGGCTCTTGCCAAAACCAGGGGTGCCCAGAGTCTCCAGCAAGGGCCTCATCCACCAGACCAGCCTTCCCACCACACTGGTGGGGTGCACGTGGTGCTCCACCTTTCAAGGCAAATTGTACAACATCATGTTAATGGGACAGGCCTGACTTCATGGAAATGGTGAAAAGTGTCCTACCATGGGCATGAATGTATCATTTAGTAGGTCCTCTGTGTCATTTAGCTGGAAGACTTCTATTTCTGACCCCTGAGCCAGGGCAGTAAGGTCCTTGGATGACAGAACCATAGAAATGTATGTGATTGTGTGTCTGGGATGCTCCACTGGGGACCTTGGCTTCCGTTTACAGGGCTCCAGGGTTAAGGCATTGGCTCCCATAGGGACCTGCTCTTATGGTCATACAGATGCCTTTACAGGGAGGCTAAGGAGAGGGTGAGAGTTTATCCTGATTATGATAAGCAAAACCAGGATCTTCCATCATAGATCTGGACCCAGATGTGCTATGTGCTGTCCAAGCACAACAGGAGAAAAGCTTCTGCTCATCAAGGCTATAACTGGAGGTAGGAGTAAGTACAGATCCAAGAAGCCCACATTTTTTTTACAGTACTGTATGCAACCAAAAAAGTAAAATAGAAGTCCCTACTCCTAACTATTTAGCCTTTATTTATTTACATTTTTAGCTGGCAATCTTCATATAAAAAAGACAGGAAGTTGGAGTTTTGCACCTATTTCATTTAACACCACTTAACTCCTGGCACTGGCCCAATATGTCTCCATTAAGTGGAGACTTTGCAAAAATTGTCCCAATTAAGAAGCAGCATTGCGATTTGCTGTTGTTAGGCTAAACTGGTTCCCTGGGAGATGTCCTAATGAGGTATCCATCTTGATTAAGTGCAGACCCGTGAAGTGCTTCCCAATTAAAGGACAGAGTATGCATGTATATTGTCCAAAATTAAAAAAAAAATAGTAATTTGTGGTATCTCCTCTGGGACTCACCACCCATGGACAGTGGCTGTGTTTGCTTTGACCAGACCCATCACAAGTGGTCATGGACTGCCAGCACCAGCGTTTGTATCTAGGTCTCCACATTCAGAGTAACTGAAGAGGAAGGTCCAGTGAGTGAGAGCCAAGCTAGATGCAGGTGTCCTTCCTACATGTCCATACAGCTTTTCCCACAGGTTGGTTGTGGGCTTACGTTGGGGTCTTGTCAAAAACCCTTGTTCTCCCTGGGTTTCAGGCCACCTTTCTGAAACAGGGAGAAAAGCACTGGAGCTGAGGAGGTAAGTGTATTACCGGTAGGAAGGACTTGGATACTGGTTTTTCATATGGGCAAGCTGGGTGTGTGGCCATGGCAGCCCAAGGGGAGACAGGAGGGGGGAAGATGCACCTTCCCTCATTCTATCTCCCTGCTGTAGCTACAGACTGCTACTGAGGTGCCCAACAGGAGGGCAGGAGGTGAGTTGCAACAGGAAATTCCCACTGGTTTTAAGGAAAAAAAACAACCCCAGCCCTTTCCCATGAGAGTGGTGCAGCTGTGAGACAGCATCCCAGAAAGGCTGCAGAGTCTCTGTCCTTGGGATTTTGAGAAACCTGGTCTAGGTTTGAAGTTAACCTTGCTTGGGGCAGGAGGTTGGATGAAGGACCTCCAGAGGTCCCTGCCAACACAGGTCTCTCAGCGATGCCATGCTTGCGGGGCTGGGGTTGACGTGGGCCATGGGGTTCCATCAACAGCTCCGATCCTCCAAGGCTGCACCAAGTCAGTGCAGAAACCACTGGGTCTGCCTGAGGCACTCGTAGGACTTGGTAGGGTGTGAATTAGGAGCAGTGGGGGAAAAGGGCACTGCTGTAAAACCCTTGCTGTTTGGAGAAGAGAGAAACCACATGAGAGTGGGTTTCTTCTCTAAGAAATAAGAGCCTCGCTTCTTCCCTTCCAATAACTTTCACTTTAGTTTAAACCAACAAATGTCCATTTGTCAAGTGTTAATATTCACCCAATGTCCAGAGGACATACCTTGAAAGTTATTTATAACAGGATTTTTTTTTTCTTCCAAGGAAACAACGTTCTCATTCCATATTTCTTCTGCGCTACAGAATTACCAATCAACTGTTTTGGAGTCATTTTAAATACAATTATAAAGAATGTGATTAGGACAAATGCAAAAGAAGTCAAACATAATCAATTCCTCAGTGCTGCCTTGTGGTTTACATTTTAGTATCATTTAAGGGGATTTGCGCCAACCTTTTGTAGTAGATTAAAGGCAGATATTTTGTTTGTTACAATCAAACCTATGATTTCGGTTTTATAAATTTTTAAAATATTAATTATAGTTTGAAAAGTACACGGAGGTGAATACATTAACTAGTTTCCTGCTTAGATAGCAACTATTTGGTGTTTGGCATTAGATTAGCAAGGAGCAGGTTGGGAATTTTAATCCACCTTGTTAAGTTATTAAATTTTCTTTATTTACATACAGATCTTACTTTCATTAACATTGTAACAGGTGCTCATTAACAATTTATCATTTGCAAGGCAGAAACAAAAAGAGATTTTGCCACAAAGTTTTCTCTTCTGAGTGTCTCAATTATACTATGTAGCAAGGCTAAAACAATTACACATATTGTTTTACAACAACACTCAAAACTTGGGCCCGTATGGAAAAATCAGTAATCTCTGAATATTTCGCTGCTTGTAGTTTTCTTCCGCGTAGTTACATAAATAGAGCTTCTTTTCATTTAAAAAAGGGGGGTATTTTCACTCTAAAATGTCTGCTACATTAAAAGTATTTGGGTTCATGAATGTATGGACCTGTTATTCCATCCCACTTATTCACAACTTAAGCGAAGACTAATAGAATTTTAATATGATCTGTAATCACACTAAAAACTGTAGTTCAAAATTCCTGAGCATCACTTCAGTGGTATTGAATAGCCCTGGATCTAATTAGCATAATCATTTGCAGAGCCCTTGGAGTCCTATTTTCACAACCTTTTTATATTCTGAAAACAGGGGGTTTATAGTTTCTTTTCATTTTTTGGCATAAGAGAAGGACATGGCACAATTTCCTTCTCCTTCCCGCCTCCCCGCTTCCTCCTCCTTCCCCTCTGCTCCTCCCAGACTGCTTGTGCAGCACGTACCATCCCCAGCAGGCACCTGCGGACCCACCGTGTGAACCCTGGCTTGGCTGCAATGCCCCAAAGCCTTGGAGACAGCTGGAGGCACTGGAAGCTTTGCTCTTTCTCCTAAAAATAATGTATTTGATATGCCTATCTCTCTTTTGAACGTTGCCTTTTCCTTTTGGAAGGAGGTGAGCCTCCAGCAGCTCTTTCAGCGCGGCCACCTCTTCCCCATCCCTGTATCGCCAGGAACTGCTCTTCTCTTGGCAGCCAAGGGCTTGCTCTCACAAGGTGGTTTGTTCTGGCAAGGCATCTGAATAGCTGTGGTCTTGGCACCACTCTTTATTTTGCAGGATAGAGCCCTCGTTTGAGCCTCTGTCATTTGCAAGACTTCCAGCAATGCTGGTACATTTGTGATGATCCATAACACATGGGTGATTTAGAAGCATTCCTTAGGCTTCCAGCTCTTGCTACACCTAGGAATTCAAAACCCAGTTTGGGATTACTTTTCCCAGTGTTATTTGAATTGTCATCAAAGGTTGGTGCATAACTGGGGCTGCAAGAAGCTCTTGCGGGATCATGTTTTACACCATGTAAAATAGCTTTGATGTTCTTAGAGCACATGGTGTGCTCCAGGATGGCTCTTGCCTTGACTGATGCTGACTGCGTGGTGAAATGAACCTTAATGCTCCACTGGATATATTTTTGATCAGTTTAAGTAAGAAAAGACTATGGGGTCCTCATAGCTCTTAAGCAGATCCAACTACTGATGCTCACTGTTCACTTCATCGCCGTTGCTCATGCACTCTCCTAAGATGTGGTTAGGGGAGATGTTTCAATACAACTGGCACAGTTCATCTCAGGTTGACAAATCAGCACCCTAAACCCCTTCATTGTCATTTCTACTTCATTTCAAATACTTTACACCAGAACCAGGGGAACTCAGTAGCCTCATTTGTCCTGTTCCCTTCATGAACCTTATATGCAAGAACAAGAGGCAAGAAAAATTACCCCTGGAAAATCCAGCACCACCAGGCTGGTTTGTGAGCAGCTGTGTCTGGTCACAAATATGATCAAACTCTTTGGCTTCTCCTTCAAAATACATTTTGTGTGTGTCTGGTGATCTTGGTTTTAGTGTTCATTTTGCCACTGGCAGTTTGTCTTTGCTTCTCACTGAAGCCCAGTGACTGGTTTTCACTGTATTTCTGGACTGTCAGTTTATTCCGAGCTGCAAAGTGATTCTCCCTCTGTAATTTGAGGACTTCTATGGATTGAACATCAAAGAAGTCCGTGAATCTCTCTCTGTCTTTCAAGACTGATTCTTGCAATTAGAGTTTTCCTAAATCCTTTTTAATTTATCATTGCTTTCACAAATCCAAGCCACAAAGTGCTGGATTCCTGATCTGTTTTATTTCCTTGCTCTGCACGTCGTGGCTGATGTCAAGGGTTGGGACAGTTGTTTCTGGCTTTAGTGTGGGCTGATTGTTTCTTTCCACATCTGGATTAACACGGTAGTGATTAGAGGAATCAGGTGTGAGAGGGCAGTCTGGGGTAGGTATATCTTGCAGGAGATTTGCTTTGAGAGATATAAAATTACACCCTGGTTCTGTTGGTCTTCAGGATGCGTACAGGGCAGGTAAGCATTTTAATTCTGTCTCAGCAAATCTCACCTCATGTTCAACAAAGACTAGAAAAATGTGGAGAAAGACCAAGTCCTGGTAGCTTTTCTCTGATCCTGAGTGAGACTCTGTGTAGACAGTGTCCCCAGCCCTGATCTGTGGTGTATGTGAGGCATCCCAAAGGACCCCCAGCTGGCATTGGTGTATGGACATCACTTGTGCTCTGGCTTGAGGTATTTGTCCTGCTGGGTTCGCTGAGTGTGGTAATGCCATGCTTCAGGCTTAGCCCTGCCTGTGCTTCCTCTATGCCTTCCTCACCCTCACCTGCCTGTGCCTGCAGCACTGGCATTCCTTGCCTGCGCATGGATCCTATGCCATGGGACAGTAAATCTGCAAGAGCATTTTGTTTTAATAGACATGGAAAATTAATGCCTAGAAATGACTGTAAAAAAGGACACAGGCAGAATACCTCCCTGCTTCTGCTGCTATTCTCTTCCTACCATCCATTTTGTAGAAGCTTTTGAATTGCTTCATTCTAACAAAATCTTTGCACAGCAAAGATGTCCTTGATTGTGTTATTTTAAAAAGTAATTTTCCCCACCCCTGAAAGTTTTTATCTACAGCGTTTTATATTTTCTCACTGACTTAAATAGCCTGGTCTCTCTCTTTCTCAAAGTAAAATAGACAGTGCCTTTATTTATCCTGTTGGTACTTTAAACTACAATAAGATAAATGGGCACAATTATAGATGTGTACCAGAATAGGAACATGTGTTCTAGCATATGTGATACTAACCTAAGCAGACATCTAAATGTACTTCTCAGATAACAAACATTACACACACACATATTTATTAAACTCAGAAACAGCCTTTGCCATCGTTTTTAGCTACTTTTAAACAGCTGGTGAACTGTCAAAATCACTTTAAATATTTTAACAACCAAGTTAAATATTTTTAGTTGTTTCTGTGATGGTAGTAAAAATTCAGGATGGAATAATCTAACTGCTTTTGTAAAATGCTCGAGGAAAAGCAGAGGATGATTTTATTTGGCTGTAAGTTTTGAGCCAACTTTTCTTTTAAAGAAGTAGGCTAAGCTCTGCACCTGGGACCCAGCGAGCCATGCCATACACCACAGCACCTTCGCCAGCTTCGAGCCCCTGCGATTTGCAGTAGGGAAGACTGCTTGGACTCCCTCCCGTGGGATTTATCACAGGTTAACACAGTGGATTAGATCATGGAAAGCTGGTAAATGTTTATTTATGGTGCCTGGGTGTTTATGATGCTCTTCTGCTCCGCTCCTAAGTTCCCTCTCAATAGACCTGGTCCCGAAAGCCTGGAGAGCGTCACATGCGTGACTTCAGCTGCGCAGATGTGAGTGGCAGCAGGGCCTTTCAGTGCTTCAAGGCAGGCTGGAAGCGCCAAATAGTGACGATTTATATCACTAAAAGTCAGAAAGGATTTGCAAACCATCCGTTCTATTGCTATTTAAGTGCAACAGAGAAAATCCACAGTGAAAAGGCACAGGGCAAAAGCCTTTTTATTTTTAATATACATAAAAAAGGTGAGTATTATAACATGTGAGCGGGAGATAATGACAGGTGAATAAAAAGAAAGACAGCGACATATCTAGCAAAGTGTCACATTGATAAATAAATGAACAAAGACAGGCAAATAAAAGGCTGTTATGAAATATATCAAATCTGATGTGATATGGATCGTGTTGCGGGAAGTTCAGTCTTCCTTTGCCGAGACAGGAGTCAAGGACAAACAGTTTGTCTGCGATTACGAGCTGTCCAGGCTAGTGAAATAAATACACCTGGAAGACGGCTCTGTCCTTCCCTCTGCCTGGCTTTCAGCACAGTGAGCACCCGGGCAGTTAACGTGACACGATTTATTTTGGGTGGCATTTCCTATGCAGCATTATTACAAACTGTTTCTGAGTGGATTATGGGCTCTCACACAAAAGTAAGAGATAAAGAAAGCACAGCTCAGGCTGCATCCTCACATCTAGGGTGAGGGAAGCCACCTGAAAACCAAAGGAGTGGGATCGTATTTTGCTGTATTGGAGGAATGGTTGATGAAGTGGAAAGTGGGTGATTTGGGGAGGAGCATGTGGCATCTTGCTGGAGAGAGCAGGAGAAACAAGCTGTGGAGATGTGATGGATCTGGAAAATGAATTTCAGCATCACAGAGAAGCTCATGAGAGCGGTGGATGCCCAGGAGATGTGGTCGCTGCCAGACAGCAGCACCCGCTTCGTCACGTTGAGCAAAGGTAGCACAGAGACAGCAGGGGTGGCAGAGGGGCAATGCTGTGTTCCCTGGGCAGCAATGACCCTCAAGGGAAAGCCGCTGATTTGGAGGATGGTGATGGAGGTTATTAGCAGGTCAAACACTCCAGCTGTAAATTGGGGAACCAGTTTGGAGAGACCAGGCTCAAGTCCTGATCCTCGTCTCACGGAGAAAGCGATCATCTCAGGAGGTTAGCACCGGTCAGCATCATGCCAAGTGGTGGCCAGCCTGGGGCATCTGCTTCCCAGCTGGAACGTAAAACTGGTAGAACTCATCGGAGGGGCAACAGCAGAGAAAAATCCAACTGGGGATGTGCAATACTGTGATATTGAAGTGATTGAGGGTCACAGAGCTACCTGGAGAAGCAGGAACGAAGGATATCAAGAGGGACAGGCGAAGAAACAGTCTTTGAGAGTGTCCTCAAGCCAGCCGTGGCAGGGGCTGTGTTTGCAGATGAACATGGGCAGCTGTCCTAGGGGAAACATCTGTGAGCAAAGCTTCTCCCCAAGACACGCAGAGGAGAATGGCTGAACAAACAGGAAAAGATATTTTTGCTACAGTGCTTTTTGATGTCAAGATGAATTTTTCCCCAACATTGGGAATAATGAATTTACGGGAAATAGTCCAGGCAGAACTTGGTGCAAGACTTTTGAAGAACCAGTCACAGGGCAGCAGCAGCTGTCTCAGCAGTGATGGAAACATATCCTAGAAAAACTCAGAAAGGCTGCGAGCTTAAAAGGCTTGGCAGGAGCTGTGGGCAAGGAAGTTTTAAATTTTCCAAACCTGGTTTCAAAGGAGGATTTTCCTGTGTTGAGCCAGACCTGCAGTATCATAAACCGGTATACCTGTATTATTTGTATTAGTGCTCCATCAATCAGCATTACTAAAAGTCTTGTCCTTTTTTTTTTTTTTTTTTTTTTGTTAAAAGGAAGACTTATAACAAATGCTGGCAGTGTTACAAACACAGGTCTGATCTGCCGACTGCTTCTGACAACAGGATTCCTGTTCATAGCTCACAGTCCCAGGTCTGAGGAGCGGGTTTTGTTAGGCAACTTGTTAGAAAAATGTTTCTTTGTCTCTGTCAGCTCTACTTGCCAGCAATCACTGGGCAAGCAGCCTTCTCTATTAGGATTGCTTTCTGTGTCAAACACCTCATCATTAGAAAGTGAGGCTTGAATGTTATTCTTTAAGCCTTAGATCAACTGTGGGAGCTGAGATGTAATGGAAAAACCTGAAGCTGGAAATTCTCGAGTCGTTATCACAATTTATACTTAAAAGAGCTCCAGTTTTATAGCAAAAAGAAAAAAAAATCCATTCATTTTAATCATTGCAAAGCTTATTAAAAGGTTTTGAATATTATTTATTGCAATTCTGTACCAGTTCTAATTCACTCATTAATTCTATTCATCTTGAAACTAATTTTAAAGTTTCAAAATTTACCATAGCATTTTGAAAAGTTAAAGTAACTTTCAAGATGAATAGAATTAATGTTTTCTTTCCCTCCTTACAAACTGGTTTCACCTTCAAATACAAACCATGACCATACCATGCTAATAGCTGCAAATGTATTCTCTGTTTAAGGTTTCAAAACCATTACTTGACAGCTGATGTGGAACATAATTTCACCGATACCAGTCTTGTTTTCAATGAGAGATGGTGCAGTCTCCTCCAGGAGCTGCAGCCTTTAATGCTTACTCCAAATACATTTCTACAGCCAAGGATGTGGAGTAAAGCGTTTTTTTTCTGCTTCCTCCTGTATATTTTCTATTTGCTCTATTTTGCCTCTGACCAAAGACCATTACAGGTCTGTAAACTCTGACATAGCTGTTATAAATTTTGAGCATTTTCTGTGTGGGGAACATCTGGTTCCTAAGAAAACAAAGTGTTACTTTTCTGATGGCTGCAGGAGAGTGTCTGGGTTTAATCCACCTGTGAGGGCTGCTTATTTTTTAAACTTCATACCAACACACAGGAGGTGGATGCTTCCTGGATCCCATGGCATAGCTGTGGCCTCAGCATTGCCAGAACTGGCCTTAATTTCATAAATTCTTCAGGTTACAAAAAGTTTCTCTCTTCCTTGCTGAGTTTCTACAGGACCTGAAGGAGCAGGCACGGCTCTTTCTTTCATTGAGTGAGCCCAAATTCCTTCCTGAAACAAGGAAAACCTCAACAGAAAGAGAAGCTGTTGGGAACTTTGTGAACAGAGTGCTTTCAGTTTTGCATCACTGGGCACCCTGCTGGGGCAAACCAAGCTGGGCAGTGCCGCGGTGAAGGTAAATACCTTCTCACACCCAAGGCTTGCTGTGCTTTGTGTGGAGTGATTGCTTTTATCTAAAGGTGCTAAAGGTCCTATATATGAACCCAGTTTTCTGGTAAACATCACGCTGCCTTTCTTCTGGCAGTGAGATTATTTGCAATAAGAGTTTCTAGAGCTTTGGTTGCTTTATTTTTATGTTCTAAAGTGATGATGTGTCTGTAGCAAAAAGGCAGCAAGAGCTTATTTCTGAGCAGCTTCAGGTGTGTACATGAGTGGTCTAAGATGTATCAGTTATTTGGAAAGGTCTTCTGGTGAAACATAACTGAGAAACTGTTCTCATTTTGGATTTTGTAAGGTCATCACTGTGTTCAAAGTTGGCTCTCATCCTTTGCTACAGCTACAGAGTGGAAGGGGGACATATATTCTGAACACAGAACTGGAGAAAGGTCCTTGGTGGGTGCATTTATCATTTGAAACCTACAGAGGTGGTTATTTTTTTTTTTTTTTTTTGAGAGTGAGTTTGAATTTGCAGTTTTCCAGAGGCTGACAGATACTGCTGGGGAAGGCTCCCTTGGATGGTTTAGGCCAGTTGGAAATGCCAAGGAGACCCTTTTGCCATCCATAAATCACAAAGATCAAGCTAGATTTGGCCAAGCTTCCTCTCACATCCTAGGAAACACCCCTAGTTTTGGTGGGAAGCCAGGAAGAAAACCTGAGAGAAGCAGTGGATAACAGTGCAATTAGAAAGTCCAGGGCAAACATGGATGGGGTTCCCCAACACCTAAACCCTCCAGAAATTTGAGACACAGTGTACCCACAACTGGAGAGCAAGGTGACCCATCCTGGACAAGTGTCTGCAACTGGTGAATGAAGAGCTCTCCTGGAAGATCTGCCTCTGAGAAAGGTCCCCTGGGCTCCTTTTGCTGTGTAGTGGCCACTTCTGCCATGGGTATAACATGGGTAGTTTGCTGGTTGAAAGCTCTTCCTGAAGGAAACGGGGACAAACCCTGTTTCTCCTTGCGGTGCTGGCCTGTTGGAGTGCTTGAAATGCATGGCGGCAAAGCATAACTCTTTTTTATGCTTGTGGTCACTTGCCTCAATTTTATATGTGGCAAGTCTGGCAGTGTGGGATATAGTGCAGGGGGCCCACGGTGGTGTCAGGGAAGGTGTCTGAGTGAAACATTTTATGGCTTGGCTGGCTTTATTTCCTGGCTGGAACGTTTCCACCGGCTTCCTTTGGCCGTGCCCAAGGCTCCAGCTTGTGGTTTCCTTATTTTTTTTTCCCTTAAGACTACCGTCTCCACTTGGAGAAAGGCAGGAGCACAGGGAGGGATGCTGCTTTTGTGCTTTCTGCATGTTTGAGATGAAAGTTCCCGTTGTTCCTCTCTGTTCCATGCACGAACCGTGTCCAGGAGAGAAGTGGATGGGGCAGATTGCCTTTAGCACCAAGCTTAAGTGGATCCCGCTCGGCAGCTGCCACGAAAATTATTCCCAGGAAAGAAAATACAGGTCTAATGCAAGCAAGCACACCTGAACTAGCTGAATCTCATTGGCACAGAAATATGGGCTGGGAAGATGCGGCAGAAGGGCTTCAGCAGGACGGAGGCACGAGGTTGGTATCTCAGCTCCCCGGTGGGTTTCCCCTCCAGGTGCAACCCATGATCATGATCAGCAGTTCAGGTGGAGAAGGAGCTCTCCGTACCTCAGATGGGGCTCAGCCTTGAGTCTGAAAAAGCTGCAACCCAGCTAAGGGGATAAAGACTTCTTCCCTGTGCCAAAAGATTTTTGTAGCTGATGGCTACGCTGACCTGTCTGGTCTTTCCCTGCCCAGCTGCCTCACACAGCACTGCAGCAGACACAGAGGCAAGCATCCACGAGGAGGACTGATGTCACCTCTCCTGAATTTTGTAAGTCTAAATCTTGGTGTCATACTCAGAGGTCTGCTTTGACCCTAAAAGTTTTTGTTGCAAAACTGATTTTAAGTGCAGTGTTTGCACTGGGGGTGCAGGAGTTGGCAGCCTTGGTAGCGGAGATGCTGTTGGATTGAGAAATGGGTCTCCAGCTTTATGCCTGACTGGGAAGTCTGAAAAAAAAAAAAAAAGGGATTATGATCCTGTTTGTCAAGCCAAAAACGTGAGTAGTAATTCAGGCACGAAGAAAGCTGTCATCGCGTGTGGCAGCGTAAAGAAACTGGCCAGAGAAAGGAAGCGTTGTGTGTTCAAGGTAACCCAGGGAAGAGCCTTAGAGTGACTCTCGGGCATCTGCCAGGTCAAGAAAAGCTACCAACTGACTTCCAGAGGCCTTGGATGGGGTCCAGGGTTAAATCAGTGTCTGATCCCTAAGCTGCTGGGTGGCTGAGGAGGGCTTTGTGATTTGGGATGGCCTTTGCAGTTTAAAGTGCTGGCATTGAGCGGTAAATGTAGTTTAGCTGGATGAGGTATTTCCTATTTCAGTTTCTTATTTCAATTACAAACACTGGCTTAATACAACCATTATCAAACTGAAGCCTTTAAAATTCAAGGGAAAAAAGTTTCCAAAAGTGAATGAATTGATCTGTCACGCATATAGACTGACTGTCCAACATATCAGTCCTAAGCCAAAAGGCAGAATAACCTGAACCTCCAGATCTGTATCTCCAAACGCATGATAACAACAACTGCCTAATTCCCTTTAAAAAGCAGCAATAGAAAATAAGACCTGACTTTTGATGAGAAGTCAGTGGGAGTTACTTGGATTGTACTGCAGAAAAATGGGATTGAGAAGACAGAAACATAAGGTTTGGGAGACAGAGCTGCTAGATAAACAGAAAGAAGCACAAATCCAATATGAGTTTAAAAAATGTGGCCCTTATCATGCCACTGGTTTTTAAGCAAAGCTCTCCATTGATTTCAGAGGGGTATCCTGCCCAAAAATCAATGGCAGGAGATGCCCCCATGTATTTACCTACTCTGATTTGGTTATTGATTATTAATAACTTTACAGATACTAGCAAGCAAAAATGCCAGGACAGTGGTTCTGCAAATTTAAGTCAGGGATTCCCTGGGAAAGCTCTCACGGCACTGCCTAAATACCTCATTTTGCAGTAACCACCCCCCAAAATGCAAATTGTTCTACTCTTCAGGTGAACAGGTACATTTTTTTTTCCTGAGCGATCACCTATCCATCAGAAAATTGGGAGTGGGAAAGGTGCAGGGCAGGCTGATTCTGCAAAGCTGCCTGCTAAAGCCCTGATTACTGTTATCAGGCAAAGAAGCAGTCCAGTTTAAGCTGCTAAGGTTTCTGACGAGCAACAGGTTATAATGAAGGAAGGCAGAGGAATGCCTGAATGAGCGACTACAGACTCTGGTAAAGAGCGGATTACACTGAAGGTACGTTCCAGGGAAGAGACTGCATATTTCAGAGCAAGGCAGCAAATGGGCTTAAAAATAATCTGAATTCCTACCCCTGCCTTCCTCCCAATCCAACAAAGATAGAGAGTGTAAGATGCTTGCGGAGGGCAGGTCAGCACATCAAACAGGCTCTGCTCGCACTGCTGGGAGCAGCGAGGGAAGGATCCTGCCCACCCCGGTGAGTCGGCGAGGTTAGAACATGTGCTCTTATTAAGCCAGTCCTGGTGGCATGAGGGTGTTTGGCTGTGTATCTGCCCAGCATCTCTCCCAGGCACATCATAATTTGCCTGCTCCTTGGCCTTGCTGCATTTTCTGGTTGCAGTGAATGTTGTCTTAGCAGCGCTCTGATCGTTGCAAGACCCTGAATAAGTCAAAGGAAAGTGTTTTGGATACCCCTCTTCTTCACATGGTTTGCTGGAAACTTACTGTGAGGTACAGCTAAAGCCAAGATTTATAACACAGCGGCTGCTTAGTGGTAACCACCCATGGGAGGGCTCCTTCCCTGGGTAAATGCACGGCGGTTTCCCCTGTGGCAGTTGGGTGAGCCACCTCCTATCTACAGCAAGGCAAAACTGGGTGCATGAGTATGGTGTGGGATTACCGTGATTGCAGTCCAAATCCCATTTTAGCTGGAGGTGTCTGTCCTAGCAGCTATGATCTAGGAATCAGTTTGGTTTATGGCACAGAGAAAAGCCTCTGAATGGGTCAAAATCCAGGAGAGAGGCTGATTTTTGCTCTTCTTACTCCATGAGAGTGATTGTAGCAATGTCAAGATACACCCTTTACTAGCCAGAGATAAGGCAGTGCCCTTTGCTGTCTGAAGATTGCACGAGGCTTGTGCTCTTGTCAAATGGAAGAGGGATGCAGCTTCCCTCTCTCCACCAAGCCTTTGAGCAGGCACTGATACGTTTATAAATGGCATGTGATAAGCTCTAAAAATGCCACTTTGAAATTGAACCTGGGGAAGTGTGAACTGTCTCAAACAAAAGCGATTCACCTTGGTCACTTGACAAGTGCAGAAAGAATTTCTGACGATGGGAAGAAAATAGAGGCAACACAAACCTGCCGGGCTCCCCAAAAGCTCAGGTGGGGAAGGAGCCCTTCTGGTCCCCACTGTCCCTGCAGAGCCTTTGCTCCTGCCTTGGCTGTTTCCCTTGCTAGTGGGGAGGATGGCTCTGAGCAGGTAGCAGAGCTCAGGATGCATCAGCAGTGTCCAGGGCAAGGCATGGGATCCAGCAGCCGGCTCTGCAGCTGTGACTTGCTAGGCTCTGCCTGGTATCGATCCCCCGCACCGGGCATCCCTGCGCTGCACGCTCCTCGCTTGCTGCAGGTGAGAAGTGCCCTGTACACAAACTGTCACAGGCATGCTGAAAGCAGCTTCCTTGTGAATTAGACAGAAGTTTCAGCTCTGCTGTGACTCCTGTTATCGCTGGTATTGAGTACGGACTGTTGCAGCCCAGAGAACTGGGATTTTAATACACTCTATGCACGGTGTCACCCTACTGGAAAGAGGCTCATCAGAACATGGCATGTCAGTTGTCACTTCACTGGAAACAGATGAAGCCCTATTATCAGTACACCGTCTACAGGCTTCCGCTGCATCAGAAAACAGCTCGTCGATGCAGTGTGTACAAAGATGTCACTGGTTTCTGTTGAACTACACACAGGCTGTTACTGCAGCGGGGAGCTGCGTGATTAGTACAAAACATGGGAGCAGAGGGTGAGGGAGCAGTGAGGGCTAGGCTGGGGCTTTGCTGGGAGCATCTTCTGGGGGGGGGGAGGGGGCAGGAGGCAAAGGGTGGAAGGGAATGGGACAATTGCCCAAAGACCAGGGTCTGGTTTGCCTCTTTTGTGCCAGATCAGGTCTGCTGAGCCTGGACAAACTACACTGCAGAGGCTGAAGAAGGCCAGAGACATCCCAATACATTGCTCTGTGGGATTGTGGTGCTGCTACTGAGAACAGGGTTTGGCCTGTGCCATGCAAGGAGGAGAAAAGTGGTCCAAGGTCTGAAATCTGCTGGGCCATTGCTCCTGATAGCCCCACCAGCAACAGCTCAGTCTGGTGCTGGTACCAAATTCCTCTCTCCAAGAGTAGCAGCCTGGAGTATCTGGATGTCATCGCTCTGCGTAGCAAAGTCTGCCTGGTTTCTGCATCCCACCCTCTGTGGACGTTTTCCTTCCCGTCTGCCCTGCTTCTCCCCCAGAACTGCTTGGCTAATTTCTTGAGCGGGATACACTAATCCTGTATTTCTCTGATAGTTACTTTCCCCAAAGCTGTCTCAGAAACCCAGGTGCCAGCCCCCCCCCTTCTTTCCCCAGACCAGGGAAAAGAGATGGCGAACGGCTTTCTCTTGATTGTGTCGATGGGAGATGATTTTCAAGGTGAAATTTCTAGTTCAGTTGAGTCACTTTCATTCAAGGCGATGAGCAAAATGTCACCCCCACACTGAACCACACTCAATGCGCTGTTCTCCTATTGCATTTAAATTTACTCCACTTTTCCTTTCTGACACCTGTTTAAATCAATATCTTCCTCTCCAGGTCGTGGGCAGAATGTGCCTGGTCTCTCCGCACAGCGCTTCTCAAATCCACTAAAATCAACACAATAATTGAAATATTTTCAAGCTGATTACACCGCTGCCTGAGGCTAGGCTGGTTGCTAAGGGTAAGCTCCCTGGTTGCTAGGGGGAGTAAATCATCTTGCATTATTTGATTTTTGTTATAGATATGAAACCGCTACTCCCTCGATTAAATGTCTCTCAGTCTAACACCTATGGGACCTGGGGAAAGAGAAAAGAAAAGCAGCAACCTTGACCCTGTCAAATAAATATCTCTAACTTTTCCTGTCCTCCGGCTTCCAAACCAAACCTGTCTACTGATTTTTTTTTTATTTTTATTTTTTTTTTAACCTGACTTTAAATAACAAAGCTGTGGGGACAAGCAGATGAAGAGAGGAAGAACTGTCTGTTCCATTAGAGGATCTCTCAGCTTGGCTAAACACTCTCTATTTACTCCAAACACAGCATGATGGGGAGCTACAAGGATCTAATAGCCTTGAAGATGTAGAATTGCACCAATTACAGTTCCTATTCAGCCCACGGCTCACGAGACACCAGCTGAAATCACAGGGCCAAATCCTGCTCCTAGTTCTGCAGAGTGCAAAGCTGGAGCATCTCTGTTGCAGAGAAGGATTTCTCCAAATTTCTTGTGGCTGCACAGGAGCAGAGTCCCGTTGGACACTGGGGAGGTGAGGTGTCCAGGAGCCCAAATGTGCAGGGATCTTTGCTGGTGGAGCCGGAGCTCCTGATGCATTATTAATAGGAAAGCAGTATGTGGGGCAAATCCCTGTGCCACGGATGTTTTGAAGAGCCTCAGCTCCTCCTGGGGTTTCATTATTCTCTTAGTGCAACCAGCTCCTGGGTGAAGGTATTATCGCTGTAGGGTCCCCTCCAAAAATGCTCAGAAATTAATGTGACCCAGTAAATCTGTCGCAATCCACTGGCGGGACCAGAGGTACAAGAGCCTCTTCTGCCGTTTGGGCTGGAAACAACCAGCAGCCCAGGGTGTTTCTGAAGCAAAAGGTTACGGAGGGGAGCCAACTTGGTATGAAGTCTTTTTCCACCCCTAAAACCTCCTGTTAATCCTTACAACTGCACTTGGCATCCCCTGTGCTGCCCAAAATCCTCCTTCTTAGGTGAGAAAATTGAGGTACAAAAATGTAGTTCAGCTATTTGCCTGAGGTTGTGCAACCAGTCTAGGTCCCATCCTGACACCTTTTCCCCCTGACTGCTGTGGCATTGCCCAGGGAGGAATGTGCAATAGAGCCCTAGCTCCTTGCCCACTGCAACAGGTCATGTTCCTCCCTCACTGAACCTATTTCTCAAAGGGCAGGTGTAGTCTCTATGTAAATGTTGTAAATCCCTTAGATGCAACTATATGCAACAGCAATATCTCCTCTGCCATGTCACTTCATCCCTCAGCTGGAAATAGGGATGAAAATGCTGCAAAGTAAGTGATGTCAAGAGCTTCAAAAGCTATTGATGAAATAGATGCAAAGAGAGAGGCAGTAAGGTCCTTGTTGCAAACCCTGGCAAACGAGAGGCTGGTGGTGAACAGCATCGTTAGCACAAATGAGCCAGGCCAGGCTCAGCCCAGCACCAGCTACGGCGAGCATCCCTGTGTTAAACAGCACGTTTGACTCTGGCGTTCCCTCTGAGCTATGCCAATCACAGTGGTACTTTTTGGGGTTATTGGTCAACACGTGCGGAAACACGCAGGGCATGGTGGAGTGGAATCATCAGGAAGCCCTTGTAAGCCTGGAGGACGCACTTCTTCCAGCCTGGCTTTCTGTTCTTGTCCTTGTTTCCCAAAGTTCGCAGGCAGGATTCCTCTGCAGGGCACCCACACCTGTGCCACACGTTTAGTGGGAAATGCCTGCAGCATTAAGAGCGTTGCAATCTAAATGATTAATTGTTTAATATATTGCAAGCTGGTTACCCCTCCTGGATGTGCCATGTAACAAATGGAGTCGGCTGAGATCTCACAGTAGCGAGCTCCTTGTTTGATTTTTAGCCAGTGAGTGCCATTGGTTTGAGCTTATAAATACAGCCAGGTGCTGCCATCACCTCCTCCGGCAGCTGCCTCGCTGGTCCTGGGCTTGATGTGAGAGTTTGAAGAGCTGCTGAAGGATGGGAGCAAACCAGTCCTTTGGACGTCTGAGAGGGGAGGTCAGTGCCACATGGGACAGCTCCTACCCGCCGCCCCGCTGAGCTGCAGGGATCAGAGAGGGGCAGCCCAGGATACCCTGGGACAGGAGAAATGCAGATGTGTAACAGAGATCAGGACAGATGCTTAATCAAAGCTGTTACATATTTTTATCAGATGCGTGAGGGCTTGAAGTAAAACCAAAAGTGCGTAACTCAATGTTCCATACCTGACATATAATGAACACACTTAGGGGACATGGTGTGGTGTTTCACTTACGCGCTTAACTTACTTAAAAATCCATATTAAGTATTATTTCTATTTCAGTATTGTACAGGTCACACTTTATGTTAAGGTTCCATTTATAAATAGTTTATAAAGATTAATAGATGTTCTAATCAATAGCTAATCAATAGTTTAGTGACAAGAAAGCCCAGCAGAGGGAATTGCCCCAAGGGTCGCAGGCGTTTTGCTCTGGTTTGGTGATGTTTGACCCTTCTTCTGGACTGGGATTGAGGACCGGTGCAGGTGATAGCGGTGGGATGCAGCACTTCTCCCGTCACCAGTGGTAGGTACCCTGTGGTCATGGGGGCTCTGGGCTGGGCTCTGAGCAACCCACATTGCTACCAGGGGGGCTCATTGGGGGAGACAACCCCACTTCTTGCCCCCTAAACTCCCGAGAGGGAGGCAGCTGATGAGGGCTTGGCTGCGGTACGGGGTCCAGCAACCCTGTGGGTCTCTGGGGCCAAGTGGTCCTTTCTGAGCATCTCATCACCCACTGGAATTTCTGTGAGGGATCTGTATTCTCTATATGGGGAATATATTTTGTTGAAACCTAGTTATGACTTTTTAAAAGATTGTTCTGAGAAATAATTCTGTATTTTTTTAATACTTGTTTTTTGTCATACACTTTAAAGACTTATGCCCACATAGGCACTAGAAGGAAAATCTAATTATATATTTTAAAAGAATACAGTCAATTTAAAGGAAGACAAATATTAATGTTATATAAATTGATTGGTCAGAGGTTTCCAAAGCAGAGACGTACGTGCCCATTCCCACTCAATTTCAGGAGGAGTTGGGTGTCTAATTCCCTCGTGAACCAAACTCCTGTGAAAAGCCTCCAGAACAGATCCTGTAATTGAATATTAAGTGACTTCTTCATGAGTTCTTCTTTACGTACCATCATCCTGGTAATGCTCAAATGACAAAACAAGACCTCAGCTCCTTGACCACCCTGGAAACTCAAGTGAAGCCATTTAGCAAAGCCCAGGGTCAACTCCTCTGCCTCCAAAACCTTCTCTGCACGCGAGTCTTTGAAGAACTTTTCAATTTTTAATAGCCAGAAATATCTGCCTGCTAAACTTTAACTACAACTGTACCCAAAGCCCGTCTGTCTAGCAGCAGGTGGGCTAGTGAGAGTCACAGTCCTGCTGGGATACAGCCAGCTGTTCCCAGGAATGAATCTCAAGTAAATTAACAAACACCACACAAACCTGTCAACTGAATCATTCTTGATTACTGTAAATGCTGGGCTACCCATTAAGGAGTTTCTCCCTCCGTGCAGACGGAGTTTCTTTATGTACCATGAGTGTAACTGGGGCAGTGACACCCCATCCTCCAGATGGAGGGTCACTTGGAACCCATGGAGGTGGCCAACTCTGACCAATGAGTTTGAAGTGGTGGAGAGGTCCAAGGTGGTTTCCTCACATCTCTGAAGGTTCTATGGGCTTTCAAAGGGGGATAGGTCAGAGCATCCATCATCCCGTACCAGACACATCTGCCTCTTTTTCCTTTTGGAGGCTTCTCCTTAGCACCAGTGTGGCCACCGAGTAGATCAAAATCCCATAGACCCTCCAGGACATCCCCACACGCACCAGCCATTTTCCACTTGGCAGGAGGACACTGAAGGGAGAACACCACCTCCGTGAAGATGAGAGAGCTGGAAACACATTGCATTGAAGGCAGGAGAGCTTCTGATACCAGGTAACAGCAGTTTACAGAGGCTTGTAGACATTGTGTAATAATCAGGGTGCTGGGTGAAAAGCAGGTGGTCTTGGCTGAAGATCTGTCCATCCAGTGTTTGTTTTTGTGCTTGAGCTTTGATGGTGCATCCAAGCCTACTGTGCAAAATTATGGACCTCCTCTTGCGGGTGGAACAGCAGCCAAATCCCTGACTGCCGGCAAAGCCATGGCAAAATTCAGCTGGGGCTGTCTGCCTGTGCTGCCTGTGGGTGATGGGTGTCTTGGAGTGAGGGTGTGGGAGAGCCAGAGATGACCAAGGTGCAGAGCAGCAAAGAAATGGGCGTTGAAGGGCCAATTGAGTGAGAGCGGGTGGGGGAGAAACACAGAGGACAGGGCTGGAGGCTGCTAGATGCTGCCAGTAACAATGACTTGGAAACAACCGAAGGGAAGGCAAAAACACAGAAGGGAGAAAATAGACTGTCAAGAGATAACAGACTGAGCAAAGAGAGGATGTGGTCTGGGAAAAGCTGGAGGAGACACCATAGGGAGGGAAGGGAATGGCTGCTAGGTGCTTGAGGGTAGAGGGTGGAGGGGACACCAAAAAGACTGTCCTGGCCCCAGAGCAAGAGCTTTGGGTCTCTCTGTCACCCTCCCGCGGTCGAGCAGTGGCCTGGCCAGCAGCCGATGCTCCCTCTTTGTGCTGTATGAAACATGGCCCATCGCCTGCAGCCACTGGTGTGAGCTGGGGACAGCAGCTTGGACCTGTGGAGAGGAGTACTGGATGGCTGTGTAAGACAACGTTCACATCTTCAGAAGGATCTGACTGTTGACAGTCTTCAAATTAGAAATGTCTTTAAAGCTGGTTAACTGCCTTGCTTCGGTGGCATTTTTTCAACTTCCCTGTTTGTTCTTGTAGTTGGTGACGGAAAAGAGCAAGGAGGAGCAGTGCAGCATTGCCTTGACCCCATGCAGCAGAGCCCATTGGGATAAGCCAAGCTCCTCCCATGGAGGAAACGTCTTGCCCCATGCAGCACAGCAGATGCCTGGGCAGAGTGGGGAGCCTGTGCGGGGCTGGGGGCCACCTCTCGCCTCCCCTCCACAGGACCGGTTTTGCAGGAGGGTTGTTGCATTGTGCATTGCAGCGGGGGGACGGGTGGCAAAGGGTGAAGGCATCGGTGGGACGTGCCTGCGACATGTGCAAAGCTCTTGGCGCCTGTCCCCAGATGGGCTCCAGGCCCAAACCTTTGCCAGGTCTCCGTAGGGAGTTTCAGCGCTGGTGCTGGTTCGTTCAGCTTTGAGCAGCATGGGAATATGAGCTTGACACATCCCTAATTGACAATTGAACCTCGATTTAAATCCATGCAAGTCAGCAGACTTAGCACCAGGTTTCTGCTCGCGTGAGAACACAGTCTGAACAGCACCGATGTCAAGGACTTGCAAATAGAGCAGCTCCCGCTGACTTCAGGGAGAGCAGAATTAGTCTCAGGATGGAGGATTTTGCTCGGGAGGGTGCGTGGGAGAGGGAGGGTGGCCATAACCTTATCAGTGGTAAATCTCTGTCTATCTGGATATTAGCAATGTGTTTCCCCAGCTGCGTCAGTGTATGTGTTTGTGTATACAGACTCAATTTATGTCATTTTGTAAGCAGATAAGTGTTTGTGCCAGACTCCGTGCGATTTTGTGAAAGCCGTGCTTACATGTTTGGATAGATTTAATAACAACATGCATGTGCGCGTGTTTATATTTAGACAGGCTCATGGGAAAGGCTCAGCACACAGGGAACGGCATCGGGATGGCCTGGCTGGGGAGGGTTTCTGGAGGCTTGGAGCTTGGTCTGCCTTTCATGCGGGCAGCAATGAGGCTGGGCCTGCCTGTGTCCATGAGTGGGGCATTCCTGACCCCATGTCCCAGGTGTCTTGCACAGTTGGTGGTGCTCCCACACATGGTGAGAGAGGATTTATGTGTGTGCGTGGTTTCTGCACTGGATGTAAGACAAGTGTGTATGCTGTTTAATTTTGGTGGATGTCTTGGGAGGATGGATTTGCAAGATTTGCAATGTGCAGGTACAGAAGAGAGATGTTTATGGACCCATAGCAGCACCCCTTTGTATCCTCCAAAATTCAGTATAGCATGGATGAGGTTGGCATAAATGCATGGATGAGTGTGTACTATAGATCTACGCAGCACCAAAATGCGTGTGATGTTTATGCCACTCCTGACTTGTTCCTGCAGCGTGCAGCACGTCCCAGGTGCAGGGCGCTTCCCCACGCATCCCGGTATAGCTGAGGCACCACTTCACGGAGTCAAGCAAAACTCTGTCTCACCAAGAGGTTATCCACAATGTCTGCTGTACGCCGAGGCCCATTTGTGGCTCGAGGCAGCAGAGGCACTGCCTGTTTAATGCCACGCGTGGTTTCACACACTGTGCCTTGCGGCAGGTGCATTGCACTTGGAGACACACATTTCCAAGAAATATCTTTCTGTATTCGAAATACCTGTGCTCATCTCACGGCTTTTTGCACTCATTGGCCCAGCAGGGTTGCAAACAGGGTCTGCCACGGGATGGCCTCAGGGTGGGTTTTGCTGGCAGGGTGCTTTGAGGGGCAGGGGTCTCAGTCCCCTTTGTGCGGCTGCTGGGGATGCAGGCATCGTGCTCCCACGCCCGAGCCCTGCCATGCGTTCACTTGGCCACTGCCCTGACTTTTGTCCTGACGTTTGACATCTGTGACTTTTAAGGCGATGCATCCCCAGCACCGAGCCCCGCTCGGCCCCCCCACCCTGGGCTGACATCCAGCAGCATCTGCCAGCCCCGGCCCCCGCCACCACCACGACCGCCGGCACCCCCATCCCGCCGGCTCCCCGCTGCCCGCCGGTCCTCCGCCCTGGCAGGCAGCGAGCGGGATCAATAAGACACCTCCGACTCCTCTATTTACAAACTAGCTGCCTTCAGCAGCCAGGCTGTTTAAGCACTTCATTCCCATTCAGGAGGGCCATCTGCTGCCTTTTGCTGTAAGTCTCTCTGAAAACCTCAGCCTTGACAAGCTCGAGATATGTCAGCGCAGTTATCAGCGGAAAGCAACATCTGCCGTGCCTGACACCCACTATTGTAGGCCATTTAATCTGTCCCCCTCCTCCCTTTAACTGCAGACAACAGCTCCCTATATTATATTTTCCCACTCAATTAGCACTATCATCCTGCTGAAATAGAGGCCAATTTACCTTTAATGACATCATTGTTAGGAGAGTGGCAGCCCTGGCCGGTGGCTGGCGGGAGGCAGCCCGTCTCCCCGGCTCGGCGGGCGCGCGGGCAGCCTATCCGCGCTGCCTTCACCCCGACCGCAGACATTGTTTCCGACAGTTCGCAGAGGCAGTGTGGCGGAAAATTGAGTCCAGATTCATTAGTTTTTTTTTTTTTTTTTCCTCTCCCCCCCCCCCCCCTTTTTTTTTTTCCGCCGTGTGCTGCTCAAGTCACTTAAATTGATACATTTCCTAACAAAATTGAAGTGCTTTGTGCTGCCAGCGGAAAGCCTGGTGACCCTGCGCGGCCCACCGAGCAGCCAAAACGAGTTGATGGATCCATTAGGCCGCGCAGAATGCCTTCCCCCTCTGCCTCCGCTCCTGAGTGACACTGTAAATCTGAACCAATTTCAGTCCCTAATCATCATTACAAACCCCTCCACTGTTCATTTATTACTCTACAATTCTAATACAGCACACGACTGGGTCAGCGCGCAGGGAGCCGGCGCGGCTGCGGAGACAGGCTTAAAGAGACCATAATCCTTCCTGGGTTCCATCGGGGAAGCAAACCTGATTCAGCCCTGCCCAGTCCCTGCACGCTGACCCTCGCCGCTGGTCCAGTGATCAGATGCTGTCTGCCTGGGCCGGTGATGGGAAGCACGGGCTCTGGACTGGGAGGAGCTGGGGGGCAGAAAGGGAGCACACATCTGTCGGATGTGGGAATGAAAGCACGCCATGTGAACCCCACAAGGGATGGGGTGCTGCTGGAAGGCTGGCACTGCTGCTCTGGCCCCTTGGCTATGGGATGGACACATGTCCAATGGGTGCTGCAACCCTGCAGTCATGCAAAACAGCTGTGCAAAGCGGGTATTAGGGCAGGCAAGGAGCTAGCATGTGCCTGAGAAGGACCATGAGGCTGGGGGATGTTGCGAACAGGGTGTTTATTGAAGTTCTCCATCAGTTTGGGTTAAAAGAGGGACATCTTTTTGGAGCTGAAAAGCCTCAGTGGATGTCCCTGCAGGGATGGCTCCTCCAGGCGGAGGTCAGTAGGGAGGCTGGTGGGACGCAGGCAATGCCAGCTCATGGCTGCTTCCCACCTGGCCATCCCTGCTCCGAGAGCCCCGGAGGTGCCACTCCACTCCTGCTGGCTTGGAGAAACCTTGCCCTGCCTGCTGGCTTCCAGCATGGAGAGCGGATGCTGATTGAGTGCTTGACCTGCTAAGTGTGTTTGCGTGTCTGGATCGAACACTTTTCCAACAGGCTGCTGAAGAATTTATTTATTTTATTTGATGTGACTGATTTTTAGGGGTTTTTTTCTCCCTTTTTAGCAACATGCGTATCAACATCTCTGTAGGTGCAGAAGCAATCAAAGTATTTAAAACAACACACTAAATAATCGGATTAATGGCATGATCAGACATGACTTGCTGGCACCTGGGATTGTTTTGGAATCAACAGTTGTTGGGCCACTCGTTGCTTGGAGCAGGATGGGTTGCATGTGGGGACAGGCTGCTCCTGTGTGGGAGACGGGCTGGAGGACCAGGGTAAAAGGGGGTGGGCAGGTTGTGGGCAGCAACAGTCTAATCGGAGGCTGAGCAGAAGGGTACACAACTAAGGAACTCATTGCTGAAGTGTCCATTCTCTTCCCAGGTGGGTTTTACCTGTGTGGGGTTTTCTATGGAAGGTTTTGTCCTCGCTTGGTGGAGCGAGGGGGCAAGAACGGTAGCCTTGCAAAGAACTGTGATGGTCAAACCCCTCTTTGCATCTTGTTTGTTCAGTAAAGCCTGGGTAGTAAGTCTAGACCTCGTGGGAAAGACCAGTGCCTTCGTTGCGATGCCAAAACCTGAGCTCCTGACTGCAGATCTGCCTGCATGATCAGGAGGATGTCAGACTCTAGAAAGTGTCAGTTTTTCTGCTGGTGACAACCAAAGTGGGACTTTTTCTACAGCTCATGTGCCAGACGTGTGTTTCGCTTCCTGCTACAGGGTCCCAGGCTTGAGGTCAGCCTTGTCTGGCAGGGAGACGTGACAGCTGCCGAACCACGCCGGGGCCAACCGGCAACCCCTGTCAGCCCCGGCCAGCACGGCCGTCTCAGCTGCCTCTCATGCTCACAGCAAAACTTCCCAAAGTTTTCTCTGCCCATGGTCCTCATTAAGAGCAGCAGCAGAGTTCGTCATAAAAAATGAACCAGCTTTAAAAATATATATTTGAAAGAGAAGCCCTGAAGCCAAGGGAGGTTGGTCACAGGGTTTCCTGTGGGGATTTGTCCAGGGTGAACAACTCTTTGCTTCAAAAATGGTCTTGGTGACCTCCATCTCTTGTCTTAGCCCCAAATCAGCACCGAGGGAGGATCAGTTTGTTTCCAAGCCGGAGAGGAGAGCAGCACCTCGGCAATGACGGCACCATTCCCTACAGGCAATGGCCACATTTTTTAGGAAGGTCTCCGTTCAAGTCCTTACCAGGTCAGTCTGCGGTTGAATCGCCCTCTCTCCATCACCTCCATGTACAAATACTTCTGTGGAGCTGAGCCAAGCGCTGGCCCTGTGACGCAGCTCCCATACATCAATGTGTTGGCCCTTAGCGTTTCCTCTCTGTTTACAGCCCGTCGGATGCCTCTCAATCTGCACTGTTGTTAATGCTCATATCTAAGGCAGTCCAGATTAGTTTCTCAAGTAGCATTTTGCGAGGATCAATATCAAATGCTTTGCTGAAGTCTAGATGCATTACATCTTCTGTAAGGCCTTTCATCCACTAATTTTGTAATTTGATCCAAAAAAAAAAGCTATCAAGTTGGTCTGGCATGACTTGTTCTTTATAAACCAATGTTGTTTATTGCTTGTGATTCGGTTATCCTCTAGGTGCTTTCAAACACATGCCAAACAGCCTATTAATGCCTTCTGTGACACTCTGGGTTTGACGAAACCCAGCCGAACCTGCTGCTCGCACAACTGGGTTCAAGCACAGCTCACCGGCAGCTGCTGGGACATATGTTTGCCGTGCACACCAAGGGCCTGATTCATCTCTCATACCGACGTAAGGCAGGAGTAAGTCAGCTCAGCGGCGGGCTCGAGCATCCAGAGGCAGGTTTGATGCAGCAGATGTTGTGTTGCTGGTGCAGGCAGTATTCCTGAGCTTGCTTTTACCTACTGTTTCCCACCGTGACCCACAGGATCAGATGTGAGGGTTTCTCTTGGGGTAGTGGGGTGGAAACTGCTGGCTCCATAATCGGTGTTTTATGCCACTTAACTGGGTGGTTCAAACCTTTGGGTGACTGATTCAAATTCTAGTGTAAAGGCATTCAGGCTGTGTCCAAATCAGTCCTGGTAGAGTGCCTGCTACGGAAAACATGAGGATAAATACTTTGCAGCAGTGCACTAGCATTTGTGTCTGCTCTGGTCATGAAAGTATAGCCCTGGTGCTTCCTATAGCATAGCCTGGTGCCTGGTCCAGACCCCCTTCCTCTTCTGGGGGGATGTCATTCAATTCTGGGGCCCCTCACCTGGTGATGATGATGATGATGCACTGTGCTGTGCTGACATTATCCCAGGGACTCTCTGAACAGAGTCATTGGATTGTGTCTTGGCATTGCCAAGACCAAGGGCACCCTCCCTTCTCTGATTGCAGTGAAGCAAAGATCACGGCCAAGATGCTGAAAGAGCCCAAGAGGTACTGCAGCCTCTGTGTTGCATTAGCTATATTTCCATTGCCTATGGAGCTCTGCTGCTGTATAAATAATGGAGCTGACACAGCAGCTTCTGGGATATGTTTTCTACAGTTTCATAAGACCTTCAGTACCTGCCCGATGGTGCCTTGGCACAGCCAGCCTCCCCATGATCTATAACGCTGACAGCTCAGGAGGCTTTTGGGGGATACGGCATACAAGAGTGAATTTCCAAAGTATTGCATGGGCTTGGGGTTGTATTGCTCCCTGCTGACTCCCTGGGCTCACGCAGTGCTGCAATACTCGGAAAATTAACCCCTTTACAGCTTAACGCTCAAATTACACAGCCCAGGGGAAAACGGGACGGATCCAGCCTGGTGGGATTGGTTGCAGCACATGCTGCTGGTACAGCCTGCCGGCCAAGCAGCCTTGCTCCGACTGACAGTCCGGCTCTGGCACAGCCCTCCAAAGCCCGCTATGGCTCACAGTTAAGCCAAGGAAAAGATTAATGGGACTTGTTGTAATCTCTTCCGGCATCCCAAGAGATTAAAATAGTTTGTTTCACTGCTGGAGCATAATCTTGAGAAAGGGAGAATTAACCTAAGGAGGATCATGGTGAAGGGTCCTTAACAGTGTGATTTAGAAAGTCCATCTGACCCAGGGTGCCGATGATCCTACTCTAGATGAAAATACACTGTGAACCAAACTACTTATTTCTCTTCCCCCTGCTGCGGCTGGGACTTTGGATAGATTTCAAGGAAACAAAAGGCAAACTAAACCCATCCATGGGCACAAGGAGTCCGTAAAAATGGAGACACCTCTGCAAAGCTCAGAAACAGATGACTTTTCTGTGCATTTTCCCTCAGACCTGCATTTTCTCCTTAGGAAGAAGGGTTCCCTGGGTTCAAGCCAAGCTCATCCAGAAACACTGGAAGCCTTTCAGAGACCATGAATTTCTGGAAGGGAAAATCTTTTGCATTTATGGACACCAGCATATCCAAGTGTTGCATGACAATGGCAAGCAATAACCAGCGTCTCGCCCTATAAAACAGATGTGAGGAAATGATAATATGACCTTCATTCATCGTTAACAGCGTTTATCATGCGTTAGCCCCAAAACGGTCTCTTAAGGTCATCCTTTTCCCAGTGGAAGTTCTGGCCTGTTGTTTTAGGAAGCAGTGCTTTGGTGTGGGCATGGCGCTTTGGTATGGGCTATTGCAACACCCTGATCTTGAAGCTGCTCATGTGGACGGAGCTCTCAATGGGTGGTGGGAGAAATGAAGCGGGTGATGGAGGGTGCCTGCACGGCGAGCATGGGGATCTCCCTTGGAGCAAGAGTCTGTGAGTGTGGAGCCCAAGAGGGAGCTGCAGAGCATTAACACAACCAAATTAACCCCTGTGGACATGCAAACACTTGTTTACAGAGCAGAGAAAAGCAGAGATGGAAATTTATGGTGTCACTAAAAGAACTTCTCACTTGAAGTACAGAGAAGAGGAAAGAGATAGCAATATTTCCCACTGAAAGAAGGAAGAAAAGCTCTTAACAAATCAATACCCTTATTTAGTCAATAAACCCACAAAACAACCCCTCCAGGGGATAAACATGGAGAAAATTCACAGCTTGCAAACAGGCAGGCTCCAATTCTGGCCTGTGACAAGACGGTCACAGTAAATGTGCTCGTCTCTCTTGGTCGCAGGGAGTTCAGCACGGGGCTGGTCTTTTGGGAGCGCAGGGGGCCGGGGGAGGCTGCAGGCTGAAGTTGCGCACCTGGGAGTGCAGGCAAAGAGGTGAAGGGTCTCGGGAGCGCCCCGTTGCGAGGATGAGCACGTTAACTCGGGTTAACGTCTCTTCTCGGTGTGGTGCATTCAGCGCCGCTGGCTTCAGCGCTGTTATGCTGGGGAATGGAAAGGAGGAGCAGGGTCTGGGCAGGGATGCTGCAGGCAGGCTGGGAGCATGCCTGGGGCAAACCTCAGCAAGAAATGCATGAAGCTGCTCTCAGCAGCAGCTCAGCAACACGTCCAGCAGAAATGCAGAGGCACCTTAGCTTATAGAGAAGTTTACAGGGCTGTGAGCCTCCAGCAGCCAACAGCTGGAGTCAGAAACTCATGACATGGCCCTATGATGTGCAAGATGTTAAGAAATTAATTTGAAATGCTTTCTTTTTTTTTTTTTTCCTAGATATATGTATTTATTTTTGCTTAGCCTGCAGGCTTTACATCTTCAAGTTTTTCTCTGTAGCCATGAACTAGAAATTTGCTTGGAAAAAAATCCAAATTGTTCTCTTTTAGTCACAAGATTTCAAGAGCTGGAGCTTTGGGAAAAACCGCCTCTGTCATTACAGCACTCATGGTAGAGTCCCAGGAGCTGCCACACCAGAAACAGCTGAGCAGCACCATGGCATGGACTCCCAGCACCTTGCAGAGGAATCCACTGCCCTTCAGCAGCACGAGCACTGGATACCAGTTATCCCAAAACAAGTAAAATGAAGGCTTTTGTAGCAATTTTGTTCCTTCACAAATGAGCCTTTGGCCCTTTTGAATTCATTTTCTCTTTCTCTCCTCAGCCCAGGTCCCTGCAAACCCAGCTGTCCGTGCTAGACCTGGGGAAAGTCACTGACCGCAGGAGCCAGGAGGGTCTTCCTGATGAATCAGCAGGGAACAAACGTAAGGCCTCTATGTTTCAGGCTGTGCATATTAGACTGATGTTGTCTGAGATACATAGATAAATGCATTATTCCTTGACCAGAAACCACAGAAGCAGATCAGCATTAACCCTGCCTTGGTTAACTCATCTTTACCTTCTACAAGAGATGTCCCAGCTATAGAGGAGAAGATGGGATTACAAACTGCTGAGAAGGGGTAGCTCTGCTATCACATTGCACAGATCCCTGTGGCTTAGAGATGACAAATTCTGTCTCTCAGCTGAGCTTTGCCAGAACCAGTAGCTGTGTGGAAGCCAAAGACTCTGCTCTGGGGCTGTACCACTGAGACACTTGGCCATGATGACAACTCAAGGTGATGCCTCCGTCCATTGAGTGGATCAGACTGTGGGGCTGCATGCTGGCTCTGCTGGCCATGCAGCATCTCTCCTTTCTACTGAGAACATGAAGCTGAAATAGAAACTTTGGGCCGGATTTTACAGGCAGCATTTTGGGTGGAAAACTGGAGGAACTCAAACAAAGTCAATGGGTTTCCATAGTGGTATTCAAGACCTCCATGACCTGGTGGAGCAGAGAATTATTTCCTTCTGGGTCTATGATTTTCTCCACAACACAGTTGCAGACTGTAATGTGTGTTAAGAGGGAGACATCCTCAGTCAGGGCTCACCAATGTCGCTCCAACGAACTGTGAGATGCTCAGATTTATTCCAGCCAAGTCCTGGCCCAATATATATATATCATGTTATATTTCATTGTTTTCTTCTCCCCTTTCCTCTGATGCTGCTCACTACCCAGAGCATCCATCAAGAAATGAAGCACTTATTAGTATACGATAGCACCTGTCCTCTTGTGTTTTTCAGAAAGCTCATGCTTGAAATGCAGCCAGAGGTTGAGTTATAGGCAATACCTGACTGTTATAGTTCAAATCTGGCTCCTAATTGTGTTTTGGAGCTGGACATTCACAGCTGGGAAATTTATACTCTGATAAAATGCATGAGTCCCAGTATATATTAGTACTTCCTATTCTGGTTTCTTCCAGAGACTGGGAAGTTTTTGGACTCATTTGGGTAAGGTTCAGCAGACCTATACTGAGTTTAGAAATGGGGGGACCCAGGCATGGAAAGTATGCAGGAGAATCAGCACCCACACCTGTCTGTCTGCTTCGGGTACCAGGGTTTGCATCGCAAAGCTGCCAAGAAAAGTCACCAAGAACCAAGGTAGGCTCTTCCTGCATTTGGAGAAGAGGTTCAGAAATTCAGACAGGGACAAGTCATTTAATAAATATGCAAGAGGCTGCTTCTTGGTGTAAAAGTGAGGAACACCTTTGTATCTGAGCGCTCTCAAGAAATCCAGATGTCTCCAAAATGAATATCTAGCCCCAGTCACCTGGCTCCAAAACCCTGTCAGACCTTGGATATAGGGGCCAGACCCCAATCTCAGCTCTGCTGGTAAATCCAGAGCATTTCTATCAAAATGCTGAGATCTACGCCAGCATAGCTAGGATTGCATCCAGGCCCCTACCAGCTAATGCTCTAGTAATTGGATGCAAATGTGCTGGGGTAGGCAAGGTATGGGGGGTTCAGGAAGATAAAGGCACCTCAAATATGCTATATAGACAATCTGTGTTTCCTGAAAGAGAGACATCTGTATCTCTAAATTTAGAAACGATACTCTCTTTCCAGCGGGTAATAAACCAGCAAGCGCTGTACATATTTTTTTCTATTTTGAATTCTGTTAACTGACAATTTAACCTAAAATCCCTCGTATTTTCTACTTGTTCAGCTGTAAATAGAGACTGACAGTTTATTTTCAAACATCCTGGTTAAAAAGAAAAAAACCACAACCCACCAACATTTGAAATAAATACTTATGGGTCCATGACAGACTACAGACGTGCAGTCAATGCTCCGCAGCAATCTCTTGGAGCTGTCACACTCTGTGATCGGTCTTTTACAAACACAAACACTGTTGATTTCTTATCAAATGTAAAACCTCCGCAGCTCTTTCGTAAATGGTTACCGCGAGCATGAAATCGACATTGTGAATCACATGTGACACTGCCTTGTCTGCTTGTAATTGAGCCGCGCGGGGAAGGCGCCGGCACCGCGCCAGCCTCACACGCACCCCGCTCCCCAGCACCCTGCGAGGAGGGAGGATGAGCTTGGGCTGGCCGGGTACTGAGGGGTTTGCTTCTTTATTTAGTGCAATAATTGTTCCATCCAGCCTGGGTGGTGGTTTCGGTTTCCATGGGGTCGTTGTGGATGGGGTGCGGCTGGCTGTGAGGGGGATATGTTTCTTTACAAGGGTGGGTTTGGGGTAGGAAACTGCACGGGAAAGGGATTTTGGGTGCTGCCTGTGCCATCCCGAGAGTGGCTGGGGGGAAAGTGAGACTGGCATGTTAGCAGGATCCCTTTCTGCCTGGGTACCCAAAATGCCATCTGGAAACCAGGAGTCTGTTGGGGTGTCACCAGCAAACACCCCAGATGAAGCCCATGGGTTCCAGTCCCAGGAGTGGACTGGCCAGTGGGGCAGGATCCCCCCTTCAACAGCACCTGGGGTCGCTCTCCATTTCTGACCATGCAGTGGGGACAGCATGCCATGTCCTGGCTGCTCAGTGCCTGCTCAGCTTGGACAGAGAGAAGCCCTCTTCCTCTCCCTTCCCAATCCCTGCTATTTTTTAGTGTAGCCCAAATGAGTAATTCCCGGGGCTGAAGTTCCCTGGGTGCCCCTCCAGGACCCGGATTTAGGCCTTACTCTCCCACATTTGACGCATGAGGTGGATCTGTTCTCTGAGCCTCCCCGACTTTGGGTCCAACTGGACAACCCCAAAATATTCTCCTCTTTGCACAGACATATTACCTATCTCGGATTGGTACAATTGGGGTGACCCGTTAAAATAAAACACAGAGACACAACAGAGTTATGAAACATTTACATCATAGAAACATTTCCTGCATCTCTATCTATAAATAAAACTATGTCCTATTAACCAGGAGGTGGAAGATGAGTAGAAATAGAGTGGTCTATCTATTTATATAATGATATAATCTATCTAAATAAAACTAATCTATTTTTCATGCCATCTATTTCTCTAATCTAAAATATACTCGTTACCATGGAGCAATGATGTCACTAAAATGAATGACACCCATAAATGCAGACGAGCTGTAGTTATTCTGATGATCCAGGACTTCTCTCTTTGCTCATTTGCTTAATTTTACACATGTGAGGAGTAGCTTGGAGCTAAATAGGATCACACCAGCAGCAAGCCGAGCAATGTTGCTGCTGACTGCAGACTCAGGGCCTCGCTCCGTGATGTATCATACTCCGTGTGATTTTGTGTGCACATGTGTGCCGTGGAGGTGCCTGTGCACATCCACCAGGAGAAGTGCAAACTGACTGTCTTTCACAATTCATTGCCAACATTTGCTCAGTTCTGGATAATTGCTGTTTTATTTATCAGTGTTCTGGAGCAGCACAGGCTTGGGTGCTGTGTGTGTTCTCCATTGCGAGAAGTTTAACTTAATGCAATGTTGCATTTAATTTATGGAATGCAGCCCGTTGCTATGGCGTTGAGCACATAAAAAATCAATAAATAAGTAAAATTGGTGTCAATGGGAATTTTGTACAAAGATGAGCAGTAGAGTATGACTCTTCATTTAGAAAGGCGAAGATACAATTTTGTTCACTGGATATAGTTTAACCCCCTCCTCTTTGGAGAGGTGCATTTCCTGACCAAGAGTTATGTCTGTTTTGATTTTACTGAAGAATAATAAAAAATGTTTTCCTTTTGCTGGATTTATTGAGACCTTTGGCATTCCAGGACAGGATTTTCATATTCAAGACTAGGACTTACAGTCTAGAGCATCCAAAGGAAATGAAGTTGTGTATCAGTATGACATATGCATTTGTGGGAAAGTCCTTTGAAATGCAAATAGTGATTATTTGGTGAGCCAGGCAGGCTGAAGCAAATAGGAAGTCTCCAGTATATAGGATCCAAATACAGGACTGAAAAAAAGAAATCCATCTGGTCAAAAATGACAAGATGATGTGTCTTGTTGGTGTGGCCTATTTGCATGGGGTTGTCCACAAGGTCACTTCTCCTCCACAGGGTGTTCTTAAAACAGATACTAATTCAACCATATTGCATTGGGTTTTGTCTATGCAAAAATCAGAGCAAAAGTCTAAGTGTGAAAAGGAAATCTCCCCCCCCCAAATCTCTAAATCCAATTTTTTTTGCAATATCATCAGTCAGGCAATTTAAACAGGCTTGAGTTAAAAATGGAGTTATGTGAATTGTGGTGGGAAGTGGAGATACAGCTGTGGCCATACAGGCTGCGAGAGTGTTGCTGCATTTGGATCTGGAGAGAGACAATCCTACAGGAAGAGTGGATAAATGGGGAAGCAAGGCCTTACACATCGACCTTATAAATAGAACCAGAACTACAGAAATCCCCAAACTATCCAAGATCACCATTTCTTGCCTTCTGGGCAGCAGCCTCACCAGCTTTTAATGAATTATTCAAGTGGGACAAGCCTTTGCACTTCTCTTCCCTTTGCCACAGAGCTGCAGGAGAATTTGGGCAGCTGATTCCCAGGAGCTGAACATGGAGCATCCCTGATGAGAGAGAAGGATGAAGCTAGAGGTGGACGCGGGCCAAACCCAAGGTACTAATCTATGTCACACTATCAAAATAATCCTTATGCTCACCGTCCAGGCCCTAGCACCTGGAGGCCAACTAGAGAGGATTTGCCACTGAGCTCCATATTTAAGGTTTCCTGCATCCTTTATTGCTGTCATCTTTTTGGTTCTTCATTTTTCCCTTCCTCCCTCTGTGGAGGCTGAAGCTGTGACAGATGTATTTGTTGGCTTGATTCAGAGCCCACTGGTGCCAGCAGAAAACCTCCTCTAGACTTCAGCAGATTTTGGGATGGACTCCTGGCACCCGACTTGGATGTGGTCCCCAGGACAGCCCCCATTGTGCTGACCCACATTCAGTCCTATGCATTTCCCATCTGGGAAAGCCCTGGGAGCTCCCAGGGATGACTTATTTCAGAAGACTGGCTTCTTGAAAGCTGTTGAGGGTGGCAGTGGGCTCAGATGCAGAGTTTCCCCATCATTTGAGGGCCTCATGGCTGCTCCCCATGCCCAGGCGCCTCTCATGGGGTGAGGATGGGAGGGAGCAGCCCAGGATCACCCACCCTGTGGGAGAGTAGGGCTCACCGGAGACCGACAAGCCCCTGGCCAGCCCTGGCTCTCCCTGAATGAGAGGGGAGGGAAAAAAAAAATCAAAACTTTAAGGTATATGAACTGTGAAATTAAATCGAAATACTCAAATAAGGAATCACATAACAACATAAGCAAAGATGTTTACCAGGGCTTGAAGTTAAATACAGATTTTTTCATAAACCCTAACACCAAACGCAATAAAGTTCTCTGGAATGTTAAATATAATTTACAAGGGGAAAAATATGCCCTGCTGCCATAAACTGTCTCGTGCGGTGTCCCTTTCCAGGGATCAGTCCAGGAGCAGAAGGAAACATGCACTGCGATACCTTGCTCAGGATTTCCCTATCCAAAGTAATCACTGCTGCACTCAGTGAGCGAGCAGCCCTTTCTCAATCTGCGATGCAGCCAACAAACAGGAGCTAATTAATCTGTGCTGCAGCTCCAGCGAAGGGGCTGCCCGGAGTGGGAGCGTCGGGTCGAGCTGCTCGCTGGCATGGGGTCCCAGCTGCCCCGGTACGGGGTCCCAGGCAGGCGGGAGCACGGCCCAGCGCCTTTCATCGCCCATCTGGACTTTGCAGTGCCTGCGCCGAAGCTGGAGAGTTCGGTCCAGGGAAAATCACGGTCTCACAGGACGCTTATTCCTTGCCTATTGCCCTTCTCTCTCCCCTGGTGTATCTGACATTAACACCCCGAACTGACAGCACAAAGGCGGCATCTGGATAGCATAGCCTGTGGCTCTGGAGTCACGGCTGGTGGACTTGTGGTGTATCCAGATATATTCATTAAAACACTAATCAAGCAGAAGCTCATTTGTGGAATTGTTTTTGAATTTAAAAGGGAAAAAAGATGGTCGAACTACAAAGCCACTGCAGTCCAGAAGTGCTCTTCCCATAAAAGACATTTGACAGCCCAGGCCAGTTAACGCCAGCCCCACTCCTGGATGCCCATATGGGTTTGCCAGGTCCTGTCGAAATGCCAGGGAGTGACAATCCAGGCATGGTGGTGGCAAGCTGGGGATGAAGAGCTCCTCTGACACACTGTGAGCTGCTTCCACGCATCTACACACAGCGGCAGGTCTGTGTGTATGTCTACATGGGTAGATCCTCTCCTGTGGTTGTATTGGCATGTGACAATTATTAGAGGAAAGAATAGAAATATATAAAATAAAAAACACGCACAGAGACTATTTCACTGTCACCCCCTTCTCTTGTGATGGAGTGCAAGACTTTCTCTTCTTTCTTACCATCAAAAATCTGAGGCTGTGAATTGCTCCCAAAAGTCCCCCCCCGCAAGTGTAATCTTGATGGGACTTTTAAAATTTCTAGATGCAAGAAATGGTCTGTTTCATGTTCCCAGTGTCCACAGCAGCTTTAGTAACAGCTGCCATTTCCTGGGAGCAGAACCACCACGTACCAGCCTCTGTTCTCTTCATGATACAGGCAACAAACAGGGAGGGATGATGCTTGCACAGGGCCCAGGGCCCAAGCTTGGTACATTTCGTCCTGGACCTCTGGCAGTTTTGAGTTTTTGGACTTGGACGCAGGACAGACCCTCTTCCAAGGGAGGGGAGGTAGAGTTGAATTGCTGGAGATGAACATTTATGCCCAAGGGAATTTTCCCCTCTAAAGACAGGTCGCTGGGACTTGTTCCTAGTGCAACTGGGGACAAAACTCCACCTTGACTTCAGGGGGGTCTGAGGGCTGTTCTGGAGCTAAGTGAGTAGCAGAGGGACTCTGGCAGCTGGAGAGGATCAGCGGTGGGGTCCAGGGCTTGGTGGTGACCAGACTTAACCAAGAAAAACCCAACCTCTGTAAAAAAACCCAAAAGCCAAAACCCAAATCCCCCAAATCTTACAGGAGAGAAAGTGCCCTCAAGACTAGCTCCCCACTAGCAACTTGGTTGGACAAGGAGATATATATATGTGCTAAAACTAAACTAATTTTCACCCTCTTGGAGGAAACAAAATGACTGTTGCTATCACAGTGTAGCATTAAAGCCTGGGTCATGGGGGGACGGGAGACAATCCTTTGTTCCAGCAGTCCCAGGTGCATCATGTACTGGGCAGAACTTTAGCTTACAATTTGGGATTAAAGTAAATCCTAGTATTTTTCTGCATGCCTGCCCGCTCCCTGGCTCCCAGAGACTGCTGGGTAACTGCCTATTATCCCGTGGTTCCACTTCAGTGCCCTCCCCAATAAAACTTTTCATATCCTTATAAACGAACTAGATTGCCGTGTTATAAACATTTACACTGTGCTAACAGATCATCTCCGCACATCAGAATTGGCTAAATTCCCTTTTCCAGATGAATATATTGAAGGAGATTAGAGATATGATAGCTTTTCAGATTGCTGAACCCAGAGAAATTAGTTTAGTGAGCATTTACAGAGGCTAAATTGGAACCATTAAATAGTGGATTAAATTGATGGTACTTTCATTGTCTGTCCTTCGGTACTGCTGTAAAATCAATTAGCCGTCACTATTCCATTCTCCATATAGTGAGATTGTCAGCCTGGCTAGGAGCTGCAGAGCCTCACAGCAGTAGCAAGCAGTGTGAAAATACACCTATTAGGTGATGTGGCATGAAATAACATCATAGGGCAGAATGTCCCAGTGAGATTTATCCCAGCCTTATCTCTACTTTAACAGAGAGGGGACAGACAATAGACTCTGGTGACACTCTTATCCTCCGAACATGTGCACTGGGATGCTCTCTGGACTGCCAATTATTATATCGCCTCTCGACTGTCCTGAATTTTGCATCGGAAATCCCCGCTTTGCCCCCCTCTTAAACTGGCAGTGTCCCACATTAAGAGCAGAGGATTTGAGCAGAGTAGGTTTGCATCTGATTTGGGAAAAAAAAAGAAAAGATACCAACTTTCTCCTGCTTGCTTTTGTTACAGCAGCTCTAAGTCCTGTTAGCTGGCTGATTTATTAGCACGTCTCCAGGCCATTTCGGGGGCCAGCACAGCTTTGCCACAGCGAAAGAAACTGAGGCACAGGCAGGAGTGTCCCACCACCTCCCTGAGCAATCAGGGGCATGACACAGTCCAGAATACTGCTGATGAGGACCATGCCAAGTACTTGCCAGCCCTTTTCAGCTACAGTTACTTGTTTTGCCCTCTTTCTTCCACAGGAAAAACAACAGAAAAGGGTAAATAACTTGCTCCCAGGTCATGGGGTGAGTTGGTGCAGATGAGGTCTCTTCATCCTCAACCCACTGACTTCCCACCACCGCTCTGCCAGGAAGAGAGTGAAACCCTGGAGCCCTGCTTGCACCTGCTGCATGCAACTACCTCCTAATGGGTAAAATTGAAATATTCCCCAAATTTGTGCTATTAAACTCTTCTCTTAAAGTGTGAAATTAAAAAGTAATGAGGAAAACAAGTCCCCTAAATTTAAGCTTTAACCTTTTGACCTTGCTCCTGCAGTTTTTTGTCCCAGGGGAGGTCTCAGACCTGGTTTGAAAAGCTATCGTCCCCATTGTCAGCCGTGGGGTGAACTGCAGGAGATTTTCCATCCCCAGAGAGCTTTCCTTTCAATCTTTAAGTTTTCTATTGAACATGGAAATGGAAAAAAACCCCACATTTCCAATAAAACTGCATCCAGTTCCAATTTCTTGAATTGACGTGACAAAGTTTTTAAATCCCTTGTCAACGTCTTAGTTATGCTTCACGAAGGAACCATCTGGAGCTGCTGGCCTTCGTATTAAATGTTTGCTAGGCTTGTAATACGGGCACTCTGTCTTCTGTTCTCAATAGCGCTCCTCTTTGCAGGGGCGAGATGGGACCCTAAGTGCTCCTCACTTAGTTTAGCGTCCTAAGCTTGGAGGATGTTCAAATTTCCCCTTATCCTGAGGAGGATGTGGGGCGAAGTGGTGATTTCAGTGCAGTTGTATTTTATGCAGCACTCCTCTGCTTGATCTAAGCCTTTCTCTTTTCTGGCTGAAGTGGATGCAGAGCAGCATCCCCATCGAGAGCTGTAAAACACTGTGCACACTCACTGCAAATGCTTGTTTCCCAAACCTCTTGAGTCCAAAAAGATGTCCTCTCTGTGGAGACCGTGCAGTGAATATGGGCTAATGCTCCCACATGTTCTCAGCTCACAGAAGTGGGCGGAGATGTGGAGGGTGACAGGTAATGTCAGCCCAACACTTTTGCCCCGGATTTGGCCGTGTTTACAGAGACACCCTCCACTACTCCCCTAATCAGGTCTCCCTCTCCTCCAGCTGAGGCAGCAATCAGCGCTTCGTTATCACTGGAATCTCATTGCTAATTGAGGTCTGAGAGCCTTTATTTCCTGGACATCTCATGCATGGTGAGGGCACCACCTTTCGCAAATAAATCATGTCATCTGTTTGGCATTGCTCCCCTTTGCAGGGCGCTGGGGATCACAATAAAAATACTTGTTTCCTCAAAACCATCCTTAGAGCTTCACCCCCTTCACCACTTGGCCCTCCACAACTACCTTGGGGTTTCCAGCACCTCTCTGTTGACAGAGCCTCCACAGTGGATCTCCATTGTCAGTCGTGGAGTGAGTTTGTCATGTTATGGGTAGCTGCGTACATGCAACAGCAATTTCCCTATCTAAATCCAATTATAGCCAGCATCATTTTTTTAATGCATGGCATCTTCCGCTGTCCCTCTTCTTCTTGTAATTCTTACAACTCTCTGCAGGAAACGTCTTGCCTCTTCTAAAATTTTGCTTCTCTGACTTTTTAGGGATGCTTGTCTGCAACTGCTGTAGGGACAGATTTAGTGAGTGTAGGTTGGCTTCAGGGTGATGCAACATGTGCTGGTGCGAATCACAAGTTTCCATCTTTTTGTAATCCATACTTCCCTCCCAGGGAAGGAAGAACTGATGTGACCTTGAGAAAGTCATGCTGCCCAGCTGAGCCTCAGTGTCCTGTCTGCTGGGACTCAGATCAGGTACATCAGGGAAAGCTCTCTCCTGTGTGGAAACAATTTCTCCTCTTCTTCCTCTGAAGTTAAGTCTTCACTTCTATATTTTTATTGCATGTGACATCCTCTAAGACTCTCTGTCTTAGTTCACATTATTTCTTATCTACCTTAAAATTTCCACCCTGTGGCTTCATCACTCCCTTGTGTCCTTCCAGCCCAGCTGCGTCACTGTCCTACTTCAGCCTTGCCCATGATGCTCATGCTAACATGCAAAGCAGACGCAGCAGAGCAACAACTTTACCTTGGAAAAGTACAGTTTGGCAACGTACTTTCTTAAAATCACTCAGCCTGGTGACTGTAGTCCTCAATGGCTTGCTGTGGATCCCATAGCAGATTGCAGCAAGTCACACCTTCTGACTCATGAGTTCACCCCTTGTTGCTGGTGGAGGGTGCTGTTCCTCAATCAACAGAGAGCTTTGGCAATCAGCCTGCAAGATAGATCTAACCGCTTCTGCCATTGCCCCATTTATCTTCATTTCCATTTTTGCGTTGATGGGTATCATACACCACAAAGAGCCAGCCCAGCCGTGAAATGACACCGGACTGGCAACCTCATAATTATCTGGGCTCACGTATCAATTTTCTTCAATCCCTTTGTGACACTCCATTGCTTCCTCATAACTTCCTCATCTGACAGATCAGCACTGTGCACCCGAACCGCCTGAGAGCCCCTGGGTAATAGCCTCAGGGACAAAGTTAGCCCTGGCAGAAGTGGGCAAAGATGCTTGTTGGCTTCAGCAGGAGTTTTGCTCACTTTATGCCAAGCCTGAATTTTGTCCAGCCTCTCTTCCATGCATGCAGAGTCCTCAGCTCCTTTATCTGCTATATGGAAAAAGTCGGGGGGTACTGTAGTGTACAGGAACATCCCTGGCTCATGCAGAAACTTGGAGATTACTCTTCCTCCATGTTTACCATGATGTAGTCTGTCTTAAAGTATTCCTGTCTCTAGGCACATTCATATTTTTCCTCCATATTTTGCACTAAGACATCAAAATGTCTCCTGAGGCAGGATGGGGTTGGTGCTGGTGTGGTGCACACCAGCTTATTGATTAATTGCAGAAAGCTGAGCTCCATCCTCTGCACCCACCTCCACTGCAGAAGGTCCTTTGCAGAGCATGAAGGCCATGGTAAAGGAGAAGAGGGTTGTCTGCCTTGGAGAGCAAAGGACACCCTAGGCTGCGGCAGCACCTGGACCTTGGCCCAAGGCTCATCTGGGAGCTGCTGTGTATCCATGTGGTTTCATATTCTTAACGCTGGGTGAAAAGCCAGCAACCAGTGCATTTTATACCTGCCTGTGGCCCCCGTGGCTCTGTCTGGTCTTCACTGACTCAGACCTGGCGTCAGGGGCTGCTTCCCTGGGTTTGAGGTACAGCACTGCAAGGACCCACCCTGCTCCAGAGCTGTATGACCCCCCTGATGGCTCAGCGAGCCCCAGGGATGGTTTGGCCTGACTCTTTCTTTTTCCTCTCCTTGGGATGCACTTAAAACTCCCCTGCCCAAGCAAAGTGATTGTACCACGGATTTGAACATGACATGAAGATGTCAGAGGGGTAAGGGTGGGAAACACTGGTTTTAAATTTCTTCCCCCACACAGCCTGGCTGTTTCTCCCAGAATATCTCCCCTGTTTTGGGGCACAGCAATTGCAGGATGAGCCACAACCATGGGAGCACTGGGGTGAGCTCTGCAAGAGGGCTAGAGCACCTGCCCTATTCCATTCAGACAAACTGCAATGCCCAGCAGCAAACCTCAGCCCAAAACCCCCCTCAGAGATGCTGCCCCTCCTCAGCACCCAGGCAGAACACAACCCATTGACAGGTACCTGCCGCAAGCCGGAGGAGAAGGGATGCTGGGCAGAAAGATGGCAGCAAATCCTTGGAGAATGGGGGACTCTTATTGCTGCTGCCGCTTGCATTCTGGGGCCGGGCGGGTGAGGAAGCCTCGCTGGCTTCCCCGGTGCTGGCAGAGCCGTGCAGGCAAGCTGGGCGGTGGGTGTTGTGCTGCCCGAACCCCTGCTGCTCGAGGCAACTGCCTTCCTCGCCCGCCTCCTGGGCCCCTTCTGCCCATCAGATAGGCACAGTGTGTGTCCCCGGCGAGGGGGGGAGGCCAAATCCTGCCGTTGGGGGGAAGAGGGTGGCTCGTGTGAGGCTGTGCTCAGCTGGGTGCACGGCTGGTGAAGTCAGGGAGAGCCTCACCACTGGTTTTAATTTGCTTTGGATCGTGGCCATTATCATTAGAATAATCTCAAGCAGGTGATAGGCAGGAGTAAATTAATTCTGAATAAAAGCGTTTGGGGGTGGGTGCCAAGGAAGGGCAGGGGTGGGCATTGGGTACTACCTTCACGGGTCGGTCAGAGAGGACGTTTGGTGACAAAGTGGACTTGGACTTGCCTTGCAAGGAGCATATTTCTCCTCTGATGCTACATTTGTTTCTGCTAAAGATCCCCAGATCTGAAATGCACAAGCCAGTGTGTAAGAACGGATGCAGAGGGTGGTAGGAGCAGGGTTATTTATGCGATTTTATTTTTATTTCACCTTGTCCACTGAAATCATGTGCATGAAAACAATTGAAAATAAATTATCTTCCATCTCCAGAAAGAACCTTTCACTGTTGTTCCTGGAGCCACCCGGACACATGAACAATTAATCCTCGACTCCAGACCCAAGTGACTCAACCAATAAAACAGCTGTCAGCTGCCGGTCCTGGGGAGGTGCTGCCTAATATCCCAGGAGAGGATAATTATTCTTATCTGATTTGGCTCTGGAATGAAATCATAAAAAGCCTCGTCCCATTCTGTAAATTCAGTTCTTCTTAGCAGGTTAAGCAGAGCCCAAATGACTAACATTTCTGTCAGCACCGACTCTGGCTAAGGGCTAATATACCATGAAGAATAACCCAATAATAAATCTTATTATAGGGAAGGAAGGGGAAAAAAAAAAAGAGAGAGCATGCAAGAGTGTGAAACCTCAGAGACGACCTAGGAGGGTGCAAGGCAATTTCAGTGGCTGACAAAACTGGTTTCAGATTGCCGTTCAGAGGGAAATTTCTGAGTAATTTTGTTAAAAATTCGCCAGAATATTGATCCAAATCTGAATGTTTTGGGTGGAAGCATTCCTGGAGCCAGAGACTTATTTTCTTGTTCTTTGGGTGTTCCTCTTTGCTACAAGTGGTGCCTTTTGGTGTGCAATGAGCAGGTATTGTAAAGATACTCCCCCCCACCATGGAGAGAGACACTTCTTTGAAAGCATAGCAGTGATTTGGGAACACTGACTCCCTCAACAAGCCTTCAATGCTCCCTGGGATGGAAAATCCCCCTAGAGTCCAGAAGTGGAGAAAAACAACACCACATGCCACATCATCTTGCCTTTGAGGTGGCAGGTAGACCCAGGTTCCTTGAGTTTTCCTGTGTCTGGAATGTCTCCAGCACACCCCATCCAAGCTTGTCAGACCCATCCCTGTGCCCTGCTATCCTGCAGGGACAGCCAAGTGCAGGACCAGGGCTGGGTCACCCAACATCTTGTGGTGGCAAAGAACCCAAAGGTAGAGGCTGAGCTGGGTAAGAGCTTCAAAACCAAACATTTGGGTCTCTCTCTTGCATGAACACAGGCTCAGATGCTGAAGTTGATGTCTGGGAAGGACCTGCTCTTTGGAAATGGTGAGCTCACCCTCATCACAGCAAGATTTACTGCCTGGGTGGAAAGCGCTTTGTTGGGGGGATGGGGCATGGTGTTGAGTTTAAAGTTCAGGATGACCTTTGTTGTTGCCTTTCATACCACCAATCAAGAGGCTCCTGTAAATAATGACCGTGCAACTGAATCTGATGTTCCTGGGTCTCTATTTCCACTGGTCCCCCCGGCAGGCATTTTCCCAGGGGAGCAGGTTGGATGCTGTCTGAAGTGCCGTGTGGCGGGACCCCAGCAGGGCGTGGGGACAGCTGGGGAGAGAACTCGAGGGGCACGCGGGGGCTCTTGAGTTTGGGAAACTGCCCAAAGGTCTGGTGAGGAGGAGCTCTGCAGAAGATTGATGGCAGAGCTCTGGTGCCACCAAAACGTTTCTCCAGTGCCTGGGAAGGACGTTAAGGAAGAGCGGGGATCTGGTGGCCAGGAGGGGCTCGGGAAGAGCCTCAGACCTCAGCAGGGAAATCCTGGTCACAGCCATGCAAATCATGTGCACTTTTGCCTTTGGTTTGTTGTTCTATCCCAAGGAACTAGCAGTGGCTGGACACTCGGGGACCACAAGGCCAGGAACAAAGAGCTGAGGCGGGGGTGGAAAGGAGATGCCCCCAGGGTCAGAGACACTTGGGGCCCGTCTCAGCTTCCCAGGGCTGCCTGGGGCTGTCGCACCATGACATTGCTGTTGCAAAGCATGCGATTCTCCCATGCCTCGCTGGAGGGGTGGCCAGATACAATTTCAAGGAGAGGCAAAGCCAGGGCTGGGGCTACCGGCGGGTCAGCGATGCTGTCTCTGGGCTGAGGAGGAGAAGCGAGGAAGAGCACCAGGGTACAACTGCACTGGGGAGAGTGGTGCGTGCCCAAGGCAAGAGGGGCTGCAGTGAGGGTTTCTCATGAGCTGGCATGACCCGGGCTGTCCTGGCAGCACGAGGTGTTTCAGTGAGGAGTAGGGCAGCTGTGCTGATGAACGGCAGGTATTTAGAGCAAGAGGGACAGAGCTCACAGATGTCACCCAGATGTGAGGTCATCTTCAATCCCTCCTGGGCAGAGACATCAGCTTTTACAGCTCTTTCCTCTTTGGAGCTGCCTACGACCATTGCACAGGGAGCAAGGGCACAGTGAAAGGCAATATAAATACCACACATCGCTGCTTATGTCCAGAGCACATCCCAGTCAGGCAAACCAAATCTCTAAAAAGGTGGACAAATATTTGCTGAGAAAGGCTCTTCCAGGCCTGGCTTGGGTTCAGGCTGATGGCTGAATTGTACGTATAATCTGGAGAGGCGAGGCCTGGGATCTGGATTTTTTTAAAAGAGAGATTTATCTGTTTATGGAAGAAATATTAGGACTCCTAGAATGTGCTATAATCCCTCAGAAATGGACATAAACCTAGGATGGAAACATAGTATATAAATTTATATAAATCACATAGTCTTTACTACAATCTGGGTACAATTAGATAATACTGCATTAATAAAGCTTTATACAATTTATTTTCATCCTTAAAAACCCTCTGAAATTGTGTTTCTGGAATAACTTTGATTTATGCCTCATCTTCCTTTCCAGTGATTGTTTCTCTGTCTGGTGGGAGCGAAGAATTGGTAAGACTGACCAGCACAGATCAGCTAAAAGCCACATGGGAACAACAGTTGCAGTCGGAGGTGAGCTTGACTGTTTACTGTATGAAGATCTAAAGAGAGAGAGACAACTGGTGATATCACCTTGAGACAATAAATTAAGCCACCTCAGAGATGGAAAAATATAAAAAGAGGAGTGAACTGTGACCAAATCAGGGATCTGGTCTCCATCAGAGCGAAGCAGAGAGTGGTCCAGTAATGCTGGTGAAATCAAAGATCCCTTGGAAGCAGGAGTGTCTATGGTGAGGAAGCTGCAACGGTTCAGGAACGGGCTCAGGTTGCCCAAAGGTGACTGTGGGTTGCTCTGGTCAGACAGAGGGAGAGGGTGGCCAAGAATGGGAAAGGCTCAGCGAGCCCTGCTGATATGGGAAGGGCCTGTCTGGACGTGGAGCTCAAGACAAAGAAACAAGGCCAGAGAGACTGATGGATCGACAGCAGTCGCATGGGTAGCAGGACAGCAAAACTTGCCTCCACTGTGAGTTGCGATGCACTTTTTCAGCTGAATACCTAAGTTGATGATCATGTATAACTGGTGCTTGGAATGATATTCTAACTTCTGCTCTCTGCAAAGGCAGACATTTGCATGCACATCGATTAAATTTACCCATGAGAGATCTCGGTCCTGTGTAGCTTTGAAAGTGTTCAGACCTGATTACCTTATTAAGCCCAATGCTCATTTTTAAGCCACTATCTGTAGAAGACATCATGCTCCAAATTGTACCTGGCTTAGCTTTTATCTCAGATGCCTGCTTACCATAAAAGCCTGGAAAGGCAGTACAGTAACTTCTTCCAATAAAGAAATTAAAAGCTGAGATTTCTGTGGCCAAGGGAAGCAATCAGTCAGTGATATTGAAAGATCCATCCTCAAAGTATAAGGCAAGGAATGAATAGACTTCTAAATCAGTCAAACATTTTAAACATCCCTTTTGTAATTGACAATTTTGTAATATTTATTCACAACAGATCTGATTGCTGGATTCCCACTGGCTCCCCTCAGGAGGGTTTGCGTGAAATCAGTTTGAAATGGTGTGTCAATTTTTTTCTGAAGTCACCATCTGGCTGATAGACTTGAGTCTGTTCTAATACACTGACCCAGTGAATCGCTGCTAAACAATTCCCAGGGGTCTCTCCTCCTCTCGCAGGCAATCCGGGAGAACGCTGCTGGGAGAGAGCGGGTGAGACAGGCATATTTTAATGCGTTATGTTGAAGGATTGTAAAAGAATTTGATTTATGTAAAGAAATAGAAATCTTGGGATGGTCTCCTTCACTCTTGTGCCCTTGTGCTGGTTTCAAATGTGAGGGGAGGCTCAGGCCCAGTGTTAGTGACCTGAAATTGTGCTGGGAGGGGAAAAAACACCCAAAAAATAAAAACCCACAAAAAGCCCCTGTCCCCGAACAACAACAAGGAACCAAACATTTGATAGCAGCAACCCCCACAGCTCAGCTGGCAAAAATAAATATTGGATCAAATACATCGCACATCTATTTCAAATATATGACAGTATATAGATGACACTGGAGTCCTGCAAAATCAGCCCCATTCCGTATTACCAGAAATCCCTGGGATGAAATATGATGGTCCGTGCTTAAAAATAGATCGGTTTAACTTACAGTGTGAAACGAGGCCTCAGCATGTGTTTTGTATGTTCTCCTACATACCAGCGATGAATTCATACGGCACATGTTGATAATTAGATGCTTCCTCTCATCATCCCTCTGCAAAGTATTGCTGCCACCCTTGTGAATTATATTTTCTACTATGCCAGAGACTCTTTGTCATTGTGTTCCCCAGCCCCAGAGCACGTGCGCACACACTACCATCACAGATGCAACCTTGCATATGTACCTATACACATGCGTTTGTGTACATATCCACATGTACACATAAACTTGGCATAATTCTAGGATGACTAATTTTTTTTGACAAGCGAGTAAATCATCATTATAGCATTTGTTTTTTTCCATTACCATCAATCATTATTGTATGTGTGATCAAGTAGAATTTGTCTTTGGCTGCTTAAAATTTTCCTGATCGTTTTTCAAGGCTAAATATCATCTCTAGATAAATAACACTTACTGTAATAATGTGCATGCTAAAGAGCTGATCCAAACCCCACTGAAATCACGTGAAGGGTATTGGCTCGATGGACATTGATTTAAGTCCTAAAGGATCATTTGTTTCTCAATAGAACCCCAGTAAGAGACTGAACGTGGAGAATGTTTTATAGGGTTTGATTAATTCCCTCTTCTACCAATGGAGTAAGGCTATGGCACGTAACCACTGATGAAGGCAGAAGGATAAGTGGATATCTAAAGCCTGTGAAAGTATCCAGAATATCACAAGCTGGTGAAACATGCAGAAAAGTTTTCTGCAAATCTATTCAATTTTTAAATGAATTTGCTTTAGCTATGCTGCGGTCCATTCTGCAGGTCCATCCGATGGGAACTTAAGAGAAAAGAAGTGTTTGGGAAGATAGGCAAGAAACAGCAGGAGCAAAGGTTAAATGGAGACCAGGAAAAAACTGAAGTGGTCATCCAAATCCATAGCCCAGGGTACCAGGGATGGGGAAATAAGGGTAGACTGGCTCGGGACACATCCAGGATATCTTGCCTTATTGCTATATTTGAAGGACCTTGCCTGGGGAGGTATTGGGATGCTCTCAAACATCTTGGTGTCTCTATACCCAGCATCTGTTGGGGGCTGCTTCTTTCATCAGAGGGCATAAAACTCCCCCCAAAATTCATCCCACTATTAAAAACATGCAGGGAATCAGAGCTTGCCAGGACTGGGTGGCAAGTGCTCTCTGCAAGCATTGTAATTAACAGTAAGAGTAATTAAACTTTTAACACCAGCTAAGCTCAATATCTAAGATCTGGGGGTTAATGTAGCAGTTTTCAAAAGGACAGGAAAATAAAGTAGTAATAAAATAAAATGAATGTTGCAAGGACTCTGAGGCATGCTCGTCCTCTGCACAATCCAGTGACGAACATGTCCTGTTTTTTTTCAGCTGCAGGAAGCCCTCAGTGCTCCCTGCCTGCTGGTTAATTATTTTGTTACCGTGGGGCCATGCAGGTTTGCTCACTGTGTGGATCACAGACCACTGACAGCCTGGAGGACAGGAAGACAAGCTCTGAAGCAGCTGCAGAAAAGAAGATCCCACTTTCTTTCCCCATTTCTGGGCTTGCAAACCGGGAGAAACAGATGGGAGGGAAATAAAATTGACAGATGAACATTCAGAGTTTATCCTCATTTTTAGTGGGTCGTACTGGAGACCATTGTGGCAATGCTGTGCAAGATGTTCTTGGGATTTTTTTTCTTCTTCTTCCAAGAAAGTTTGGTGGTTCTTGGGTTATAAAAAAGGATGAGAAACAGAAGTAAAACTGTCCTGTGAGGCTTGGGCAGGTTTGGGGGTGATTGACCCTTGCCAAGCCTGTGAGACTGGTATGGAGGAGCCCTGTGCAGAGTCCTGGGTGCTGCTGGACAGGAGCAGGGGCAGGAGAACCCATGTTGGGGTGCCTCCCTCTCTGCACCTCGAGTGCCAACAGATTTAGGAGGTCATCCCTTCCTGGGCTCCCTCCTCCTGTCCCCTGTCACCTGTCCCTGTGGTGAGGTGCCCTGGTTAGCATTGGTAATTCTCAGTGCAAGCCCACGTAGGTGAGGGACATGCATCTGTCTAGTCTTTGCCACAGTCAGGTCACTTTGCCTGTTGTTTTGCCAGTTTTTCCCAGGTTGGTTCTAAAGAGAAAAGCATTTTTCTCAGGAATAGGCTTTTTGTCCTTGAAGGATTCTGCTGTTGTCTCCTTACTTCTGTTAATTGTATAACCCTAAGGTATGCCTCAGATTTACACAGCCTAAATCCGGCCTTATTTGACTATATTTGTCATTATTCCAATTAATTGTGCATCAACTAATTGTGTAACATGGCTATTTGCATGTCAACCCGGGGTCCTCATGCTGTTCTTTGCAGTGTAATTGCTCTGGCTAAGTGAATACCAGGAATATTCCTGAGGTTTCAGCCATTAATCAAGGTCTGTTGAAAGGAATATTAGCACCCTGGGAAATAAAAAAAAAAAAAAAAAAAGATGCAAAATATCAATGAGATTTTTTAAATTAAAAGAAAGCCTTAAATGCAACAACAAGATGAGTATGAAGGCCAAGGAAGGTCTGGCCAAGCTTACAAAGGCTAAGTCCTCTGGAGGTCTGGAGGGTTGGGAGATGCTTACTGACAAACGAAGGGGCAATGGTTTGGCTTTCTTTTCTTAGTGCCCATTTTGGGAGTGTTTGGGCAATGCTGCTGAGCAAACAGTGATACGACTCTAACCATGTACAGGAGCAGGGAGCCCAGATGTCAACGGGAAGGTCTTTTTAGAGTCAGATGTCTTGAAGAAGCAAAGTAGGGGGCTCTCTAGGACAACTCCATGAAAGTGGGGAAATAGTTGGCTATTTTGGGTGTAGAAAGGCAAGGTGCTGCTTCAGGGGAAGAGGCTGGGGTGGGGGTTGGACCCTGCCACTGCGGGGAGTGCGGTGGGGGTTGCTCACCACAGGACAGCAGGCTGGTACCTGTGCAGGGACATCCCGGTGAGCAATTCCTTCCTGGGTTGGAGAAATTGCTCCCTGAACTCTTCACTCACTGCCCTGGTTGGAGAAGACACCCAGAGGGTTGAAGCTCCCACCAAAACTCCCCAGGTAACCAGTGCTGAGACAAATTCAGGCCTGGGATTGCTCTCCTTAAAACATCCTCAGGAGTATTTTGGGAGGAGTGAGAGAGATGAAGCATGGCCTGCTTCCAACCACCCGTGTGTGTCCCCAGAACAGCAGAGGCACCCGGTGATGAACGGTCCCTTCCCTTTGGGGAAGGATGGATTTCTATTGTCAACACTGTTTGCCCTGGTGATGTATATAAGGTTGCTGTGGGAGAAACCAACTGAAGGCTGCAATGATGGAAAAGACTATTAATATTCTTGATGAACTATCGCTAACTTAGTCAATTGAGTTAGTGACAGATCTGGTGCTGAAACTGCTCCTGGATCCCAGACTGGCAACTGGTCCATTGCTTTTTGCTGCCCCACATTACGTAGTTTAGGTGTCTCAGAAGAAAAATCCTGTTTAGGAGAGTATCAAGGATGCTAATTAAGGATTATCAAGGATAATCAGGATCCTAAAGGATGTAATCAGGATTCTCTTACCCATTCACAAGAAGGAGGCTTGCAAGGTGTGGAGCCTGCAGTAATGGCATGCTTTCGGCCATGTTTCAACACCTTTCCCAAGCTAGCAGGGAGGCTTGTGAATGCCTGTGGGTCCCGCGCTCGGCTTGTTTAACCCGGGCTCCTCGGGGGATCAGGGGTCTCCCCACTCAGCTGTTTCCCATCCCTCATGCTGCTGGATGGGCTGCGGCTCTAGTTTCTGTGGCTCTAGTTTCTGCAGTTCTCCCTGCTGCCAAGGATAAAGTGAAAGCAAAGCTGGCCCTGGGCTGCTGTTTGCAAATAGAGATGAAGACAAACAGATGAGTTCAAGCTGCTGGAAGGAAAACAACCCTGGCAGCTCTTCTGCTTAATGGTGGGAACCTGGAAGTGTAAACAAAACCCTGGGCAGGTCCTCCTCATTCCCACCAGCCCTTGGAGTCCACTGGTGTTTTTCAATCTTTACCTCCTAGAACCAATCGATTTCGTGCCAGCCTGTAACTTTTTACTGATGTTGTGGCTGTTTCAGTTAAAGACAACCAGGTGCTGCATCCCTTCCCCCCGCCCAGTGCCGGGACCTCTCCTGCCCCTGTTCTCTCAGACTTGGAGGGGTCCCCGGCTGCTTTTTCATCACTGGGTCCGCGACCATCCTGCAATCTCAGGTCTACGCCCCGACAGACATGGCCAAGAAAGATGCACGCAGAGAGTTTTATCATCCTCCTGTTTCAGCACTGAGTTCCCGACAACTTTTGCCCTCCACCATGACACTGTCCACTCCCTTTAAAACTCAGAGAAAGGCAACATCATTACTCCAAAAACTTGCTAGGTTTCTGAGTAGCGAGCAACAGGGCGAGGAGGTGTGAGCCCCTCGAGGCATACGCTCCTTAAGCCCCAGCAGCACCTCCCCATCGGCAGCGTCGCAGTTACGGGGACATCCTTTCTCTGAGTGTTCACTGTTCAGCCACCACCCCAGAGCCACGTGTGGCAGAGCCCAGCAATGGGCAAAGAGCAGCCAAATTAGTTTGGGCAGAGAAATAGAGATGCACCTGGGTGCAGAGCAAAGGCCAACGGTGCTTTTGTGAAAAGCACCATCAGGAAGCGCTGCGGAGCAGACCCGATGCTCTTCCCAAGCACAACTCCCCTGGAATTGCAGGAGGTTTGACTCGGCAGGCTGCTGCATTTTTCCCCGTGCGTCAAGTCAGAGAAGCTAACACAGTATCTCAATTATCTTTTTTCTTTTTTCTTTTTTTCTGACAGTCCCTTAATTAGCATGAGATTTCACAAAATTCGCCAAGGCAGCCATCCATCTGTTTTGCTGACTTTCAGTAACAATATTTATCATTGTGGAAGTGTCAAAACAATAAAACCAGATGACATTTATGCAAAGGGCTCCTAACTAGTTTAAAAAAGGCCCAAACCTTGAAAGCCTCCTGCAGTATTTTGCTGGGAATTGTTTGCAGACACAAAGCTGAGAGTAATTCCTTCTGTACCCACATAAATATTTTAAATAAGCTGTAGAAGAATTTTCCAAGGGAGGTGCAAGGATGGCATATGCTTCTCTGTAGCAACTTTGTTCCAAGTGGTCAAATGAGAAAAAAGAAATCTCCTGCCTTGATGCTTTTTCCTGGTTTCTCCCCAAAAATATTAATTTTGGTGAATACTTTTCACATTTCAAAAGAGTGCAATATAAATTAGTTCATGCCAGTGACTCTTCTTAAGAATTTTAACCTGATCTGCCATGCAGTAAGAAGGGGGAATTAAAAAAAAAATCTGCTTATTTAACTTTATGGTATTTAAACCAGTATATAAATGAGAATTAATAAATCTGCATTTCCTATTGTCAGCACTAGTTGATTACAGCACTGTGGAGCCCTATCAAAGGGTGCATACAGCACACTAAGTTCTGCAGTGTATTTAAATTATCCATAATAAATTTACCTAACAAATTCAAGTGTAGCTGCATTTTCCCCTTGTCAGAGTTTCTCTGGCTGGGAACAGTCAGAGTTATGCTCTGGCTTAATGGATCCCCATGCATGTGGGAGAGGATGAGCCCCTGTAACCCTGGTTTTGAAGGCTTTTTGTGGTGGAAGTGGCTTTGTTCAGCTGAGTGATACCCTCAACTCGATCTCTGATTGAAAGTTGTTCCCCCCTCTATCTGATCTTCGGCAATGTGAGGTTTTAAAGCCATTTTGTGCTTGCAGCATAATTTCTGGAGATTTTTCTGCTGCGGCTCTTGGATGTTTGGTGTTAAGGGTTGTTGAAGGATTTGCAGGGGCTAACAGCAAAATGGAGAGGGATGGGCGAGGCGCTGTGGCATGGATAGGTACCACTGCCCAATTTGTGTTTGTGCAAGAGCATCCCAGTGAAAGGTGAGCAAAGACATGGGGTAGATCTGCTCCTGGAGGAACTTCCCGGGCACCAGGTCCGGAGCAATCAGTGCTTTCTTCCTCAAGCCAGGGACGGGGAGCCTGGACCCTGTGGAGCCAGGCTGAGCTCCACGCTGATTGCACGCATCTGTCTTCTCCTGACAGCTCTGCCTGTTAGTGGAGTGAGTCTGCTGTTTAATTTACCTGACTTGCTAACAGCTCCCTGTTTTGAAGTTGTAGGAAGTAGCTGATTTCACGTTTACAGTCGAAGCACTGAATTCCCATTGGGCAGCTAAAATTCACAAATAATCTGGTAATTTGTCCGCTGTCTTGGAAGCCCATGGGGACGTTGTTCAGTGTATATCACAGTGTATATCACCACGTTTTGGTGAAAAGATTGATGAGCAAAGAGGAGCATGGAGCTGGCTGGCCATGTGCCAGGAGGAGCTATTGAAACCGAAAGGCTCAAGGAAATCTCTGCCAAAGAAAGCAGGGATGGAGGGTTGCGTAGGCCCCCTTGCAGAGGGGCTGCAGAGGAGGGCAGCGGGGGGCTCTCTGCCTTTGGGGACTGGCTGCTTGCAAGGAGCTCCATCCCGTTCCTGGCATTGGTGGCCAGAGTGAACCAGAGCATGGTAATGGGGTGAGTGGGTTTGCCTTGGCATATTGAAGCCTTGGCCCCCCAAAAACATCTTCGGTATTGGCTCAGTCCATACAACGTGGGGGCAAGAGAGAGCCAGTGCAGAGCTGAGCTCAGCTCTGGATTGTGCCCAATCTCCATGATACAGATCTCTTGGAGGGGAAATTGGCTCTCAGGAGCGCTGCCACAGACAGATATCACACCCGATAGCCGCAAGTGGAACAACAAACCTTTGGAGTCTCTCATTATTAATTGCTCACTGCTCCCCCATCATTCAACATATCAATAACTGGCAGCCCCAGGGACTAAAGGAGAGGAAAACACTGTGCATGCAGGCTGGGGCATCCCAAGGCTGCATGAAGGTGGATTTTGACAGTCAAACCCTCACCAAGCATGTTCACCATCCCTTGTACAACCCATCGAGAATCACGCAGGGAGCCCTGGGAAGGGGCAGACCCTCTGCTACACCCAAGCCCCTTCCCCAGCTGCTACAGCAAGTGGAGAATGAGCAACCTCCAAACTCAGGCTCTGACTCTGTGTGTCTTCTGGATCGCAGACCACCGCATGCCTGAGCTAAGGAAAGTGCTGCAGCTCTCCCTGAAATCAGCCATGCTGGATTTGTAAATGAATTTGGTGTTAGGGAAGGCAGGCTGCAGACATCCTAGCAGAGCAGCAGGTAATCAGTAGGCTGTCCTCTATGGGGAAGGTGTTAAATCCTTCTTGGAGTGCTGACAAAAAGAGTTACAGCCCATATGCTTATTGCCAGAAAAATAATAAAAAAAAGAGTATTGGTTTAACCAAGTCTAACGGCCATCGGAAGGTTTAGACATGGGCTCTTGCCCTGGAGTGTCGATATGGAGAGGTGGGGTGAATGTTTTACCCCAACCTTGCCATCAAATAATCAAAGCCAAATCAACAACAGCCACCAGCCCAAACTCCCAGTGATTCCAATGGGAGAAGGATGTGGTGGTAAAACTGAACATGGGGAAATCCCCCCTGCAAACCCTGATGACTTGTGAGCTCCCTCCCAGGAGATTGCTGGCTCTGTCTTCCCCCGGCAGTGCTCCCGCTGCACCTCCATCCCTGGGTGCCACCTGCTGTGGGCAAGTCCCTGTGCTGGGATGCTGCTGTGAGGCTGGTGATGGTGCAGGGTCTCTGCCAGCCAGGCCCTGCATCACGCCGGCGTTTGCTCCAATGGCTGCCCAAACCTGCTGCCCTCTGACAACACCAGCCCCACTTTGTTAGGTTCTCCCGGGGCTTTGGGGCAGCAGCTGGGTGCAAATGGGTGGAAAATTTTACTATTCAAGATGCACACACTTGTCCCTTGAAGTCTGGGCATGATGAGATGGGAAGACCCATCTTAAGACTGAAAATTATTAGACTTAAGAGACCTCTCTGGCCAAAAAAATAGAAAGGACCTTGTCAAAAAGCCAAGGAATGCATGAAATCAGAGCAGAGGGGAGGAAAACCAAACTGAGAAGTGGCCCAGGCAATGCTGCCCAGCCAGGCTGGTGGCACGGGGCAGCCAGTGCTGGGGCTTGGCTGCGGTGTGTTCTCGTTTGCATTAACTAATGCTGCTTGGCATCATGTAATGCGTTATTGTTTTTATTGTTCTTGTTGTAAATACACCTAGAGGCATCTTATAAATAGAATTAATTATAGTTGTTTAATTCATTAGTTAAGTACATAGTGCATTCTGCTTGCTGGAGAGGCCTGGGTGGCTGCGGTCAGAGCACACAACATACAAATCAATGTATGGTCACGTTCGTTGTGCCTGAGCCTGCAGGACCAGCTCTCCAGATCCTCTGAGCTCATGTTTCCAGCTTCACTCTCAATACTGTCCTTTTTCTCAAAAGCTCATGTCAAAATTAAATAGTTGCAAGGAAACTTTGGGAAGATTGGTCTACAAGAGGACAGCACAAAGGGAGGAGCAGGGCAGCAAATTTGGGTGAAAAGCACTTGAAACCTTTTCAGGGTTGTGGGGTCCATCCTGGGGATGAGTCTGGCTGGAGGAGTGAAGCCAAGGATGCTCCCGCACAGGGTGGGCCACCGCAGGGAAGGGGGCACCCATGAGGACGCACGGGCATGTGCAACAGCCCTGTGAAAAGGCACTTTGCAGCAAGCAGATGAGTTTCCCAGTGTAGGAGCAATGCAGGCAGCAGTGTCTGAGTGGGGATATTCACATATGCCTCTGTCCTGCCTCTCCTCCAGCCCAGGCTGGGGGCAAACCCAGCCCTTGGGAAGCACTGGAGAGAGAAAGAAGGGGCTTGCAACCAGGTCACTGGCTGCTTTGCAGCTTGTGCCTGTTCAACCTGGCAGTGATGGAAACTAACTCCACACTCCTCCCACGCCATGGAGGCTTTCTTCCTCCCCTTTCATCTACCATGGCTCACGGCAGAGTTTTACGAGCTCACCCTGCCCAGGCTGCCCCAGCCTGGAGCTGCCTCGCTTGCAGGAGCAGAGCTGTTTTTCTCCAAACCACAACACAACTGAAAAAACACAGCGGGTCAATACATCACAGGGCACACACTTGAAAGGGAAGAGACATAAAACTCATGTCATTGATGTGGGGCAAACCCTGTTCCCTTTCCCCTGATGCTCGGGACATCCCCAGGGCTGGGAACTTTCCCAGCCTGAGGATGCTGATGGAAGCTCAGACACTTGCTAAAGCATGGAGAGGTGAAGGAAAAGCTGCTGAATAACCCCATGCAGAACAATGATTATGACCATTGGACTCAGGAGGAGCTGGGGTCTGGTGTTGGCTTTGACACTGTTTCACTGAGTGGCCTTGGGCAAGTCACCTCCTTCCCTCTGTGTTGCCTTTGCCCAAAAGCCTCCCTGGTACCACTGTTTCCCTGCCACGTGTTTGCAAAACACATTGCAATGGTCCCCCAGCCTCCACTACTGCCTGGGGCCACGGCCGGACCTCAGAGCTGCTGGCGATTGTTGATGCCCTGCCCTGTCCAGTCCCTGACGGACTGAATGGGTAATGCGATGCTCTTCTCATCCTCCTCCTGCACAGCTGGGACCAACCACAGTTGCAGTACACCACATGCTGATGTCCCCATGGGCTGCAGCATCCCCATCATTCTCTCGAGGAGCCAAGCCGTCCACAGCGGACACAAAGCCTGAGCCAGGACCTGAGCACCCTGCAAACAGGCAAAGAGAAGTTAATCTCTCTGGCAAAACAGCACGGTGGTAGAGATTTAAACTCCAGCAGGAAGGAGTTCAAATCCATTTTTGGTCACCAGGCCTTGTTCTTCACTAATCTCATCTGGAAGGAGCGGAGATGCCGAAGAGCTGGGTCACGTAACTCAGGCTGCATTGGCATGCCTGGGACCAGAGTAGTTGTTTAAAACACATCCCACCTCTCACCCACATTGAGGCCATCACGAGCATCTTCGAAAGGTGTTGTTGCATCCTTCTGCAGGCAACTGCCTTTAATTAGCGCAGAACGGGAGACATTCACAACAAGATGGGAAAAAAATAATAATCAAAGAAAACTCAGTGAAGCCCCATGTGATAATAAAGGCTGACTCTAACTAACAGTTGTTATTCAGACATTGTTAATGATATTATAAGCACTACCATGTGCTAGGCAAGCTGTGACACGCACCCCGGTGGACATATGGATAATAAGATCACATGCCTATTTCAATCAAAGCCATAAGTATGAACTTGATCTGAATCGGAAGAAAGCCCAAGCTAGCGGTAGCTGGGGATGTGCTTTGGGAAAGCAAGCTCCTGCAGTTAAGAAAATAAATAAAAAGGGTAATCATAGGCTATGATGTAGGAGCACAAGACAGCCCAGCCCAAATATGCTCAGCAACTCTCAGCATTCCAGGGAAAGAGCCTGGCCCCAAGCACCTGCAGTGAGGGGCTATCAGCTTCAGGGCATTGCTGCCATCTCAAGAGCTAAACGCACCCATAGCTGTCTCCAGGAGGATTTTTCCTGTACACTGACACACCAGAGCATTGCCCTAGCTTAGGGGCAAGACTTTTGCCAGAGTTGCTAAGGACAGAGGTGCCTGAGATGCTTTACCTCGATTCACCTCCTCCGTATAGCCAGTTGCACACTGCAGTGTGGTGCAGAGACGCACACGGCTCCCTCCAGCCCGCACCTGAGCACAGCCAGTCAAGTCACAGGCAGCTCACTGTCATTAGAAACACTGAACATAATCACCAAATTTAATGCCTTTATCATTACTCAATGGATCAGTGAACAGAGGAGCTAAAAGAAAGACAATTAGAAGCGTCAGTCTATGCTAAAATTTTTTCCATTGCCTTGCTTTTGTCTAAAGAGTTATTCATTCCCTAATTGTGAAATGTAATTTTGTTTGGAAGCTTTTGTTATATTTGTTTTGTCGTGTGGCTAATGCAGTTATTTGCCGCACACAGCCTCTTTTCTCCTGCTCAGCCTGTTTAATGGAATTCTTTGGCAGCTTTGATTTAAAATCATTTTGGTTTAGTGACCAGGACATTTCTGGAAGGGGGAATCAGAATGTTTCCTGGATTTCTGAGTCATATTTTGCTCAGCAAGATTCACTTCTTTAAATGCATGTTTTTGTGAAGGCCTTTAATCTGTCATTTTTGGCTCCAGTGGAGACAAATCTCAGCAAGCAACAGCGTCCCCCTCCTAAACCCCCCATGCTGGGTTTGGGAGACAGAGGGACCCACACCCAAACCCTCCTCCGACACTTTTTATGAGAAAACCCCCAAAATTGACCCCTTCTGTGCCCTTCCTCCCCTGCACACACATTCCCACTAACAGCTGCAAAATCTTAGACCATCCCAAACTTTTCCTTCCCACGAAGGATGCCCAAACATGAGCCAGTGCCAGCTCAGCCCTGCTGAGGCTCTGGGTGCTCCAGCCGATTTGCTGCCTCTTGGAAATGGCTGTGCACCAGACAGACCCACAGGGTCTGTTTTCGGTACATCATAAACCACACCTGAAAGTTGTTTTTTCCACTCTAAGTGTTTAACTGGAAGACCTCCTACAGCTCCAGAGCCCTGCTGAGCCTGGATGGCAATGCAGGGAGTGAGTAAATTGCCCTTTTAGCACGTTTTCTCCAACAAGAGGATTTTCAGTCCCAGCCCCCCTCCATGTGAAATCTACAGTGAAGGAAGACTGATTTAAAACCAATCACTAACACTTACACACAGCCCCTTGTTCGAGCATCCCAAGCTTCGTCTTAGACTATTGAATCAATCCTGTCTCCACTGTCACCTTTCCTAAGTAACAAACCAAATCAGATGATGGCATGGTCTCCTCTAATTGATGGAGCTGCACGAGTGTATCCATGTCTCAGGATGTGGGCATCAGCCATGCTATGCTGGGGGAGACAAAGCGTGTGAAGATATCAATAATCCCAGGCTGAGGGAGGGAGGAAGCAGGACCGGACCTGGGCATCAAGGTCTGGCACTCACAAGGCTGAGGACCTCTTTAGGGTGAGTATAGCTTGTCAGGGGCACCAAGATTCAGGCGTGTGGAAGCTGGGTGTCTCCTTCATGCCAAGATCATGCATGGTTTGTGGAGAGATGACTCGTCAGAGCATGACTCAGCATGTGTAGATTTGAGACCACGTGCAGGACAGGTCAGCTTGCCTTTTGGATGCGTCTGTTTCACTGAAAACAATGGGATTAATCTGCTTTTAAAAGACATTTTCACTGCAAAGCCACAGTTTTTCATGATTCTTCCAGCCCTATTTTGGGCACACTGAAAACACCTCCATCTCCTGTATGTTGCCTTGACATCGGTGCCCACCCATTTCTCCCTAGAGCCAGCACTCTGGCTCCCTAGAGTCACGTTATTTCCAAGGTGGCCAAACCCGAGATATTTCCACACTGGGCCCATCCCGGGCTCCAGCAGTGCTGTCACTGGGGGACCCCCCTCTCCTCTTCCCTCCCCACCACTCATGCTGGTGACATGCAGATCAGTAATTTTGCTGATTGCCTCTCCCATCCTTACCCCCTCCCATGGTCAGGGAGGTGAGGTCTGCAGCACCCATGGTTGGCAGCTGATGTACGGGATGGGGCGTTTCACCAGCAAGTGCTGGTGGTCTGTCCCACTTCACCAAGCCACCTGCCTGGAGTTTCCTCCAAGATTTGGGCCCAAATTGAGAAGACTGAGGATCCTCAGTCCTGCCTTCGAACAGAGCATCATTAACAGTTAAACAAAAGCTCCAGTTCCTCACACCCCTACCTCCCGCATGGCTCTCCTGTCATCCCCATGCCCCAGCTCCCTCTTACCCCTTCCCTTTCATCTTTTGAAGACGGGCTTTCAAGCTCCTGAACATGTGGTGAAGACATGCCTATTAATAAGCGTCTTCAGAAAGAACAGGGGGTAAGGAAGAGAGATAATGAGGAGGGAGGAGGAGAAGCTAAACAGAGCAGGCATCCTTATAAATGAATTTCCCCGGCAAAGCCTAAATTATGCAGCAATTGCTGCAGTCACGAAATCCAGGGGCAGTCAGGCCCCCGGTTCCCAGCATCCCTCGGAGGGAGCTGTGCTGTGTGGGGCCGGTGGGGGGGGAGTGCAGGCGCGGGGGCTGCCCATCACCGTGCTGCTGGGGCTGGGCACAGCCCAGGGCTGGGGCTGTGTGTGAGCTGGGTTCAGGAGAAGGGTGAGGCACCAGGGTGTGAGTGTACCCTGGTCGGGCTGTGGACCCTGGGAGATACGGGTATCATGGTTCAGAGCAGATTTACCTTGCGGGGCTGAGTAAGGGGCTCAAACAGTTGCAGGGTTGTCCTCTTTGGAGATGAGAGATGCTTGCCTACCTGCTGGGGTGGTACTGAATGCCCTCCAAGGGGCAATGCCAGGGACCAGGGCTGCTGCCAGGGGCAAAGTATGCCCCATTTGCCCCTTGATAAACTTTTCCCCTTTCTGCAGAGGTGTGTGCGTTGCTGCCAGCTCTTGCCCCATCGTCCTGACTTGGATGGAGCTCATCGCAATGACACCCTGGCAAAGAAAAATCCCAACCCCGCCAGGAACCACAAACTTCAAACCAAGCCTAGCACTGTAAAGCCCTTAAAAACCAAGCCCTGCTGCTCCAGCTGGGCTGCCTGCCTGCTCAGCCCACACCATCCTCGGAGCAGGAGCGCCCAGTCCCGGCACGCAACACCGGGGTGATTTAAAGTCTCGGCTCCATGAGGCGCCGCTGGAGAAGTGAAATCACCGACTCGTGCGGCCGGGCTGGGAACAGGTGTGTGAAAATCAGCACCCAGGCACCCGCTCGAACAACGTTGTTTTTTCCTTGCGTGCCATAAATCAGCACACTAATCTTTCACTGTCCGGTGAGATCTCTCACTGGGAGGGTGATAAATTGCCCTCCAGCCCCTGACAGCTGCTGGGAAATCACTCACAGCCCGAGACAAACCTCTAAATCTGACATTATAGAGTGTTGAAAGGAAGAATGTCTGTTTTTATAACCTACCTCAGTTATAATAAATATTTAAAATCCACATTAACATCCTCTTATAGTTACAATCTGCCCTCTATGGAACAGTGTCCAACTTAGATTTAATTAGCAACTGAACCTTTCCAGCCCAAGCTCCTAGTTAGGCTGAAGATCCAAATCCCCAGTGAAATGCCTCTGTTTTCTTAAACTACCTGCACTGTAATAAATATTAGCCATGTCGCCAGGCAGCCCTGTTGGAGACAGTGCTCTTTTTGTCTTCTCAAAGGCTAACATTTAATTTAAATGATAGGGTCTTTCCAGACTCTGGGGGGAATTTCTTTCCTCCTCTCCAGAAACTTTGCCATACTTCACCTCCGAGCACTGGCATATTCCTTTGGCACCAGGAGGACACAGGAATGGAAACACCTCGATGCAGGTATGAGACTGGAGTGACGAAAACAAAATCCAGGCACAACTGTTCTGGCTTCTGGTTGTGGACCTGTGCTGGAAACATGGAGCAGAGATCTCCCCCTCCGTCAAACTGCAGAGAATTTGGGAGCTGGATCCCAAACTCCTGCAGTTGGGTTCTCTTGGAGAAAGGGAAGAAAAAATACCTGTCTAGAAGATTTTGCATGTTCACTCTGTTCCCACCTGCTTTTGCAGGTTGCCTTGTTTTCTCGTTTATTATTTTACACCAATTGTATTCCAGAAGGCAGCATTCATTCTTGCTTCTACCCTCTGTCCTGACTAGTGTTTCATCAGGGTTTTTAAAAAAAAAAATCACAAGAACAAACATGGGCAGAGGTGTTAAAAAGAACAAAGTTTCCTTCATCTCCCTTAACTAAAAATCCTACAGCTGTCCATTTTGAATTTTGGTGCTTTCCTCCCTGTCCTGCCTATCTGCCGCTGCCGTATGACTGTGTCAGCCCATGGCAGAGGGAGGAGGAGTGTTACAGCCAGAAATCAGCCTGACCCACATATCTGCAACCCCCAGCTGCAGAGGTGCCCTGGAGCTGCTCCACCAGCCCATCCGTATGCCCTCCTCCGGGCAGGCTCAGCGGCTGTCCCGAGAGCGGCTGCAGTTGGGCTCCGGAGGCCAAGGCTGGGGGGGAGGTTTGCTAAAAAGCCTGGAGGTGGTAGCCACCCTGCCAGCACCCTGCTTTGGGGCTGTGGTTGATAGGAGAGGGGTCAGGAGGCTTCAGATGGGAAGGGGAGGCAGGACAGCTGCGGTCTCCGCACATGCCTCCCCTCCATTTCATATTTGGGCGCCCTGCGTCCAGCCCAGCTGCTGCTTGAATCAATAGCAGTGTATCAATCAAGGCATCCCAGAGGAAACCCGCTGCTCACGCAGAAATAAACAGACATTTTCCTCCTGCATGTCACAGAAAGCCGCGGACATCTCCTGGCATTGTCTGAACTAAGGGTAAATGGGATGTTGCATTTCTGGCTGCACCATCAGAGTGTAGGTTATGGAAACCGGAGTGTATATTATGTGGATATAAATAAATATGCAGACACAGCTTGGCCTGTGTTAAACAGACAGACATGGACTTCTGTTTCATTTCCAACTCCCCAAATGATGGCAGACACCCAAAAGAGTATACAGCTTTTAAAAGAGCATCCTCCAAGCCCTAATATTTTGCCTCCCGTGTAAGCCCCACACTGGGAGCTTAATCCAGACGACTCCAGCAAATGCAATCTTCATGAAAGCAAAACCAGGGGCATCCTGGTGGCACTTGGGTGATTTGATGCCCTGTTTGGGAGCTTCTTATCTCTTCTCTTACAAAGGGCATTGAGTTTCCCTTTTCCTTTCCAGTTTGTTTCTAATTATATCAAAAGAAAGCTCTTAGGAACAGGCACAGCAGATCCTCAGCAGCCAGCTCGGGTGAGTCTCAGATCTGGCTGGGGGTTGGCAACCCATCACTAAGTCATTGCTGTCCTGCCATCCTCCAAGGACAGCAGGAGATGAAAGGGTGGCTGATCAGCTCCTCACCCACCATTCCAGGCAAAAGCAGAGCCAGCTTCCTACCTCTCCTCACCCCAAACCACTCCTGCCCCAGCATCTGTTTGCATAACCTGCCTGCTGTGAATCTTGCTTGGGTTTGTAGAGACAGCGTCACCCCCCTTGGGAAACAGCCAGTGCGTTTTACCAGGAAACCTGCTGTTTTACAAAGGGTTTACAACCAGTGGGTCCTACCTCTGAGAGAAGTTACATTCTCGGGCATTCAAGGTTTTTTTTTTGATTATGCGGGAAGTGGTGTGAATGGACGTCACAGAGTCCTCGAGGGAGAGAGGTAACATGAATCCCCAGCAGCTTTCTTAACCTTTGCTTTTGCAGATGTTTTCAACCTTGCACAAGGAGCTCCCAGAAAGCCTCAGATGCAGAGCACATGGGATGAAGGGTGCTAAGACGCCCACGCTTCACTCAATGCCTGCACTGTGCTGTGACCGCAAAGATGATAGGGTCTTCCTCCTCTGCCCACATGAAGGAGCAAAGAAGGGATTCACAGCATCTCTGGGGTGAGCAGGGAAACAGGTCTGGAGGAAATTGTTCTCAAGGCTGGAGTCCTACCCTATGGGAAGAGAAGGGTTTTCCAGCTCTTCCTAGATGTCAAGCTACTATTTCATACATATTTGAGGACATTCCCAGACCCTCCTGGCCAGTGCCAGAGAGCAAGCAGAAAGCAGCAGCTTCATGCAGCAACAGCACAGCATCGTGCATAGACCTTCCATCACGCACGTAGTGGTGGGTGGGTGGGAGAACAGACTCCTCCTGGAAAGGGTAAGGAAGACTGAAGGACCATGTCCAGGCAACCTCAGCTCCAACTAAGCCGCTGTGCTGAGCATTTGTCATGCCCAGCTCAGAGACCCCCAAGAAGGATTACTTGGAGCCATGTGTCAGATATGCCCAGCATCGTTCACTGAGGAGGGATGAGGGCTTAGGTGGAGCTCAAGTCTCCGGCCCATGTTTAGATTGCCTTAGGATGACAGATGTGAATAGTTAGACCCCAAAGAGAATTAGGTTCTGCAGCCTCCCTTCTAACTGCTTGCCCACTTTACTGTAGTTGCTATTATGCAGAAAGATGGACTAGATCAACTCATGGTGTCTTCTAGCCTCAGCTATCACCTGTGGAAGCCCAGGAAGGAGCTGAAACGACAAAGAGAAGGAGGAAAATCAGCTTTCCTGGCAGAAGCACTGCTCCATCTCCCTAAGAGCCTGTGCACTGTTTGGTCCAAAACGAGAGCCAGCTCAAAAAGAGGTCAGTCCCCAAGGAGGAAGGTGTCCAGGGCGTCTGCCTGGAGGCTGAAGCCAAAATGCCAGGTGACAATGGGTGAGTGGGTGACAAGAGCAGGCACAGATGAGGTGTAGCTTTGAAACTGCTACAAGATGCTTGCCAGTTTTATTTTCTGAAAGCCTGTTGCGGACAGTCAGCAACTGGCTCATTGTGAACACTGGCGTTCAGTTCCTTTATATACAGCTATTCCCCGCAGATTGCATCAACTGAGCTGCTTGCCAGCAGGACGTAGCATGTACCGTCATTAATCAACGTCATGCTTCGAGAGAAACGCTGAGTTCATTCTCATGTGTCTCCTCAGACCTCTGGGGACTGAGTTGTCTCTAGCCGAAGCCGGTAGTCACCTGGAACAGTTTTCCAGCCCCCCTAAGCAGCAGGAGTGTCCATTAACTACCACGGATCGGTGGGGACGGTTTGTAAACTCCGGATGCATACGGAGGGGCCTGGGCGCTTATTGGCTGGTGCTTTCCGCTCTCAGAAATGGGTCATTTAAACAGAAAACTGTAAAGTGTTCATGCCTCTGCATGCAGAGAAACTATCAAAACAAGCTCCCGTCTCCATGCCACAGACCCAGCATTCAAACAGAGACTTGGGGCATGTTGTACGGGAATGAACCAAGTGCTCCCAGCAGATTCCTTTCCTTTTTCTGATGTTTCACACAATAAACATTTCAACTCTCCGGTGCGAGAGCAGACCTACCCCAATTACCAGGACAGCTTGTTTTGTTTGGAATAATAGTTAAGGGTCCCATCCTGCATTCCCGGAGCCAGTGAAAAATCTCTCCTTGCCCCCAGTGGGCCTGAATCCAAGAGAGCCCCACGGTACATTAGAGAAACCAGTGTTACTTGGAGGGTAGTTTTGCCTTTCCTTATGGAAGCAAAACCAGTTCAAGCAAGTTCTGCCGTGGCTCCACCTACACCAAGGTGGAGACATCGTGGCTTCCCAATGAAATGCAAGGCAGAAGCTGGCATCACCGAATGATGCTGCTATAGGCTGATCTGTGATGGCAGGCCACCACGGTTTCATGGTGTCCTACAGCTGATTGACCTTTTGTCCATGTCATTTGGACATCTGCAAGCCAGAAAGCAGTACCACAGTCCCTGGGGCCTCAGAAATCTCAGCTCTGCAGGGCTACATCTCAGAAAGGTGGAGAGGGGAGGTGCCAGAAAGAGACTGGAAACCTTTAAGATTTCAAAATTAATGCACGCGAAGAGAAAAAATATATTTGAGTAAATTAGATCTGAATAAAAACAGCTCATCAGTAATTTTCACATTCAGTATGAGCATTATACAAAGTTGGGTTGTTTTTCCCAACGTGGTGAGTAGTGCACATCTGGGAAGTTCAATGGCACGGAGGAGAAGTGAGCTGCAAAAGCATCAGAGAACAAGGTTGCAGTGGTCCTAGAAAGTCAGGATGCTCATCCAGGAGCCACTGTCAGCTGCCCGAGCAGGCAGCCCAGAGGAAGGAGGTTGTGGAGGAAACTGAACAATGAGACAGGAGCCCAGCAATGAAACATGACTTGGTCAATCATCATCCAGTCTTCCTGGGGCACATGGTAATAAAGGGGCTATTTTTGAAGGACCACAATGCTAAAGAGTGAAAAAGTCTTGGAGGGCTTGGAAAGAAGAGATATGCACCTATAGCTGCCCTGAACCTGAATGTGCCATTCCAGCAGGTACAGCGAGAGCCCTTCTGTCAATAACCTCTAGGTCATTCAAACTCCAGGGCTATGCACACTCCATCTCTGCCTTGTCTGAAGGCTCCAGTGAAACCCATCAGCTCACTCATTTACCTTGTTAAAAGCCATCTGTGCGTTATCAACCGTGTGTCACATCCAGTTATTCCTACCAGCTCCATCACTGCACTCAGCAAAGGTACATCTATATCGGAATATTCACAAGCGAGATGAAGTCCGTCTGCCCATATTACCAATACATAGCTTGTCAAGGCAGCTCCTGTACTATCCCACCTTCATGGGGGTGATTTTATCCTCTGAAATATTTGGAATTACCCCCAAGCAATCTGATCTACCTTGTTATGGACTTCAGAAGGCAACACCACTTCAAGATGAACAGTATCAAAAGAGAGTAGATAGGTCTACGCTGTCAGAATGTCTCAGTGCAGAGAGACTTCAGGATTTTCCTCCTGTCCTTTCAGTCCTGAGAGTATTCCAAAAGTACACAAAATGTACCCCTTGCAAGATCCCATCTAGCCAGGCACAGAACCCAGTGGCTGTGACGTGGAAATAATCTATCATTGAGCAACTCTCTAATCCCATTCTAGTTTTAGATTTGCACCTGGATGGACAAACAAATGTTGTGAAGACCTGATGCATCTAAGAATTGACAGATGTCTTCACAGCCTGCTAAAAAGCGTGTGGCTGGTGGCTTCTTCAGCCTCCAAGCAGGTTCATCACTACCAGGGGGTTGACCCTGCATCAGGCAGGAGCACAGCTCCCATGCTGTCTTCAAATTCCTCAAAATCTGTCTTTGAAAATGGAAGGGCAAGCATATTTTCAAAAGGAGAACTGTATAGAAAAATAATTAAAAAATAATACAAATACTTCCACCTTTCCTCAATGTTTTCATTTTTTTCCAGGCAAGAAGTCTTTGTTAAAATTTGCTCCAAAGCCATGAGTGTTTCTGAACACACTCCAACAACATTCTTTCCTGGGCCTGTTATTTCTAGGAAAATACATGTCTCTGCAGAGGGTAGGTGAATGGCAGGACCTGGCTGGTCCCTTCCACCCGTGCTGAGCATGGCAGAAATAGGGAGCCCAACGTGGAACGCCTCTGCTGCACCTTGCCTGGAGGGAACCACGCTGCTTCACTTTGTCACACAAGCTTTGGGTTTAACATAAAACTCCTTCGTAGCAGTGGCCTGAGCAGATGCCAGATGTGGGATTTAATCTGTCCATGGTCTTCACCCTCCCGCCCCTGGCAAGATGTCGAGCTTGTCACCAGCGTTGGTCCTAAAAATCTCTAAAAACATGAAACCCAAGGTGTCCTAAACTGGCATAAACCCTATTGCATGCACACTCTGCTTATTCTCCATTACAAAGCAATTGTCCCAGCGGTCTGGCTTGCAGCTCACTGCTCTCTCCTTTCTCCACACGTGTTTCTGCATGGGGCAGGAGCTGCCAGGTGCTCAGGCACCCCCGGGGTGAGCACCCTCCCTGGCACCTCCCTGCCAGTGCCGTGCTGGATGACGGTGTGTTGATAAGTGCTGGCTCTGCAACCCCGGTAGTCACAGACGAGCAGGAAAGGGGCAGGGAGCGACGGCTTGGACGTGTCCTGAAGCCCATCGCCTGCCCGGGCAGAGCAAACCCAGCATCTCCGCACCCTTCCATGCTGCTGGCGCTGGTGAAGTGAAGGGTCCGAGGGCTGCGCTCCCCCGCACAAGCTGTCAGTCTTTCTGTCTGCCCAGATCTGTCTGCTTTTGTGCACCTTTCCTTGCAAGCAGCAATTTCTGACAGCTAATATTTCACAGAAACAGGAGCCAGCTCTCTCCCTCCCTCCTTTTTTTCCCTCTCTCTCTCTTCTGTTTATGAAGCTGAGGGTAAGTGTTTAATTAGTTGCCTAATTGCCTGGGTAATTGGTAGACATACTCAGCTCTCCAAGTAATCAGTCTGAACAGGTCTTGAAAATATCTGGCCCAATATTCATTAGTGCAGTTAAATCGTTAAACAGTTACTGTGTTTGGTCCCTGACAAAGCCCCGCCAACAGCTGTGTTGGCTGCACGGTGGATCTCACGGGGTGGGGGACAGACCGGGGGAGTACCCGCACCCCACAAAAATGGCTCCAGCAGCGCACGCTGCCGCAGGGGCTGGGGAGGGGGCAAGGAGCTGATGGAGGGGAAAAAACCCCAACAAATGCAAAGGGCAGCGAAAGCGGGAGGTCTGTCCCCTTTGCAGGGGATGTCAGCGATGGGAGGAGACACCTCCTTTCCCTGCTTGTCCTCTTGCTCCAGCCTGCCCTTTCCCTGCGTTGGCGGCGCCGGTCCCCCCTGCATGCAGGCGGCCGCCCCTCTCCCTCCCTTGGCCGCTGTGGGTTTGGAAGCTGGTTTTGCCATTAGCCCGAGCATCAATGTGAATATTGTCTCGGTGGGCTGCCCTGACTAGAATAACTCATTAAAAGGGCCTCGGCTCAGTACAAAGGCACCGTTCTGCCAAGTGCTGCCAACACACTGCCTGCCTGTCCATCCATCTGTCCGTCCTGCCTCCCTCCCTCCCTGTGGAGGGGGTCAGCACTGGTAAGGAGCCCAAGCCTCGAAGGCAGTCTCCAAAGGGTTCCTCTTCCCCACAGCCAAGCTTCAGTCGGGATCTAACAACAACTTCAGCCTCATAGGAAATTCCAGGTGCAAATTCCTGCATAGCCATCTGAGAGGCCACACTACGGCAAGGAGGAAGGCATCAACGTGGCTGGCTTTTGGGGCAAAAGAATTGAGACTTGAGCAAAGCAAGAGGAGGAACCAGCTTCCCTCTACCTGCTGCCTCGGTTCCTGTAGTGGATTTTTTGGACAGCATAAGGTACCACAGAAGATGCAATTAAAAGCAAGTGAAATGCAGTTGTAGCATGGTGTAGCTGGACAGGACTGCCGGCCAGGGAGCTGCTCAGCATGCTCCCATACGACTCCAAAACACGTGAAGTAGCTGAGCCCCTAAACACTACTCCCAGCTCAGCAGGTGGTCAGCCAGGATATATGACCTCAAAGTTATTTCTAGCAGCAATTCAAGGAAAATGCACGTGTTACACATCGGACCCTCATTAAAAGGTTGCTTGGCTGCAGATCCTTGTGCAATTAAGTGCAGAGGGGACGGGAGCCGGCGCTGCCTTCCCAGTCAAACCTCTCCAGCCAGCACACCCCTCCTTCCCCTCGGTGCTGCCAGAAGACTGTGTTCAGCAGCTCTGTGTGCTTCGTTTTCCACTGAGCTACCTCATCCTTCTTGCCAGTGCTATTTTGAGTTCACCTGCTGGGGTGTGAGTCCATGAGCTTGTTGCTCCTAATCAGCTCCCAAAGCTCCCCAGAAACCCTCTGTGGGACAACCCAAAGAAGGGACCGAGGTCCTGGGCAATGGCAGAGGGGGAGATGACAGCATCCAGGCAAGTAAATTCCTAATCAGATCTTGCACCTTGGTTTTTGCCAGGCGAACAGTTGGGTTCCTGGCAGACGGGACGTCGACCTGAAAACAAGGACAGGACACATGCTCCGCCAGACCCTGGGGCAGCTGGGTGGCCGTGCACCAGCACTGCCAAGTACCAGCCTCCACGTGCAGAAGGCAGGGCAAGAGGGAAATTGGAGGAAGGCACAGAAAATGTCCAGAAAGGGAAAGGGGAAAAGAGAGTGAAGGGGAAAGAAGGGAGTATTTGGGTGTGGGCTTTGACCCAGGGGTGAAGAGGAAATTGGAGATGGTGAGTTAAAAAAGGGAAAGGATGCTGAAGAGATCAGAGGAACTTTTTGTTCCTGTGCAAGAGATATTGGCAACTGGAGGAGAAAACTTGAGATGGTAATATAATGATTTAGGGGAAAGTGAAACACCCTGATGTGCAGAAGAGCCAGGAGATGTGCATGTACAGCAGGGTGCATGGGTGCTACCTTACCCTGAAGCCACAGGGGAGCTGGCAGGGAGTACCTTGGGGTGACTGTACCTGTCAGAGCAGCCAGCCCACCAGGCAGGAGCCACGTGCTTCGCCGGCGTGCAGGGGCACTTTCCTCCTATGCCCTTTCTCCTTCTTTCATGTGGTTTTTGGGATTTCCAGGAGAACATCCCCTCCATTTTGGGGAGGACGGAGGACAGCTTCTTGAGATTCCCTCTGCGAGGAATGGGGATGAGTCCCTGCCCAAGGGAAAGTTTCTGGGCACCGGGGAGCACCAAACAAGACCCAGTGAACCTTCCAGGGAAGAGGGAGAGCATGCAGGGGGAGGAATGTCAGAGGTGACTAAGAAATAGGTCTCCATCCATTACTCTGCTGGGCGGTCCTTTTGAGTCACTGGCTGGCTTTGTTCTCGCCAACATCTGTAAGAGATTATGGATGTCTTCCTAGCCGAGGACATGGATGGGATCTATAAATACCACGAGCTGGGGGATGCTGCTGTCAGAGGAGAGCTCTGCCTGGGTGGCCTGGAGGCCAGTCGCAGACAACAGGCCCTGGAAATGCAGGCTGTGTCCCTAGCTGGGCACCCCAGGGAGATGTGACTAGCGCAAGGTGGTGAGGGTCTTCCCAGGGCTGTGCTGATGCATGGCCAGCAGCAGCTGGAAACACAGCTGGGCAATGGGAGCACAGGGCTGGGGCATCCTCAGCACCAGGCCCAGTGCTGATACCTGCTCCTTGCTGGCCTTGAGCAGCTCATATAATTTTTCACCTAAAAGCAGACTGACCACTGCAAGGGGACAAGGGTTATTCAGTTTTGTTTTTTTTTTTTTTTGGCAAGGATCTCAAATAGCCATCCCCTGTAAAGCTGAGATAATACGTGCTCAGACACTATGGTGATGGGCATCATTTAAAGAACACAAACAGAGCAGAGCCATTATTACTCGATCCTCCCAACTTCCCTGTGTCAACACCTCTCCCCCGAGACCATCCTCTAATTTCTGACTCCATCCCAGGCTCTTGCTCCAAATGTCGTGAGACCTTGTGTGGTTTACACAATGCTAACGCTGTCCAGCAGGAACTGAATTCTCCAGTGACTAATTGCTTGAGCATGTCTTTGTTCGCTCAGATTTTCCCACCAAAAAAGTATCCTGATTTTATAAGCTGTTAGAAGCCTGAAGATCCAGCACTACACTAACATGTTGGTAGCCACAATTATCCCCTTTCTGACAAAGAATTCCTGATTAGGGCTGTTGCATATTCATCTGTAGACTGCGCCAAGCCTGGCTTTGTTTCTCAAGGTCGAGGATTGCATTTCTTTGGATTCAATTCCCATCTTAGACATAGATTACAAGGCAGGAGAGGAGGAGGCAGCTGAGGTTGCTGGAAGCATTGAATCCTCCTGGTATTGCTCAAAACATCCACCAGATGCGTGCCAGACATGCCGTGCCATCCTCACAGCCTTTGTGGGCTTGCTTAGGTGAGCCAGGCAGCCTCAAAACTGACTCTGGTTGCAGGTATGACATGATGAGTTCAAAAGTGGGGAACCCCTAAGTGTCCCTGGTGCAGAAGGGTAGGGATCTCAACCCAAAACACACTTCCAGCAGTCAAGGCTTCATGAGCTCCTGTTTCATGTCCTCCCTGGGGGCCCTGTCCCATTTGCCACCATGGGAGAAGGGACAAAAGGGGGACTTAGTCAGGAGGGAATATTTCAGAGGAACTTTAGCTGCTCTCCCCTGCTGATTCCTCCACTTAAAAAAAAAAAAAAAAAAAGGGAAGAAAAGGAAAAAATAATTACTTCTCAGCCTCTAACCTTTCCAGCAAGTGACTTTGTAATAAATAATCCACATGTCTCTCCAGTGCAATCCATCAGCAGGAGCGACTAATTACTTTAGACTCACTTTGAAAACCCTTCCAGTGCCACTTTCAGATAAATAAAAAATTAACGTGGAACTAAAGCAGTAACCTGGAGAAAGTTTCCCCACTCTCCCTCAGTTCTCTCCAAGTCTGAGCTGATGCCTGGAAGGCTCCATGCCCAAAGGTACTTTCCCCTGTCATGCTGAAAGGTGAGCTTGGGTTGCAGTTCGTGGCACAGGAAAATCAGCCATGGAGTGTCCATGGGGACACTCTCCTCCAGACATGCAGATGCTTGGAGAAATAGGTGGAGACAGACCCAGTGCAACACCTGTGTATGAAGACTTTTATTTCTGAATCCCTTTCCTTGGGAAGTTTCTGTTATTTGTTTCTAAGAGTGCATTTTGGAGGCAAGGAGGGTCCAGTTTCCTTCTTGGAGTTCAGTGCTCCCCAGTTGTGCTTTCTGCATCACCCCTTTCTCTCTCATTCCCAAGATTACAGCCATGAGAAAGGCACCTAAAGGTTTACCTAAAGGCTGGCTGAGATGGTTTGCCCCCTTTGTACCCCATGCCACCCCCACCAAGGCTAAGGGCCACCTGCTGCGCCATTGCTGCGGTGACAGATGCCCCAAGCACTGTGCTCCCGCTCAGCATGCTGGGCACGCTGCAGCACCAAGGCTGCGACAGAGGAGACAGGGGTCACTCAAGAAATTATTTCTGTAATGGGTCTGTCCTCTAGCAGAGACAGGAGAAATTCCCAGTCTTCCTTGCCTGTTTCCAGCTGCTGCATCTACTTCAGTTGTGGTGTGGAGGGAGGAGTGAGTGCATGAACACAAATGCAGCATTCATTGCTAGAGTGCAGGGAGGTGCCACATCCAAAAATGTTCAAAATGGAGCTGGACACCAACAGGCAATACTTCTAGGGACATTCTTTGGAAGTGAGTAGAATAACACTGAGCAAGCCAGTGACATGCTCACATTAAGGATGGTGGGCACAGAAGACAGCAAGAGCGCTGTCTCCAGAGCAACCCTTGGCATCCCCTGCCATGCAGGGATGTGCTTTAATGGAGTTATTACCAAAGCAAAAGGGGTCTTGCTGTACAACTGTGAGAACAGGGATCGTTAATCATCAGATGAATTTCATTACACTGGAAGTGAACTTGTTCTGGTGAAAGACCAAGCGAGCCACCAAAAAGGATGTTCAAGGCATCCTGTTGCAGTTATCCTGAAGGGAACTGATGGTGAGAGGAGGAAAGATGCTCATGCATGTGGTTGCATGAAGAGGTTCATGAGCTGTGGGTACTCACAGCACCCAGTGGCACAGAGGCTCTCCCCTGCCCTCCTGGAGAGGGTGACAAGGAAGCAAGGGACAGACAGCTTGGCTTGGGAGTACTGGAGGGTACAGGGTGCTGGGGATGCCATTATTGGTACCAGGCTGAGTCCCTGCACATTCTGGATTTGCTGGTGCTTCTAGTTGCAAACTGCACCTATTTGTCACAGAAGCCACTAATGCCCATGCAGGTAATTGAGATCGTGGTGGGACAACTGCTTCCACTGGCAGTCCAGATTGCTATCGGACCCTGTTAGTCTCTACAAGGAGTTTTTGTCTAGAAATAAGAAAGGTATCGATTTCTTGATATTTCCAGCAATGAAATTAATATCAAAAAACTGTGCCTGAGTTTCATTTTGCAAAGACTAAGAGCACCTCATGGCTTTGGCAGCTGAAGGTTGGAGCCTTCTAAGAAGACTTTGTCCACCTCTTCTTCCTCATTTTTGCACCCCCTCTTCTACATTCCTTTCTTTCTCTTCTCCTCTCATCTCTGTGCTTAGGGCCCTGGGCAATACCCAACAAGCATTCAGAAACTAAAAAACAAAATAATGAAGCAAAATTAAATATCTGAGAAAAGCAGGCCCAGAACCAATAAGGTCTGATTTCACTGTAGGTTACCACAGCCGAGGCAGCGGTGTGTCAGGGGAGGAAGATGCTTGAAAAACCTCCACAGGAGAATTAATTAAACGAATTTCACTCTGCCAATTGTTTGTTATTTTTGCTGACCTCACCAAGTGGATTAATATTTAATTAGCCTTTAGGAGAAGTGGAAAGCACTTATTAACCTGTTATGTCAATCTGTCAGGCCTGGGTCTCAGGACAGGCGCTGTTACCACGAAACAATAGAAATATCAAGGTCTGTTTCTCTCTGGCTGTTATCGTCATTGGAAACTGGCTTTTTTGGGGGGGAAGAGGGAGGGGACCCACTACACCTAATTAAGGGGTGTCTAAAAGTGAGTGCCCCAAATCTAGATGTCTTTTAGAGACCAGAGCAAGAGCTGAGGAAGCCATATGTGATGTCCCAGGCACAGGTGGGAAGCACATATGGATATATGATCCCCTTGGAGGTATTTCAGAGCTCAGGCTAGATCTTGTCTGGTGTGATGCTGGTGACTAGGGAAAGGTTTGGCCTTTCCTTCATTTTTCTTGTTTAAAAACACTGCTTCCTTTATATTGTGTTTACTGTTATCATAGTTCAAGAAGTGCTAAACTTGGTGTCGACACATCCTCCTCAGTGGGGAGATGCAATGAGCCCTGCAAGACACAGAGGTCCCGGGTGAGTCTCCATTAAAGAAAAGCTCTAAAATAGAAAACAGGATGAACACAGATGGCAGAACAAGAAACCTGTCCCCGCTGGTGACAAAGACCAGAAGGTCCCCGGCCAGCATCCGAGCTCACGTAAAGCTGGTGAGTCTCACCCTGGGATAACGACCACGTCTGCTTGCCTCAGGGCTGGGTCTGGCCCAAAAGAAATAAAAGCTCAAGCACAACTGAACCCTTAGGAAACATCTTCAGCAAAACAGTGAGATGAATGTTGTGTGAAAGTTAGCGAGACTGGGAGGAGCGTGGAAAGAGATAGTGGCTAAAGTGCTGAAGTGGATGAGTATCTTCTTTGGTGGAAATTCTCCCAGAATCTGGGCACGGCCACTAGCTGACATCTTAACTTACTGCTCAGAGAGGAGCCAAAGCAAAGTGTCTTCTCCAAACCTCCCCAAATCCTGATGGCCCTGAGCATCACACACAGCTGGGCATCTGCACTTTGACTTCAGCTTAATGAGTCAAAACTAAACCTCAGGTTAAAATAACCCACTGGGTCTCTCTGGGGGTATTCAAAACCCCACCAGCAAACCCAGCCAGCATCCACACTGTGGTTTTGTAGTCTAACAAGGACATCGAAGAGACGCCAATCACCACAAGAGCCAACCGCGCATCACAGGCAGAAAGCTTCAGCAGACGGCAAAAATGACAAATCATATTCAGGAAAATATGGGGCTGTTGGCAGCGGGTGTGGGCTCACAAGTCCCTTTCAATCTCTGCACTCAAGAGGCGAAATGGGCAAGCGGAGGCAGGAGTGGGAGCACTCAGAGGCAAGCCCTGAGCACGCAGATTCACGCTGGCTGCCAAGGAGGGTCGCGCTCCCCCCTGCAATCTGCACTGGCTCTTGCAGTCTCTGCCCAAGCTCGGTCACCTCCTGCTGCCTTGTCCCCGCAGGGCAGGGACGCTGCCCGCAACGCCGTCCTGCCTGGACCGGGTGCCATTACCGCTGCTCTGTGACAGGCCATATCATTTATTATTATTATTTTTTTTAAATTAAAATCCTCCTGAGCTTTATTAAATAGGGATGCTGATAGGTAATTAAATCGCAACTTAATTAAATCTGTCTGCTCAATCCAACCGCTGCACGCTGGCTACTCTGCAATCCCTGCGAGAGGTGCTGTCGGTGGAGAGCGGCAATGCAAATTAAACAGCATCACGCTCAGCACCACCACTTCCCAGCCAGGCACGGCTGGGAATGGGATGGATGGGTTTCTCCACCCATACAGCAACCCATAGCAATAGGAGGAGCTGGGGAGACCCCACAGGGGACCTGGCCTGACTTCATAAGAGCTTTTCAGGTAGCGGCTGACTCCCTCCAGCATGGCAGGACCAAACAAAAGTGCTGGAGGCAGGTTAGAGGGTTTCATGTTGCTTTCACACAACATGATAGTGTTGGCATGAAATGGTGGGCAGGTAGGGAAGGACTTCTCCTTCAACTGGTCTGCAGCACCTCTGTGGGGTGAAGGCCACAGTGACCATCTGGGATTGCAGAGAGTTTGCAAGGACAGGAATCTGGATGGGAGAAGGGGTCTGTGTGGGGCACTGTTTCCCTGGGCTTGTTGCTCCCTCTGCACTTTAAGGTGGAGCAAAAGGTGCTGCAGGATGCTGCCCACACCGATGTTGAGCCCGGTGGGTGCTGGGTCCCAGGGTCAGAGTAATAAAAGGCCTGTGGAGGAGGTTCCTGTGGTCCCTTGCTCTTTCTGGTGGGTTTTGCAGATACAAGCTCACGCTGGCAGGCACCAGCAACCAGCCCTGGCTCTCCTCCCCAGAGTTTGCTGCCTTCCCATCTCTCCAGCTCAGCTGCTCTGAACAAGGGACCAAAGGCAGTGATATGCAAAAATAACCAGGCGGTCTTGCTAAATCATCAGGCTGCTCATCCCAAGGAAAACAGATCTTGGAAACAATTTACCTTTTATCTTTTCCCCCTTTTTCATTTCAACACAGGCTCAGTTCACTGCCTTTCCCAAACCTCAGATGATGTGGTTGCCTTTGCCGAGCCCTGGCAGGCAGCAGCAAGGGCCAAGTAGCCCAGAGGACAGACACTCTCAGTGCCCACACCGTGGCCTCCTCTTTGAGGAGACACCACCTCACGTAATAGCAGCCCCAGGTCTCTGCTTTCTTGTGCAGTGTCTTTTTCTAACATTGCAGGTGGGAACAGGAGAAACCTCCCTCTCCCCTCCACATTGCACCCACATGGCCCAGGAGGACCTTCCCCTTTGGACAGAGCATCTTCTATCCAGAAAACAATTGCTAGAGAGACGTATCTTCTCTAGCAAAACCCTTAAAGCCGATATCTCTCCTCGATCAAACCCAAGACTAACCAACAGCAGGTAGGTAGGGGACCCTGCCAGATAATGATGCTAGGATATGGTTTTGTCACCAGCTGCCTAATACCAGGTGTCTTTTATTCATTTTCTAAAAAGTTTCTGCTTCTGGAGGCAACATATTGAAGGAAGTATTTTTGTGGGGAAGAAGAATTTAAGCCTTTCTCTGTTTTAGTCAAGAGAAAGAAGTCTTCAAACTTTTGAAACAGAAGCAAAGAAACCCAGTGTGTCTCTTCAAAGCCCTTCCGTGATTACTGGAAGATTTAAGTTATGATCTGAGAGCCTGGGGCTGCTGCAGCAGGTCAGCAAGGGCAGAGTCCCCATGGGACAGATGACCCAACCTGCACAGCCATACCCAGAGCAGAAAGGAGGACAGAGAAAGTAGGTAGGTCCTTCCAGAGCTAAATGGGAAAGCAGATACCCAAAGCCTGGGTCCCCACTGCTACAGAGCTGAGAGAAGACCTTGCTCTCCGTGCCACCTTGATACCAGCCACCCTCCTTTGCCAGATCTGGCCCTGTGCCTGTCTCAGGTGAGCCCTTTTATACCACGCTGGTGGTTATTCCTTCACAGGGTAAAATGGCCACTACTGCATGCGGTGGTTTTGTCCTCTCCTGCAACTATGGCCTCCTCACAGTCTCAGCAAGACCCTTGAGCTCTCCTCTGGCCATAGAATAGAATAGAATAGAATAGAATAGAATAGAATAGAATAGAATAGAATAGACTATTTCAGTTGATAGGGACCTACAATGATCATCTAGTCCAACTGCCTGACCAGTTCAGGGCTGACCAAGTTAAAGCATGTTATTAAGGGCATTGTCCAAATGCCTCTTAAACACTGACAGGCTTGGGGTATTGACCACCTCTCTAGGAAGCCTGTTCCAGTGTTTGACCACCCTCTTGGTAAAGAAATGCTTCCTAATGGCCATGGAGCCCCACAGTGTAGGCACTGTGCTTTTGAGGGAGATCTCACAACCACTAGGGTTCCCCCAAATCTGCAGCCTAGCATGCAAGTACCTGAGTACCCTCCAAGTTCCCCTGCAATCCCCCAGGAGATGAGTGAAGAAAAACCTCAAAAAAAAAAAAAAAAAAAAAAGCCCAAAGGGCAGAAGGGCAGCAGCATCTAATGAAAGGCAAAACCCCAAAGAGATGGACAAGCTATAGGGAGCCTATTCAAGGGCGACTTTCACAGAGAAATCTTGGGAGATCAAATTCCTAATCTGCTTCCACCTCAGAGGTGGAGGAGTGAAAGTCCTACCGGGATTAGTGTTTAATGCTTGAGTTGGCAGGTGATGCCCTGCGTCGGGATGCTTGGGTTCCCTGCACTGCAGCTGAAAGTGACTGGTATGCGAGCTCAACCAGCATCCACCCCGGATATTGGGGATGACCCTACTCTCAGGCAAAGGTCAAGGAGGGGTTGCCAAGTTCAGGATTCCCCACATCATTACAAAGCATTGTGCACTGGGGCTGCAATAACAGATGAGTTGTCCTGTCTGTATCTGCTGGGGTGTGTGAAACTTCAAACCTCTTAATTGTTTTAGAGCCACTGAGGTGAGCTGCTGGAACACAGCGTCAGGGGGGGCAGTTGCGAAAAAAGGCAACTTTTTCCTTGTAAACTACTGCTGGGTTTACATTTCTGCTCCTGGTGAGGACACATGTGGCAGGGAACTGCTCTGCTGGAAGCCCACACATTGCAGCCTCAGCTCCCATGGTCTCCACCAGGAAGGGACAGGCATGGAAGGAGAGATGGGTCAGCTGCAGAGGGACAGAGGGGGACACAGCCTGGAAGATGAGAAAAGACCTTAATGAAGATAAAGACAGAGGCAGACCCCAGGACACACAGACAAGCAGTTATAAACCCTGATTAAGTCTCTGAAACAAAGGTCATGTTAACAGTGCCACCTGTGGAGAAGGCTTTATTTTCTCTTCTCCTCTGCTACCACAAGACTTTCTCCACTGGGAGTACACGGCCTTAATTTTGAGGGGCTGCTTTGAAGGCCAGACAATGGCACAGAGACTGGGACAGGAGCATCTATGACTAGGAAAGGCTTTTTGCTCTCAGAAAAGGGGAAAAAAAAATCAATTGATCATGCCCTGGGACTCCTTCATGCACGCTGTGGTGTCATCTTAGCAGGCACTTGCAAATGTACTGTTTGTGCTTACTCTTGAAAGATGTCTGTTGTGAGTAAAATGATGCAACTGCGGGTGGTCACTCACATCTACACCGGATCTCCTCTTCTATTGCACACCTACCTCCTTCCCATCTAAGTTTCCCAGATCTCTCCCTGCTCTCTGAAAATGGCCTGTCCACTGCTGTTTTTTGGGTTTCCCTAGACAGCTCTGTAAAAGTCACCCAAGCTTCCAGGCATCCACAGAATATGGCCAGGTTTCCAAAAATATTTTACATAGGTTCCCAAACCCTTGACTCTGGGGCAACTACTCACCTCCAAGTAACGAATGGCTGGCAGGTTCTCAGCAGAAGTTTTTTAGCAGCTACATGTGACCCGATTTTAGCTTCTCCAGGAAAGCAATGGGAAGTACCAGAAGGCAGTGCTCTGAGCAGGTGTCCTACTGTGCTCTGAAGGTCTGGGAGATACTGGTGATGAACTTTCTTCTTCTATCTCTTGAGAATAGATGTGTACAGAATAGCTCAGACCTCTAAGTGGTAAAAGAGAGAAGTTAGTTAGTTAATAGCAGATGTTTGCTGAACTTCATAGCCAAAAGCTTCTTGAAAAGGGGGTGCCCAAGTCACACTTTTGGAATAAGAAATTTCTGATCTGTATCTAAATGCCACCATTGCCCTATCACGAGAGGGCAACTCTATTAAATCCTGACCCATGAGTCTGAACAATTAGGGTTTAGGTCCAGAAAAGGATTTACATTTTGCAGTGCAGCCCTTCTCTTCTTTGATAGATTGTTTGTTTTTTATTCTTTCATGTGTCCCAGGTGGTGCTGGGACATGTCAGACCACAGAGCAGTTTGAAGTTATGGGACAAACCGTAGGTAATTTGGCAGGAGAACATTAAAAAGCAAGAGGAGGAAACTATAAATTCAGAGTGTAACCACCATAAAGTATTCTCTTAATTCCCAGCCAACCTCTTAAAAGCACAGATAGCTCTTCCCCCTGCCCACAGGACGCCTTTCCCTCCCCATAGGGTGTCGTGTTATGGCTCAGACAACAGAGCACCACGGGAACAGTGACCCTGATGGATTTCACATGTGTTGGAAGACCTGGTGGAGGCTCTGCCCTTTCACATGCTGGACTTTTGTGCAATATCAAAGGTTTGGCATCTCATGGCCCTGTTTCATTTCTCACTGTCTGCTGAAGGGCTTAATCTCATCCCTTCTCTTCCCTTCTGATTGGTGAAGATGAGCTATCTGCTTTTAGAGGTGGGAATGAACCATAACCCTGACTCCTAAATTGGCTGTAACTCCCATGGCAAAATCCAAGAACATTTATGAGGCTCCTTTCTGGGAATATAACACAGACAAGCCATGAAAACCTCTCCTCATCTTGTGTTGTCCCAGGATTATGGACCCTGGAGAAGATGCATGTGCAGCTGAGATGTGCTTTCCAGTAAGTCATGAGTGCCAAAATGTCCTAACTTTCCTTTCCTTTACTACAAGTTTTTCATGGAATTGCTACATTTTTGTGTTCCTTCCTCTTAACCAGAAATTAATTTCTTGCACCTAAAAAGCACTGAAGTACCCAAATCACATTTTCAAGAGTCACAAGAATTCATGAACCCAAATCTCATAGATTTGCCTTCAAATAGTTACCCTAACAATGCCCTTTTCTCCCAGCTAGACCAGTCTCTTCTCATTTGCACTTTCTCTCCATTTACCTTCTTTCTGGTTATCTTTTAACCAAAGATCATTGCCCAATTCTTATTCTTGGTCATGCTTTAAAGGTCAGTGTTTGCTCTGTGAGGAGGAACAGGAAACATGCAGACCTCGTCCCCATTTGCCTGGTCGTTGCCCTGTCCCCTGCTGAGGCAAACCAGTGCTCTCCTGTCTTGCAGGCACATCTGCCTGCTCCCGCAACCATGTGGTCAAGTGCACAGCAAGCAGCGGTTGGGAAATTAGGTGTATTTGTTGTGAACTTCAGAGTATGAAAAAGAAAATGGGTTTCTGAGGGAAATTGCTCATGGAAATCTGTTTCCAGTTTTGCTTCAAAAAGAAATGATGAGTGGTAACTTAAAAATGACACAAAAGAAACTGCAGTGGAATTCATTTTAAAAAGGCCATATTTTTAGGGAAATTTGAAAGATTTTTGGAAGAGAACACTCCACTGATCTGGCTATCTTATCTTGCTTACTGAATACTACTGGTGGGCCTCCCATTTCTGCTTCAGAGCCTATTTATCTCCACTGCTGCTCTTAAAGGCAAGCACCTCTGATGAGGATTTAGTTCTAGTGTACAGGTTATGGGAGTGAAGAACTCGCATTCAAAGTTTTCTTGTAAATATACAGGTATTTTAAACCTACTTATATAGCTGAGGGCAAGTTTTCTGATATCAAATATTAGCTAACATTAAAGAGTTGAGCATTTACACAGGGAACACCAGAAGAATGAACAAAGTCAGGGAAGAGCAAACTGAAGGGGACTTTTTGAAAGCCAGGAACAGCTGGAGCCAAGCACGAAAGACCAGAAAGGTACTAGTGCAGGGAAAATAGAGCACGACCTGCGAAATGGTGATAGGAAATCAAAAAGGGGACCTGGCAGGCTAAGGGGAGGGTAAAGACAGAGAGAAACAGTGAATCAATAGAGTAGCCAGAAACAAGAAAATAAAGAGTAAGTCTGATCGTTGTCTTTGGAGAACAACAAAGAATTTGCTTTCTGCAAAGCTATTTTTGAATGTGGGTATGTTGCAGAAGACTGTAAGAGAAGACAGTATGTCTGAGTACCACCAGTAAAGTGAGGGAGTGGTAGATGAATGTTATCCACCTAGGGTTTGCTAGAACTTGAGGTCCCAAAGCATGTCGGGACCTCATATCTCCCCTTAGCTGGTGTTACCTGCTGCCATCAATGAGTTTGGTGTTGATGAGCCTCTGAACCAGCTGCTGGCAGCAGGGACTGCCATACATGTAGAGCACGTCTCACAAACCTTGAAAAATGTGGAGGCCTCCCAGCTGCCCATGTGCATGAAGCATGCTCCTTCTCCAACTCCAATCCCAAGGGAAACAGCTGAGAGGAGCTCCGGAAGGTCAAAATGCAATTAAAACCAATGAGATTTTCTGCTACTTAATGGGTGCAAAAGAAAGAGGGTCTGCCTCCTGGGTCATGCCTTTCCCACCCACGCTGACCACCCCAGACTCTCTCTTCAGCCTCCTCTCCTTCCCTGTTGCACCTCTTGTGGCCCTCCTTGTTCATAACATCAGCCCCTCTGATGTTGAGGTCCAGCAATTGGGGGACAATTAGGTAAATATGTAAGTTTGGAGGGGAGGGGATTTACACCTCCTGTTGCCCTTGCAATGAATTACCGGGGCTGTTAATGGGCTGGTGCCCCAGTGCCTCGTAAATCGTGTGACTGAGGCCAAGCGGTGACGGGTGGCTTTGATCTGGACACGCTGCCCTGCCATGAACAGGAAAAGGAAGAGGTGATTTTTCATGGGTTACTACTCACTCCAGCCTCCAAGTTTTCCACTCTGCTGAAACTTTGACAGTGCCTAATAATCCATCAGCGAGGCTTTCCTTGCTCTGCTTCCATTCCATTACCACCTTCATGTTCGCATTTAGCTTCTTTCACACGGACCCCGGAAAGGTTGACTGTCTCCCACCCTCCCAAAGCAGCTTGGAAGATGGGAGCAAGGGCTGGGGTCACTCCACACGTTTCCCCTGAGGAGAGGAGTCAAAAAGTGGATGCTAGATGAAGGGAAGGAGCTAGCTCATGTCTACAAAGCTGGGAAGAAACTTTCAGATGGGATCTAATGCCCCATTATCTGCAGGGATAAAGACACCACTTTCAGCTCCTGAACTAGGCTGATTCTTCACCAGGTGCCATTTCCCCAGCCCTTAACAACATGTCCTTCAGCAGATTTGTTCTCCAGGCTCATCATTTCTCTTGACAGATCCTTCCTTGTATCTCCTATATGTTAGACCAATACATTGTATGTGTTCAATTTTGCACCTTCTGCCTTCTGAATGGAACCAAATCCTCAGAACTGCACTGTTTTCTGAGAGTACTGAATTCTTTGAGAGGGGTAAAAACCACCTCAGTAATAAATGCAAACTGTGAAGACTTGATGTATCTGTTTTTCTGTTTGCCTCCACTGCTGCTAGACAAAATTAGCCCTCACCTAATACAGAGCGCAGACTTGATACAACCTTGTTTAGCACAATTGGTTTGAATCCATTATATTGACAATATCAATTTGTGTAATTCCTGCATTAGGATTTTGTACTAAACTGTATTTGAAAGGAGCTGTTCACCTTGATTAGCTCTTTAATTGTGGTTAAAATCCAAAGTAATTCAGATATCAGCCTTGACTGTGGAAGGAAAGGGCCATGCCATGTGACAGTGCAGTCAATAACTGCCACGTTCCCCATGGACACAGCTCCCGTGTTTTATAGGCTTTGGGTCTCACCACTGCCTTAGTGCATCCATATGCCTTCACTCTGACCAGACCTTCAGGGCTTCACCTTGTGGGGTGTATTGTAGGAGCAGGCACTCAAGGTATGGTCTCCTTGACACATTCCAGCTGAGTTATCCTCCTGGCTCACACCACCTCTGCTTTTGCATGCAGGTGGGATTTTTTTCTTTGCTTTCCATCCTAAGCAGAGCTGTAACAGTGCTGGTACTACCCAAGGGCTGCTCAGAAAGGGATGGGAAGGAGCCTGTCTACAAAGCTAAATTTCAGTTGCAAATGTTGCCTTACTCACTTTGTGGTCTCTTAGAAGCAGAAAGAAGAGTGTTACTAGACCCATTTAAGAAGCCCACATCTGCCTGTCAGCGCCCAGATATGTGTAATAGCATTATGGGCACCCTGGAGAAGGGAAGGACAGGCTTGCTGGCGTTTCCGCAGGCACTAAGCTCTCACCGAAACAGGAACTGGGTGCCTAATTCTCCCAGGTCTGCAGGAAAAGATCAGCTGTGTGCCTTGAGGTCTGTGCTGGTGCAAGTGTTCTGGGTGAAAAATGGCAGGCAGGAGAAAAGGCCATTTCCAGGACTCCCATGCGCTGAAGGGAAAAATGGATAGGATGAAGCCTGGAGCAGGGGGAACCCTTTTAAGTCAATGAGGAATTCTGCCAGAAAACAGCAGAAGGAGCAGTTCAGCAGGAATTACAGAGAAGAAAAAAAAATCTGGCAAGAGATACAGCTTGAAAGATGGAGCACTTCATTTTGGGCAAACTGAATGTTTCAATTAAAAATGACAGAGCTGCGATCCTTTAAGAGCAGTCAGATTTTAATAAATTTTTCATGAATGGAAGCAGCCCGTATCCTGAAGACCTGACAAACTCTCTGCTCTTTGGAGATCATGTGTTCTCCTGGATCTATGTCTTCCTGGCATCAGATGGGATTGCCAGCCGCGGATCAAAGAGAGAAAGCACAAAAAGGCCCGCCAGGCATCTTGTGCTACATATGTGTGCAGAATATAATGTGCAGAGAGGAGAGGGATGCCTCGTGCTATGGCAGGGAAGGAGAGGGTTCCTGGGAAGGAAGAATAAACCAACAGTGGAGAAGAGGACACAGAGACGACAGAACAGGCTGTGAAGAAAACTAATATCAAGGAGAGGAGTTTGTGAAAGACAAGAGTAGAGCAGTGAAAGTGAAGACAGGGAGGGAGGGAGAGGGGGAGGGAGAAATGTACCCTCTGCGCCTGGGAAAAAGACAATAAAAGCTGCGGACTCCTGTCACGCAGGACAAGCCCAGCACTATTTACTGTTTGCTCATTTAACCTGGTTAATTTTTAATAATGTTGAAATTTTCATTTTAATAATTTAGGTAAATTATTTATTAAACCACAGGATAAAGGGATCATAGCAATTATGAATTGACAGTGTTACCTGAGGCTCATGAAAAGGTAAGGGGTTTTGCAAAGTCCTTGTTATTGGATAAACATTAAATTAGTAACAACTTCACATCCAATTCAAATCACCTTCTTCCAAGTCTAAGATTGCACTCTCTCAGTCTCTCTTGGGAAGGAGCACCGTGGGCGAAGAGGGTTGCAGGGAGCCACAGCTGTCCTGTGCAGGGCTGGTGATGTTTCTCCTAGATGTCCCCCAGGCAGGGATGAGGCAGTCTTTCCATCAGAGGATGGCAACAAGGTGACATTCACTGCTCTGATAATGTAGAAAATGTAATGATTAAAAAAACCCAGTATGTTAATAGGAAAAGATGGCTGGATGGGTCTTGTCTGGCTATGACTGTCACAGTGGCGGTGGTTTTCCTGGTACAAAAAATGTCAACAGAAGCGTGCTGGTACTTCCTACTTATTGCAGGGCTCCTTATTATATTTCAGCGATGCAGCCTCCCAAACCAGCTCACTGACCACAGGAACCAGCTGTCTGATGCCAACTGCCTGATGAAGGGTTCCTGAGGAAACGCAGACCCAGTCCTGGAAGATCCCAAGGATGTTCTGGAGAAGTTTGTGTAGAAATCTACAGGCTGTCCCCTGATGAAAGCAACCTTTGTTGAGCAGAAATTGGTGCTCTACAGAGAGAGACAGCTCTTCACTTAAAGTAATTGTATCACGATTGCAAAATAAAGCCTTATATATTTGAAAGGGTGGAACTGAGGAGCTTTAAAAACACCTAGGGAATGTAGCATCCAGATACTCTCTGAAAGAGCAAGAAGTTTTGCTTTAGAGTAGAAATCTAAATGGAGGATGGCAAGAGATGGGAAAGGGGAGGATAAGGACGGAATCTGAAACCTGGTGACCTCGGTCAGCGAAGCACTGCAGTGTTTGCCCAACTTTCAGCATCAACATAGACCTGCAGAATTCAAACCAACCATCTACAATTTAATAGCAATCCCAGATTTTAAGTGTTGTAATGAATCAAAGCCAAGTTTGCATTTTCATATTTTGTGATGTTCAATTTTCAAGCATTTTGTTTTAATTACCAGTTTCCAATCATTTTTATGTTAGCTCTGAGTGCCTTTCCTACATTTTCTTCTCAATAATTAAAACTTTTTAATAACATTACTTTCAATCAAAGGATTTCAATTTATCTTCTAACTTAGTTCTATCCTAATAAGTTTTTTTTTTTTCCCTGGGAATTTCCTAACTTTCAGTAAAGGAAATAAGCATTTCTAAAGAGTTATTTTTTTCCTTTTAACATATTGAGAGCTCAGTTGTCTTGAAAAAATTCTTTGGAAAAGCATCAAGACACATTCAGAGTCCTAAATATTTGTACACAAGATGGCTCAGATACAAATCTGTCTTTCCTTCTTTCTGGTTTGAATAGCAAAAGCCAATGACCAGTGCAGGAAACAAGTTGATAAACAAACATGTCCTGTAGATTTGAGAAAACACCCTCTTAGTTTTGAAATCTGCTCAATCACATTTTTGTATCATGGCTAACAGGTGAGAAAATAGAACCTATTAACTGAGAAAATTATGTTGAACAAAGTATACAACAGTGAACAAATGCTTAATCCAACTGGAAGGCCTGTCTGGTTTATAATAAAATAAAACAACCTCATTACAACAAACCAAAAACAAGTGAAAATACAATTCTTCAGAGTCTCTAAGCCACACATGAAACTAAACTTGCCTATCCCCAGGGTTTATAAATTGCTAGAGTTTCTAAACTCTGGAGAGCTTAGCAAAGTCTCTCTGAGGGATGTGCATACTTTATAAATGAAGTTATAGAGAAACCTTAGAAACTCGTAGGTAGAGAAGACCTAGGAAATAAATATGAATCACTGAGATCTCACTAATATGCTAAAGCACTAGTCGGCATTGTGGACAGTCTGCATACCTGGATCAGCGTATTCCTGAGAATATCATGTTAACTAAAACCAAACAAAATCACCAAAGGACCTCCCATGGGTATCTCAGCTCTCCTTCCTTTGCCCTTGATCTTCCCTCAGATTCTTCTATCAGGAGATCAAGTGATAAATTTCAAGTGTAAAAACATTTTGTTACTGTGAGTCAATGTCAATGAAAAGATACCAGAGCTGAGCAGCTTTTCACCAGAAAATACAAACTGCACAAAGACACGAAGTTTGCTAGGAATCCATGAGTGTGCTGAATTTTTAAATGAAAACTGATCAGAATCCTTCATTTTGGTAAGGTCCAAGTGTATGTTTCAAATTAAGCAATTGTTTTTAATTTTTTTAGTGCATAAGAACACTAATGCACAGGCTATTTTAAACCTCTTCTGAGATCATGATATTACAAGATATATTAAATCTGTTCCTTTCATAGTCAGTTTTTAAATTTTGATCTTTTGTTCCAATATCAGAACTTCCTACAGGAAGTCTGAGCTTCTCCTGCTTCAAAACCCAAGTTCACAACGGGAATGGCATTACAAGCTACCATGGACCTCCAGCCTCTGGAAGCCACTCATGATCCAAGGAGCACCCAACAACCAACCCTCTGAAACCACAACTGATTTGGCGTAGGTTATTTACAGCCTCTTTAACTTCCTTTCTACAAAACTTCTCTTCAATCTAAATTAAGACAATTTGGCACCTTCAGGTGTTCCCCAGTGTCTGGGCGGCTAATGAGCTGGGGTGGAACGAGGTGCCCTTTGGGTGGAGGTGCCCGTCAGCTCCCAGTGGGCCCCAGAGGATGGAGGAGCTCCTCTCCCCCCAGAGCGTCGTTGTCTCACGTACTTCTCTTCACAGGGAGGGTTTTCCTTGCAAGGTGGCTGTAGCCAGAAGAAGATTTTGCAGGCTCGCAGCTCTGACTGAGTACATTATATTATCTGACATCTTTTCTGCTGCCGAACAGAGACTATCAGCTGTTCGGTGGAGCCCACACTAGGATGAACGTGCCAGGGCAGGAAGCAATTAATAACAACATCTGATTACTTAGAGTGGCTCTTCCCAAACTCCTCCTTGGCTAGCAATAACAAAGGCCTCTGCCTGTGCTCGTCCATCTCCTGTCACTGCTGCCATCACTCTCGGATACCCAAGTTAACGGTTATTATTTCTCAGGGATGGGGTCTGATTCAAAACCTAATTGAAGATGAGACAAAGCCTTTGATGGACACCACTTAGCTTTGGATCAGTCTGGTGGGCAAGGTCAAGGACACACAGAGAAGTTCAGATGCACGGAGCCCATGTTCAGGAGCAGCACACCCGGGGGCTGCAACGAGCCCATGCCTTTGCTGCAAGGGCAGCCATGGAGCTGCCGAAAAACCCAGCATGGCCAATGCTGCTGTCCCCCAGCGCAAGGGGCCCTGTTGTCTCCCACCCCACATGCTCTGTACTGCAGCCCTGTCTTCCATCATCCCTCCCATCTTTCACTCAAGCAGGCCATCAGAGCCAGGCAGGGACACTGCGCATGTTTGTCTTTATTTTAGGTTACCAACCGTTCCCCCTGACCCCCCCCCCCCCCTTTTTTGTTATTAAAATTTTTCAAAAAGGAAAAAAAAATCCCTTCCCTGTCCCTCCCTGCCATGTTCCCAAGGTGCCAACTAATCTCCAATGCCCAGCTTGTACACAGCCACCTCTAATTGCTCCTGCATTTTCATCTGGTGTAAGTTCAGCCATCGCTACAGCTGCCCCTCCTCCCCCCGGGAATTCACACCTTCATTATCACTCTTTACTGCAGAGCCGTCCACAGGCTCCCGGCTCCGAACAGCAGCTCCGATAAAAAATAGAGCAGCTTTTCAGTGGTTTCAATTTTAATTACCAGCATCAAGGCAGCTCGCATTCTCACCAGGCTGTTTCGCACTAATTAAAGTGAGGAGGAGTTTATGGAAGGGACACCAACTCCACTTCACTCCCTCATCTATTATTTACAGACAGTAATACAAATAATTTCCAATTTAAACAGTCTGAGCTGGCCAGCAAAGAGGAGGGAGAGGTGGGGAGAACGCTAAGCAAGGAGAAACTCAAATAACGAGCAGAAACTAAGAGGAGGGGATGGAAAATCGACTCCCAGTGCCCTCTAGTGGGATGATTTCCTGAGGGGTCCCAAGGTCGGAGGTGTGAACATGCCCAGGAGGCCCAGCGAGGTGGCAGACACTGGTTTCTCCTTGCTTGGCCTCACCAGTGACCTTCAAGACGTGATCAAGCACCAGTGAAAGACTGTTTTGGACAAGGGTCCAGTTTGCTTCAGCTCTGCAGCAGTGCACTGGGTTTGGTCCCATGCTGTTCATCACCGGTGGTGCTTCGTCTTTCCCATGGGCATGGCAAGGTGCTGGTGGAAACGGGCTCTGAAAACCCAGCCCAGGCGTGCTCTGAGTTGGCAGGCACCTTGGTATTGGGTGCCCAGACCAGCCTGAAGGCACTGGCCCTGGTGGGGTGTGGTCCTGGGGTAACATTGAGCTGCAGTTCAGGAAAAGGGTTTTCTGGGTGTCATGGGAAAATACCCCCATCTAGAAGATGGGCTGTCCACACGGATGACCAGCTCTATCTGTCAGCAGATACGGTTTCCCGAGGCCAGGATTGTTTTCCTGCCTGGTCTCTCCCTCCCTGGATGAGAAATGGTCTCTTTCCCTCAGACTGGCTCCAGTCAGCCTCTCCCAGTGCGGTATGTGCCAAGCCTGCAAGTTTTATGGATTTGGATGAGAAATCCTGAGGATGGGCCAGCACACAGGTAGACGGTTCCTACCCCCACAAAAACAGTGCCTATAAACAGAACGTTGAAGACTCCGCTGCACAATAGATTTTACCATGTCAAGGAATTAAAACGCAATAGTGTCTCAGCCACGTTGCTTTGTTTGTTCTCGTTGGCATAGATGAGGTGATCAATACCAGTGAACTTGTGTTATAGCTCGATCTTTACAGGGCCCTGAAATGATGTCATCTGTGGGTCACATTCGGATTTCATTTAAACCAGTGCTGATCAGGAATAACTCCAATAAGAACAGGGTTACCCTGGATTTACACCAGGCTAAGGCAGATAAGCCTGAAGATCAGAGACTGAAGGAGAAGAAGTTTCAGCATAAATGATATTACTACAGAAAAGTAGCTTGATTGAAGCACAGGTGTTGAATGTTAATCGCTGTAGGCTTGATCCAGCATCTGTGTAAATCAAAAGCAATATCCCATTTACTGCAGCATCTCAGGATTAGATCAACGGCAGGTAAATACTCAGAGACTAATTCATCTTTCTCTTGTACCACCTCTAGAGTGTGTGAAGTGCCTGGGACCTCAGTGAAGGCATTCCTGATTTATGCCAGGGTGCAAAAGAGAATCAGGCCCTACCTTCTGCTTTTCAGGTGCTTCCAGGAGATAATGATGGCATTTGGAGCAATTTTACCTTGAGGTCATTGATTCAGACCTGGCCAGGTTGGCTGCCAGCAAAAGTCATTACCAAAGGACAGCCTCTGAAATGAGTGGTGGTCTCGGGTATGATAAAAATTTCCACGGGTACAAGAACAGCAGATATTTCACAGATCCTCTTAACAGAAACAAATGACAGGTTCCAGCTCAGGGTACACTGCTGTCTCCCCTTTGGTAAAGATGAGACTCGGGGCTGATGCTTGACTTTTGTTAGAAATGTGTGAGCTCAGCCCTGGTGAAGTCTCCTTCTCCTAGGGCTGGGACTGAGGAGACTGTAGCTGCAGTTACAGACAGGGGCTTTGGCCACGATGAGCATGGAATAATTTTTTCCAAACTTCACAATTCCTTTGTGGCACTGACTTACAGTGTCTTTGCTGTTGGCCTTGACTGACAGTCTCACTTGATCCACGAGGGAGAAGCCGAGGTGTGTACCAACACAGAGACAAAAACCCTTCCGTGCTGAGGGGTGGTTTCCAGGGGCTGGGCTAGACTGTACTGATGGAGAGGAGGCAGAGCCTGTGCTGAACCCAAGAGAACTTCACCTTCCAGACCCATCACCCTCCTCAGGACTAGTATCCATTAAAGATTTGGGATAATCTACATGGCTTTTCACCATGAGCATAGTGCAAGCACACTGATAGCTTTGTATTGGACACTAACTCCAGCCATCATCACTTCTTTGCTATTACTGCCCCATCCACACTTCTGCACTGGCACAAAAGCCCCCAGTATGGACCAGAACTGCACCTTATCACCTGCTCCCATGATATACAGGTGTTCTGGATGCCAGTCCCTTGAGTACCTCAGAGCATCTTAGCCCAAGTAACATGTATGGCAGAACGAAGCAGCCGAGAAGTTCAGTCCTTGTTCATGTGGGTGGGTCATTAACGGACCAGCTGCAGGACTGAGACCCCATTGTAGTCTCCCTGCAAGGCTGAGAGGCTTTCGTGCTAGCAGGAGCTCTCACGGTCGGGTCAGTGGGTGTCCTTGGGGCCGCAGGGTCAGTCTCCATCTATCTTTTGCTCCACGTCTGACTGTGCCTGTCTAAAGAGAGGGGAACAGGCTTGCTCATGTGCCATAAATGGGTCAGACCCTACGCGATGCTCACTCCACGCATGCTGGCAGAGCCCAGCTCAGCTCCGGCACCTGCCAAATGCAGCTGGAAGCACAAATCATTTCATAACTGCTGGTGTTTGTATGGCTGCGCCTGGGTACTCCTGTGGCCAGGCCTGTACATCTTTGTTACGGGTAACTATTTACACTTAAAAAAAAATATACAATGTCATATTTGCTCTCATCTGGATTCATGAGATGGATTTTGTTACGTTCCCTGTGGTGAAAACCAGTCATTCGTGTCTGCAAATAAACACTGCCATTTTGGCCTCAACCAGCTCATCTCCAACAGCATTAGTTAATTGTACTTTAAAATCCCTTTTTCTGTCCTAAAATGCGCTTTCTGATCATGCTCTCAGTGCAAATATGGTAAATAACTAACCAATACGAATAGCCACAAAGCCATAAATGTTTTACAGCCGTTAAGCCAGCATCCGTGAATGCAGACAAAAATTCCTCCTCCATTCCCAAACTCCAGCCCTGTGCAATGAACCTGGCCCGACTCAGAGGGGAGCGTGCAGCCGAGTAGGTGGGTGCACCATAAATGTGCCTGGTTAGTAAGAAAGGGCTTTTCAGCACAGATCACAGGGAGCCCCTTCGTGGAGCTGAAATGCCTTTGCACCAGGTCTCTCGCTCCCAGCCAGAAAGTATCTCTCTCTCTGATGAGAAAAGGGGTTTTTCTAATTTATTGCTTTTATGGGATTGTTCCTCCACAGAGGCACAAATAGCAGCATATCAATAAAGCCAGTCGTTTGAAGTTGGATATTTCCACCTCTGTCACAGCAAAATAATTAAAAAAGGATTCACAAGATCATAAATTGCATGTCACTAAGGACACAGCCTCCTTAACCCTTTAAAAGCCAGACTGCCCACCCATGGCCCATGTTACTCAAGGCATGAAGACACATTTGTTATTTTTAGCATCTCAGCCACAAGGGCTTTCTTGTCTGGAAAGAGATACACTAAGGACCTGTCTACACAGGGAATGAACTAGCTGGCTGGCAGGATCGTAGCCCAGCTCTGGTATGCAAATGCACATATAGATTTGATTTTCAGCCAGGCAATCGAGAAGCTGTGTTGCAGACCTGCAAGAGCTGAGCATTTAGTCACATTGAAGTTAAAACATGTTACAAACACATCAGGCATTGGGGAAAACACTTTCAAACATATTTGAAGAGTGGCAGCATGGAGAGGGCCTAAAAACATTTGTTCTCAGTTAAAAGTTCCTCTGGCTCCAGCTAGATAATAGAAAAGGATGGAGCCCATCTGGGTCAGAAACTCCTGTTATCCTGCTGATCCCTCTCCAGCACAGACACAGCCAGAACGTATCCTGATTTATTGGAAAAAAATATGTTAATGCAAGAGAAGAGAATGCATGTTATTTTCTAGGCAGGTTGCAATTTAGCTCCCGATACAACAGCCAGTTTGTGCTCCAGCCTAATTTGATCACAGTCAAGGTTAACAACCATTGTTAAACTCTGCAGGTCAAATCCTGCCCGCTTATAAATCCAGGGGAACTCTGTGGAAAGGGCTGGGGGGTGTAAATCTCCAGGTCCGAGGCCTGATGGCGTGTGGGAGGTGGACTCCCCAGTGCAGCAGCGCTGGGTAGAGAGGCACGAGAGTGAATAGTGTGTGCTGGGCTGTGGGCAGAGGGACGAACTGGGGCAGTAAGTGCCTGTTTCTGGAGGGGAACCCAGCCTCGGACAGGTGGCAGGTGGTTGGTTTGGTTTTGCTTTCAAAAAGACCCCTCTCCGAAGCACATGGGGGTCTGTGGTGTTAGGAGAAGTCCCACTGGAGGTGGATTAGTGAGAAGAACAGAGCTGAGATAAGTGTAGTTTATCACAGGTCAGTGTATTATATTACACATATCCCATGACTATGTCCACTATAACCGGCACATGAGGGAGGGGTGTGCGTTTGCCTCCTTATGCCCTCCTGACCCAAGACAAAATCTCTGGAAAATAGTGTTTTTTCCTTTTTGTTACCCCAGCAAGAGGATGGTGTAAGGGGTGGACATATTTTGTCCAGACTGAGGTTTCTTGTGTAAGCTCCTTAGAGAAAGCAGTAAAGAAAATAGCCAGCCTAAGAGTTTACTTGGGAAGGACACTTCTGGAAGAGTGAGAATTGGGGCATGTTATTCCATTATCAGAAGCTCAGGCAGAAGTGACACCCAGCACCCAAGTGACACCCAGCACCCAAATGGCACCAGCAGCACTCCTCCCCACAGAGCCTGAGTACAGCTCTGCAGTGAGCTGTGCAGCCTCCAGATCTCCCAGTCCTGAGGCAGTGATAACTGGTGCCATAAACAGCCGTAAAACCGGAGGGAGAGGAGTGATTCCCCTTTGCCTGTACTCTGCATCAGCACAAGCGATATCAAGGCTGGGTGCAGAGGGCAGGAAAGGGAATAAGCATCGTATTGAAGAGCCAAACACACTCAAATGTTCTCTTTAGACACAACAAGGCTTTACCAGCCACAGGAGATAAAAAATACGTAGTACATAGGATAATACATGGTGCAGAGGGTCTAAAGCTAATTTTTCCAAGTACAGGGTTACTTGCCCTGTTACAGACTCAGAAAGTCAGAGAAGCTCCAAGTCTTTATGTCAAAACAGCATCAGTTTAGTAATGACCAGCGACAAACACAATAAAATTAAAACCTTAAGCCTGGATGTTGGGAGGAAGAAAGCAAGTATAGAGTAACAACATGGCTGGTGGGTGCTCGTTTTTAACTAATACCCTTTCCCAGCCTTTTTTCACCTCTGCAGTGAGGAGTGGAGGGGAAGGGGCTTACCCGAGCTCATCCTTCGCGCGGGTGTAAAATCAGGAGCAGATCCCAACCCTCAGGAGCCCTGCCCTGCCTCCCGGTGCTCTCTCAACATGACACCAAATTAGGACCCTTCAGTGGCAGATCTGCAAACCAGGCAGACAGGGCTAAATGGCCCCTGGGTGCAGGATTACCAGGGCTTAGCAGGAGGATGGGGCAGCATGGGGAATTGCAGCTCCCTTTCCATCACAGCCAGGCAGAAAGGGCCCAAGGAAGAGGGAGTGTGTATGGAGAAGGGCAGCAGCTGAGCCCTGGCTGGAGATCCCTGGGGATGTGCCAGAGAGGGGTGGGAAAAGCAGAGGCTGAACAGCAGCGCCCAAAGCAGGACCAATAAATGGATGTACGTCAGGGAGGGAGAGGGTGCATGGCATGTGGCTCTGGTTAAACAGGAGGAATAAAGGAGACAGAAAAGATGACTTCTCTTAGGACTGACACCAAATGTCTGCAGGAACAGCTATTTTTGCTGACCCTGTCTGATGCCACCATGGGAGAGCGGTTAGTGAAACCCTGCAGGTTTACTAAGGCATTAGGAATCCTACAGAGACACCAAACCCATTTCCCTCTCCTGTCCTCATGGCCTCCAGACTCCCATGGGTTGTGAACGAAGGTCTGTAGCAGGCCACGAAATAAAGCAAGATCTTTTACGCTCCAGAGCAACATACAGAAAGATCTGTGCGTCTGCTGGAAAACCTCATTCAGGAGTCCACAAACTGGAATAAGTTAAAATCACAGTTTTATTCCTAAATGGTAGGAATAAATTGCTGCCCTTCTAGATAATTTTTCTATTATCTATCCAAAATAAAGCATATAGATAAATAATGAGATCTTACAGTACCTATCAGACTAGCTGTAATAAGCATTTTGAGCAGGATGAAATACTGTCTTATTAGGAGAGCTGAATGTGTGAAGTTTGCCACCAGCTCCAAAGTGCAGAGATGCTCATATGACATCTGTCTCTTAATATTCGTTAGCACACTGACGGCTAATGTAACAGGGACCTTCACATTATCACTAATCCATCAATGGTACTCGTGTGGCTCCCATCACCTCTGCAGCATGCCTGTAAGGAGCAGCAAGATGATTATCCACAGAGAACCCAAACAATCCATACCTGAGCCTCTGAGCAAGTGGTGAGGAGGTCTGAGGGGAGGGAAAATCCTTCTTTTCCATGCTGGGGGAAGAGTCTTGATGGGATCAGTTCGTCTGAGATCTTGGTGACCTTCAAGCTGGATCCCAGTCCCACTGAAAGTGGTTGTCCCAGGGGAGGGTTATTGGTCCTCGTGCTGCAACACCAACAGCCAGACTGTGTTGGGACAGAGGGGTCTGAGAAAACCTGCAGGGAGATAAATGAAAAGAAAATTGAGGGAATGTGTCTCTCCACCAGCTTTGTCCCAGAGTGGTCCTATTTGGCCTTGGGGTGAGCTGGGGGTGAAGGTGTTTTGCTTTGGCCTTCCCATCACCAGCCTTGAGACGGCCACTGGTCACTGCCTTGTGGCACATGGAAACCCCAAAGAGGCCAAAGCAGAAGTGGCGGAGCCATGGCATCTACCCTGTGCACCAGCAATGGGACCAGAGGGCTGAAACCTTGGTTGTGATTTCAAGAGCTGTGGACTCCCCAGATGGGATTTCTCTGGGCTGGCCCGGACCCTGCTAGCAGGCACGGTGATGTCTGCAGCAAACCAGAAAGGTCAGAAGATGTGAAGTGGGATTCAGACAGGGCCAGGAGTCCCTGCTGTCCTTGCCTGGCCACCAGAGGTGACAGCCCCTTCCTTCCCTCTAAGCACACCACAAGCCCACGTGACAGTCTCCCTTTTAATTTAAGAACTAGCAAATCCTGTTGTATGGCAGCAAATATCAACCAGCCTCTTTGAGCAATCTGCCCTCCAGAAGCAAGATGGGGGCAATGCAGAAAGGCTTTAAAAAATAACTCCAACCCTTGCCTAGCCCACAGAGCACACCCTTTCCTGAGCTTCATCCCCAGCACCCAAGGGAGGCAGCGCTGGGTCCCCGAGGGAGCCCAGAGCAGAGCTCCCCTCGCCTCGCCAAGCCCCAGGAGAAGGCAGTGAAACATCATTTTCTCTCTCCAACCTTTTGAACTATGCTCCTGAGTAGAGAGGAGACAAAGGAAAAGAAAAGGGGGGGGAATTAATTCCAGGCAGTTGAGCGTGCTCCCTGCTCTAGCTCAGTTTGGAGTAGGTACACATAATAATAACTTTTTAATAATAATTTAATTTATAATGCGCCCCCCTGCCAAGGCACTCAAGGCACTACACAAACAATTAAAATATGATTATAATAAATAAACAACAATAATTAAACCATCATAAACCAGACAATATTAGAGCCAAATCAAATGCTAAAAAGCAAAACAAAGCAGCATCTTTGGAGGAAGGAGATCCTCACACAATTCATCTTCCAAATCTCCTGTTGATGTTAGATTGAAATTCTCCTGCGAAGCTGTTTCTGCATCTGCAAAGATTTTGGCAGTGTCACAGTCATTAAAAAAATGGATTTTACACCACCATAAATTAACTGGAGTTTTGCAAGGCTGTAATAACGCAACATTCACTTTCATTTGAATAAATTCAAAACTCAGTTTACTCAGGAAACTCAGTTTATGGCACTGAGTCTGTGTTGACTGCCCTGAGTTTGGGAAAAACACACATTCATTTTGTTCGCAGTTTGTAAAACGTGCCTCATTATAGAAACCAGAATGTTTCTATAGACACAGGGATGGTGTTTTAAAGATCTAGAACCAAACCCCAAAACTGAATAGCAGACCGGCCTTCTCCTGGCTGTCAGCTCCTCGGAGCCAATGAGATCGGCTTCTCCCAGTTTACACAACTGGAACCAAAAGACATAAACTAACAAAAGAAGCAATTTTCCTCCAAAACAAATGAAATTCCAACTTGTGCCAGGCAAAAGCCGTGCACTGAACTCTAATGATTAAAGGAGACAGGCTCTGTCAAGGCAGAGGTGGAACTGAAACGCAGCCAGTCGGACCCTCTTCTGAAAAAACCTGGCCACCAGCCCTCAGACAATTACATCCAGGATCCGTTCACTTGAGTGCCTCAGCTGATCTCAGTTGTTGTGGCAGCGCATGAAGGGAAAATCCTTCTCGCAAACCCAAACCACACAGGGATTACTCCATACTAGGAAAAAAACCAAACCAAACCAAAATGTGTTAGGAAGATGAAGCCGGTGGTTTTCTTTCAGCACAGGGAACGAGGAGGACATTTTCAATCTGATCCCCCCGGGGTTTTGTTCTCATGGGTTTTACTTTCAGCTTCAAATCCAAGCGAATCTTAAAAATTGAGGGAATGGCAAATGAGACCATGTGGTTCTCAGACACAAAGCCACCTTTTTGCCCAGGTTGATTCAAAAAGAGGCTTCAAAAGGGTTCACGAACCTTAGTGTATTGTGTCACAACTTCAAACTTTTCAAAGCAGGTTAAGATGTCTGCAGCTGGAGAACCCACTACAGATTTTGGGCACAGAGAGGGTGCTTCTATTTGTTTCTATATTCTCCTATCAGGACTCCCTCACTTAAAAATTAAACGAAGCACAGACTCCTGGTTCCCTGCATAGCCACCTCCAGGAGTGACCCCAAACTTTGCTCCAAGTCTGTACTGGCATGGGACCTCTTCGTGTCTGCAGGGGAAAAGGTGTTTTCAAGGAAGGGACCACATTACCAGAGTTGGGATTTGATTGGTTTTTTACCTCCGTTGAATGCAACTTCCTCCCCTTCCAGATCTCATTTCTGCATTAAGGCTCTACTGCCTTTCGTAGAGCTGGTCCTTCCTGGATGCGAATCTCTTTCCAAGGGTAAGAGAGCCTTGCCACAAGCTCATGTTCGGGCAGCTCCTTGTGTCTGGGCAGCAAGGACAATTTGTGAATCAGGATTCCTATAGTTTTCCCAAATCCTCCACCCTGCAGAAAAGTTGTTGAGCAAATTTCAGATTTCCACTCCATGGAGGTAACTGTAAATTTGTGCTTCTGGGGCTGCTCAGTGGATGTGGTAGGTCCACCTTCTCCTCAAGGAGATGTACCAGCAGACACCAGCATTTGGACTCCAACTCCACATAAATAGTTTCTGTTTTCCTTGGAGATGGAGTGCACTAGAACACAGAGACGCTCGTCTAAGTCTTCTGCTCTCCCTCATGCTGGGCCACCTTTCAGCTAAAAGATTCAGGTTCTGGGATGAATCACAGAAAATTTGGATTCAGTTTTCCATATCACCTTTCTACAAGTGTCCTGTGTAACCTTGAACAGGTGAATCAGACACAAATTGTCAAAAATGTCAGATGCCTCCTTCCCATTGGTTTCAAAGAGAGCCAAGCATCTAAACGCCTTGGAGGATCTCGATAGGAGCTCTGTGCCTCAGTTTCCCCACATGCTTTCCTACCTTCCAGGACAGATTGAACATCAGGACGTCAGCAGTTTTTCTCCTCAGCTTCCTCATTTGCTTAGTCATTAGCATTTTTAACTCAGATTTGGGCAATCATATGATGTTGATTCTGCACATGCCAGCATTTCATCATAGCAAAAAACCTGGCTGGAGGTTCACCCTGGATTTACGCTCAGGGTCTTCTTTCCAGATGTGACTCAGGGTGCTGATTCATTTGGAAAGACCTTTCTGAAACTGAGGTCATTTCCAATGGCTCCCCAGATCCTCCAAGGCTGGGGTAGCTCCAGCACAGGGGCTTGAAAGGCATTGGGAACCACTGCAGGAGAGCACACACTGACACTTGAGAGCAGAAATGAGAAGACAGAGGTGGCAGAATTTACTTTATGACAAATCCTAAAAGGAAATTATGCAAAGTAATAAAATAAAGAAGAATTATAAATGAGGACAAGAAATGGGTGAAATATAGAATGAATTATGGGAAGACAGGAAGGTACAGGAGGAGAATTGAAGGCAGAAGTGCTGAGTTAAAGGATAATTATTAGAAACTGGCTGGTAGACTGAAGGGAAGAGGGCATTTAGGTACGGGGATTGGTACCAAAGGAAGCTGCATGATTTTGTGCACAGTGGCATTAGCAAAGCATCTCCCTGTTTGATGCGCCTTGGGGATGGCATGGGGCGACAGCCACCATTCGTTATTTGGGTGCAAGCCCATAAAACTGGGGACAAGGTAGCTCCTGCTTCGACCTACAGTCAAAATAAGCTAAAACCCAGGAATAAAAGGACTGGGTGGTCACAGCCCAGAGAGCACCCCATCCTGCAGGAGCTGCCGGCACAGCCTCGGCCACCCTCCCCTCCTCGCAGCCCTGCCTCGTTCCCTGCTCATTAGGCTCCCCCAGCCCCACAGCACCCGCTGGGGAGGGGGTCTGGAAGGGAGATACCCCCCACAAAGCCCCCACCAGAGGGTACCCACCAAGAGTGGGAGGGGGACAAGGCGAGCCGGGCTGCTCGGGGTTTTGTCTGGGGAATCCTTTGGAGAGTTGGTGAGCCTCAGGTGCGGGGAGGGGGCGAGGGAAGCCCTTGCTCCGGCCAGGGACCCTCTGTGGGTGCAGCCGATGGCAGGAGGAGCTGGTCCCAGGCCCATGGCCCCAGCTGTCAGTCTGAGCGATGAATTACATGCTATAAGAAGGTGTTGACAGGAGCAGCTGGACATCAGAGAGTGATGAAAAGGGAACAAAATTCATTCCGAGTTCAGACAGACTGGCTCGTTAGGGGCACCGGCGGCAGAGGCCACAGAAACACTGCTCCATCTCCTGGACATCCACTGAACCGGCTCCCGAAAAAGCCGAGAGCCCCCGAAGCCCCTTCCCCGTGCGGGGGCAGCCTCCCCGGCCCCATCCCGGGGTGCTCCGGGGGAGGCACCGCCGGTGCCCCCCGATCCCTGCACGACCCGGGGCGAAACCCGCTTCGCCCAGCCCGGGCTGAGGTGTCCCCAGCCACAGCACGGGATTCAATTTGGGTATCTTCAAAAGAAACCAAATCAAAGGAGTTTTTGTCCCTCTTGTTTAAGGATGCAATTTGTATAAATTGTATGAAGAGGAATGGAGGGGGGGACGGACGGGACCATTTGGCATCAAAACAATTATCTCCATTTTAATGCAAACTAAACGACATGCTAAAGGGGAATTGTTTCATACATATGTACAGCAAGTGAACATTAAACCATACGGCTAATAATTAACTGGCTCGACATTACCCTTGCTGTGTTAAATAGGAGGGTGTCCCCTTACATTTAATGTACGGAGAAGTTTGAGGACACGGAGGTCCCGTATGAGATTATTCCTAACGCTGTGAAAATAACAGAGAGATTTTTTTCTAAGCCAAGCTACTTCTTGGCATTCAGAGAAGTTGGCAGAGAGAAAAAAGTGTCGGTCCTTCTCCCACCCCTTTCCTCCCTCTCTCCCTCCCTTCCTCCGACTCTCCTCCTTTTCCTGACTTCCACTTCTTTCTGCTGCTGGAGAAAAAGAATAGCAAATTCAGAGAAAATTTCATTGAGGTTATTCAAAGAGTTTTTCATGGATTATTTACACAAGTACTGTTCAAACAGCCTTTGTCTGAACATCCCTTGAAATCTGCACCCAATCCTTTCAGATTCAAAGCAATAGCTCAGGGGAGACAAAGGGGAGCGGCTGACATGGGTTTCCTCTGCAAGTGAATGAGAGGTCTGGCTAAACACAGAAGGGCTTTGGGATCACAAGCTTCCTTTCAGCCTGGAAAATAAACACTAATCTGAAGCCGGGCAGCTGTACCTCTGGCCAGCCTGCCCCATCCGCTGCTGTGCAAGGAGCGGGGCACGCACCTGGTTGCTCACCGGAGGGTGGCATGGCACCCCTGTCCCGCACCCCGACCTGCAGCACCCTGCCCCATGCCCCGCTGCAGTGCTGCTGCCCGAACTGAGTGTGCCAGTCCTGGGGACCCTGCCTCCACTATGCAGAGAGGGAGACCCAGTGTCCTGAGCCTCCCCATGCCCAGACCTCCAGCCAAGGGACATGTCGAAGCCGCTGTTAGCCTTCTGACTGTGATGGTGGCAGAGCTAACCCCGAGTGAGAGTGGGGTGGGCTTCCACAAAGGCCATGAATATAAAGAAACGGATTCTCTAAGCAGAGAAAATAAAGGGGGATGGTGGAGGAAAAGGGAGGATGAACAGAGGCAGGCAAAGCAGCTGTAGAAATATTACAAGGTGTACCCATGTTCAACACCAGTTCAGGACCCTCTCTCCATCGCAAAGTTTATGCACAGACAACACTCCCTTCCCCTCCACCCTCCGGCAGAGGAACAGTGCTCACCCCCCTCTGACCTGGGAAACCAGGCACCACAGGCAGATGAAGTGGTTGAAATGCACACAATGGGATCAATTAAAATCAAGAGAGTAAGTAAAATATGTAAGAAAGGCCAAATTCTGCCTTAAATTATACCCCTGGCAATGACTAGCCATGGGATGGGAAAGGCAGCACGGTGCCTGCTGTTGACAAGTGAAGTCCCTGCTCCTGCCACACCTGCCCGTCCTCTCTGCACTTGAAGGAAATGCATCAGTAAGTACATCCTCTTCAAGTTTTCACAACTTTTGGTTGTCACCTCTTTTAGACTAAAATGTGAAAAAAGTCTTACACACACAGTGTGATCAGTCCCTCTAAGTGCTCCGTACACCTCTCCTTTGCTTATATAAAATTTTTCTTCAACTTATTTCCTGCACCTCTTCTTCACAGCTCATATTTGCCTGTTTCTGGTTTTCCATCCCAATATCAAACACCAATTTACTCCAATCAAAAGAATCCATTGTTCTGCTTGCTTTGATATATTGCAAAAGACTTGCCCCAAGTAACTACCGTTGGATTTCAGTGAGAGGTTCTCATCTACTAGCACTGGCCTCCAAAAACTTCCCACTACCCAGTGAAATAAATCCTTCTTCTTCTCCACCTGTTTCTTCTTTCTTTCAGATCTTCCTCCACTCTGGCTTTCCCCCTGCCACTGTAAGACCAATCTTTTCCTTCCCTGACTTATTATTTTCCTTTCCCACCTCCATCTCTTTCACTCTATTCTGGATGTCTCCACAGAAGTATGTGAATGGAAACACACCACTCAAGTACAAACTCTGGATACAACAGCCCCAGAGGTCTCAGGTGCCCCAGAGGTCTCAGGCTTCATCTCTTCTCCACTGCTGGAGGCAGCAGAAGCTGGGGCAAGAAACCCTGTTTTGGGAGTAACTTACCACCGCAGAAAGTTTCTTCCTAACTTTGATAGTTGAGGGTTAGCAGAGTCCTGGTGCAGGCAGCCAGAGATGCTCTCCAGACCCCTTCGCAGGGTGTTGTTATGTTGTTTGATTTTTTTTTTTTAATAATAATTCCTATGACTCTGAATATAGTTATCCATAAAAATGTTGAAACTCCTTTTGAACTCTGTTCAGCTTTCAGCCTTCATGGCATCGTGAGGCAGTGATTTCCAGCCTACCTGGGTGTTCATGAAGATGTGACCATGTTTTATTTTTCAGCAGGTCTGAATTGATCAGGTTTTCCAGTTTCATTCATCACTAAGAGATAGAGGACAGAGAGCCCCCTACAAGGCTGTTTTATCCCTCTGAGTCCCAAACGATCCTCAAGTCTTATCGAATTATCACTTTTAACTTTCCTGGAGTGATGCTGCTTGTGAGTCACCTTTAGTGCTGAAGAAGTAGCCTCTCCTAGCAAGAAGATTAAAATCCCATTACTTGTTATTCATGTGTTATTTAATGATTTTTTTTCCATTATGTATTTATTTATTTTTAAGTTGCTTGTTTTGAATCTCGAGTTGGTGTTTTTAATATTAAGTGTAGTTTCTAGTTTGTTTTTCTAATTGGAATGAAATAAAAATAGAATGGAATTTTTTAGTGGGTATTCTTATATTTATTAAAGGAATGACAAAAAGCAAACCCTCCAAAACCAATGACCAAACCTCAATGCCAGTAGTGCAGCTGCACAGGATAAGAGCAAAAAGGCAACTCCTTTACTGCCAGGAGCAGAGCAAATGACATTAAAGACAGCACTGCAACTCAACAAAAAAAAACCCTCAGACACCAAAGTGTCCCTTGCAGATGCCCATTACCTCTCTTGCAATGATTTGGCATCCCAGTGGTGACCATATAAACTCTGTCTTGAGGACAAGGTCCTCTTCTTACACAGGTATCTCTCCATCCACAGGGAAGGTGCGATGAAAGGAGACTTGCATGTTCTGCAAGTTTTTTGGGGACGGTGATCTCCACTTTGGGGGAGAACATATCTTCTTGGTGCCTGGACAGCTCTGAAGATGCAGTGCCATGACCTCATCCAACAGAGATCTCACACCAGCAAGGAAATTCCTCTAAGACAAACATTTCAGGACCTGAAAGGAAACCTGAGAATAATGGCTGTTATTGGTGAGATGAAGAGCCAAACGGAAGATGGAAGAAAGGGTAAGAAAGATGGAAAGGGAAGAGAGAAAAGAAGGACAAGGTTCCAGAAAGAAAATAAATAATTGAGATAGATAGATAGATAGATAGATAGATAGATAGATAGATAGATAGATAGCCATAAAGGTAGATCCAGGCAGACAAGTGGGAGTCAGATAGGAGATCAGAAGGGAAACTGCTGCAGCAAAGAGAAGACATGATCAGGAGGAGAAGGAAAAGAGTGATGAGGAGGGAGCAGCAGGGGAGACGGATAGGGTGGGAAGAGGCTTGGAGAGACGAAGGAAGCAGGGAAGGGAGAGAGGAGAAGAAGAAAATTTTCCCCAGGCTGCGGTGCAGCATTCCTCCTGCATCTCTTGGATGCATTTAACTGGGGCCTGGAAGAATCTTCATTTATCAGGAATTCAATTAAGTGGAATAGTCGTTATTAATTTTATAGGAATTATTTGTACAGGAGAGCCTGGAGCGAGGAAGGGCCTCCTGGAGCCATTTCTCCTGTCAACGCCCTGGGTCAGGTAGGCACTGGCAGCACAGTCTCACCAGTTGAGATATTAATGAGATGCCTCTAGGTGCAAATGATAGTTTAATAGGTGTTACTTAACGGGAGCGCCCCTCGCCTGCGCACGCCAGCGCGCGGCTCCTGACGAGGCTGCCTCCTTGTTAGAATAAGTAATTAGAATGTAGGAACACTCACTTTGACACTTTAATAAAGTGTCAGCCATCATCAATTTAGTATTTAATAAAAATAAAATTAAATATTTACTACATTTTTATAACATCATATTTAAAATACATGTTCCTCAAATTTGGAAAATTTAAAATGAGGTCCCGCTAGGACTCCGGTCCCAAAAAAAAAGACCCACAATTTCTTCTTGATTTTGTTTTCCATAGGAGGGACTTTCTTATGGACACCAAAATCCAGCAGCACATGGAGGGAAGTGTTCTCCTATGTGGTGGAGAAGAGGTTTCCTCCTCCATCTTCTGAGCCTTCCTGTGCTGTCTGGAGGCTAAGGATGAATTGAACAAGTCTACCCCTGAGTGGCAGACAGTCACTGCCAAGAAGCAGGGAAAAGCACAACTTTATTCCTATTTCGTTGGTAGAAGAGTCTTCCAAATCAGATGTTGGAAGAATACATAAGAAAATGCTGAAAATTAAAGCATGCTTTAAGCCTGGAGAGAATCTGAAAGCTAAAATAGCTTGAGGGAGTTTGTTCCCTTCCCGTCTCACCATCCCAAGTTCGCCCTTCCTCCAGGTGCCCACCTGGCCGAGGGAAGCCCAACACTGATCTGCTGTGCTGGGACCTCAGGATGCAGATGACATCCCGGTGACAAAGTGGTACAGACTGACCCACAAGATGCTGAATGGTCCAGCAAAACGGCCTCTCCGCCATCTCTGTTAAAACAAAGAGCAAAGACATGAGAGCCCAGCCACCATGGCAGAGCAGAGGCCTTTTGGGGTGCACAGAACACACCCCTGTGCACATGCACCCCATCTGCGCCTGCAGAGCCAAGGTGCATGGCCAACCCCAGGCAAGTGTTTTGGAAAACAAAAGGCGAGAGGAATGAGCAGAAGGAGGTGCAGAAAGTCCCTCTGGTTGAGGTGTCTTGGCAACACAGGGAGGTGTTCCCCAGATAGCCCCCTGCTAACAAGGGATCCTGTCTGGGAGACTAATGAGTCACCGCCAAAACCTTGGCAACAATTATTTAAATTGAAGCTGCAGCCCTCTTGCTCTGGGAGTAGGGAGAGCGGCACTGCTGTTTGCCTTTTGGGGGGCTCCTGGCAGGACCCTAGGGGGCTGTGAGTGTTGTTGCACCCACCTGAAAGTACCCGGAGACTTGTGCAACATCACCAGCCACCTCAGGTCAAGGCCATCTCAGCTCCTTGGGTTTTTCTAGGCTAAGAAAACTCTTCCCCCTGGGCACAATACATATTTTACCCCCCCCACCAGGCAGGGCTTTCCTGGGGGAGGTGGCTGGATGGCTCTTGCCCCTGGGGTGGTTTGGTTGCATTGCTGTCTCCTGGACCCTCTGCTGTCACATCTGGGTCCTCACCCAGATTAGAGCCACATCCACCCAGAAAGAGCGGATTATATCCCCCCAAAAAACAAGGCAAATCAACAATACCTCCAAGTCACATCCAAACAATTCTCCCAGGATTAAAAATGAAGATTTTACCCCTCTGGAAACTATTTCCTGGCTAGTCTATCCACAAAAGATTCGTGGTGTATAGATGCACTCATCCTGACATACACTCTGAGCAGCTGCAAAGCATCCTCTGAACACTTTCCTGAGGCTGAGCCCTGGGATGGCTCAGGCAGCTGCAGGTCTCCGAGCTGCGACCCTCAGCAAAGCACCAACTTTGGGTCGGAGGTTCGGCAGCCAGGGTGGCCACGAGCGGGGCTGGGAGAGCACCGGGGCACCTGCAGCTGCCGGCAAGGCCAGGAACAGGGTCGGGCGTGGGGACAGGCTCCCACAGGCGCCAGGCACGGTGCTCTGGAAAAGAGTGCCACGCTGCGTCTGTGCGGGGCCTTACAGCACGCAGCTCCTCGGGGGGAACACAGCCGCCAGCTCCAGCTGTCCTCCGTGCCTGCGGCTGCCCCGGCACCCTTGTGTTTCCTGCACTATGGGCAGCCATGCCAGGAATGGCCAGGAGCAGTGTCCCACTGAGAAAACAATCCACGCTGTAATCAAAGCAAGAGGAAATCTTCCCATGCTGCCTGCGAGAGCGAGGCAGCCAGCAGTGATCCCTGTAGCTGTAGCAAAATTCCTGCGCTGCTGCCTGAGGAAATTGAGCAGGCAGCGAGCGTTTGCTCAGGCAGCACGATGGGAAAGCCCTGCAAGTGGCAGCTGCGAGTGGCAATGGGGCAACAGAGAGACCTTCACTTGCATCAAATGCTCTGCCACAAACTGGGGATATGGCCCAACTGCTCATGCCCTTAGCAAGGTCTGGATGGGGGTAACACACCTGGGCAGCGATCCACTTGCTTCCTCCTCCTCTGAAAGCCGAAGACAAGAATGGCACAAGGTCTAGCAGAAAGGATGTTCTCATTAAGGGTCTGGAAAGAAAACTTTAAATCAGTACTGGGAAAGTTGGGCATGACACAAAACCAGAATGGAAACAAGTGCAGTTGGGATCTCTTGACTGCTTGGACTCGTCCCAGCAAAAGACATTAATATGGCCAAGGGTAGGTCATGTATGTCAGGAGGAAGAGCACCGTGATCTTCTAAAGCACAGAGGGATGCACCTGGAAAAGGGACAGCTCTAGAGGGACCAGGAGCTGCCGTGAACAAGCAGCTCAGCACCAGCTCCCCGTGTGCTGCTCTAGCAAAAGAATAAACAGGATCCCTGGATGTGTGAACACAGGAGCTGTATGTAAAAATGGCATCTTTCTGCTCAAAGATATAAGCAATAAAATGAATAATAAAATAGAATAAAGAATGGTGGCTGTGGATCAACAATAAACCCTCCTGTTATCTCATTCTCCCCAATACGGACAGGTTCAAGCTGACATCCACTTTCACTGTGCCCCAGCTTGAGGCTCCCCAAAGCATATTTATTTTCAACCTGCCTGGCTAGTGCCACCCAGGCAGGCACTCGTATGGGCTGTTTCCTTATTATCCCCTCACACAGGGCATACCTATGGCTTCCCTGGGTCCTAATGATGACAGCCTGCCTCTACCCAAATTAAAAAAAACATTCTTGTTAGGAACTCAGAAAGTCCTGTTCCACCAGCAACATCTGTCACCCGACAGCAGATGAGGCCACTCTGCTGCCTCAAACACCTTCAGTGAAGTTCACCCAAAAGTCTGTCTGAGAGAGGGGAAGCAATCAGGGAATAGCTTGGAGCTGTATCTGAGTTCACAGTCCACCAAAGGCTTCCTGTGAAGCCTCAGAGCAGGCAGCAACACCCAGAGCCTCTAAGGAAACTGGACCTGCAAACAAGCCCTTAATGGAAACCTTCATTCCCCGCTAGCAAAGTGAGACCCATAGCACCCCTGTTTTGCAGGACCCAGCCAAAATATAACTCCCTTCACTGTCTACAAGGTGTCACTGCGATGCAGAATCAAGGGGAGGTCTAAAGAAGCCCGGTGCAATGGCAGAGGAGGGCAGCAGGGCTGTGGATTTGCACCAGCCGTGGGCAGATGATCGTGAGTGCTCAGCTCCTACCCCCATGCCGGGGAGAGGTGTTATCTCGGAGAGGAGCTCTGCGCCAAAACAGTTCAGCAGCTGCCCACACTTGATTCGCAAACTAACACCGCATCATTTGTCACCGAGAAAAGCACCCGGTTCTTGAATGGGTAATGCTGGCAGCCTCGCATCAATGTTTTCACAGGCAAATTCATACACTGACCTCCTTGGTGAAACACACAGCAAATGCCTGGAGTCTGGTTTACATCTGCCACAGGATCCTGTTACATTCAGAACAACCCCTGTCAACGCTGAATCTGTAACAATCAATAAAGAGAGAGGGTTTGTTTGTTCGTTTGGGTTTTTTTAATGTTTTCTCATTCCTAATTGTGTTATTTTGCTACTCCAAGTTTTGCAAGTTTGCGATTGCCTCCCCCCTCCCCTTCTTGTTTTCTTTTAGGACAAGCTGTCATCTTTTCACCAGGCCATTGCAAATGTAAAACTGTAAATTGCAGGATTGTGCAAATAGCACTAATAGCATTTGCATAAAAATTGGTTGCAAAGAGCAATTAGCACTTCATTAATAATCAATGAAGGGCCAATTTACACATTGCCCAAAAGCAAATTGTAAATTCAATTTTGTCTATAATTGAGCATTTGGTGCTGGGCAACTATACAGTGGTGCCAGAAGAGACTGGCACAGCAGTTTTGGAGTCAAATCTCCAGTGAGTTCAGGTTCCAAGTGATCCCCAACAAGCCAGCACCTCCTTCACAATGGAAGGAAAGTCCAGGAGATACATTCATGTCAGAGAAAACCCTCAAATGTCTGCCTGCTACCAGCCTTGGTCAGATACAACCCTATTGTCAAGAACATGGATACCGCTGTTATGGCAGAGGTCTTTGTGCTGCCCAAACCAACCTTGCAGTGATGCTGTGGAAAGGGGGAGATGCGCAAAGGACATCAGCAAAGACATAGCATCACCGCGGTACTCAGACCTGAACATCCTCCCATTGCAGTATCGACTAATGCTCTACAAGTGACACCAGAGCTCTTTCCTTTACCTCTCGAACATGAGCCTTGTGGGTTAAGTATTCCTACTAAGCCAATTCATCCAGTCCCCTTTGTCACCTCTATCCACACATGACCTTTTTGGGATATCCCAAACTTGTATGCAGCCGTTAGAGTCAGAAGCAACAAACAGCCCTGCTTTATCACTTTGGTTTCAGTGTCACTGAAGGGTTCCTGGGTCCTGATTTGGACGTTAGGTGATATATCCCCCAGGCTTCCCCTCTAGATAAACGGTGGCATCCAGTAAACCGGGGCAGCTTAACCACGGCAACAACTTTCCAAGCCCCAAATTCTTCACTACCTCATCCTCCACTTAAAAGGCACAGCCAGCTCCATTTCATGAGCAGAGTCTGACTCTAAACCACTTGACATCTGAGGTTTTCTTATCACATTTTTCGTGGATCTCATGAATCTGGTGAAAAGCTAGACAATCATTTAGCAGGGGTTGGTCGCTTTATCTATTTTCCATAATAATTTGAATATTATTACAATGGCACCTTTCATCTGGGGATATACATGCACTTTACATATGTTACATTAATTTCACCGATGAGCTGGGGAAGCACTTTTTATCCCTATTGTGCAGATGAGGAAATGGAAGCACAGAGATGATATACTGCTTGCCCAGTATCACACAGGAAGTTTCTGACAGAGCCAGGAATAGAAATCACATCTCCTATGTCTTATGCAGAAGAATATCTTTATGTCCCTGCCCAGTAACTGAGCCGTTAATCCAGACTAAGACACCCACACAGGACCCACTTTGCTAAGAGCAGCACAGACACCCAGCAACGGCAGTGTCTTGCTCTGGGAGGAGACATGACTGATCCTAAATTTCCCCCACCGTGAAGGTTGGAAGTGCCCTCTGCAAGCAGCGCCTTTGGGGGCTCAAGGGAAGGGAGGCCGGCTCCGTGAGCAGTTTCCATCTGAAGTGGATGTTATTAGTTGGTGTAAGCAGATGCTCGACATGGGATGCCCAGGACTTCTCAGCTTTCACCCAGCAACGTCCCTGCTCCCTTTTTCCTGCTTGTTCAATCCACCTTTACCAAGAGATTGAATTTACAATGGACTCGAACACATTTAAATCCATTTATTGCAAAATTACTTTTCAATAATTACATCACTGTACTGACTGTGTTGCATAATGAAATTAGCATGAGAGATATTAGAAAGAATATAAAATTATAAGAAATATTGAAATACCTCTTTCCCCATCTGCCTTAGCACAGCCCATAGCTTAACTGGAAAACGAGCGCTGCTCCTGGATGGGATTTAAATGCATCAAGTGTAATTTTATAATGTCTTTTATATAAATTAATTATAATGGTTATTGCTGCTTTACATTATTAGATTGAAATTTGCCTCCACTTCAGTGCATTATAAGAAAGCTGCACCCATTTTGCTCAGCAATGCCCTGAAAGTTCTCGTGGCATGGAGCCATTCTCCCCATGTTGACACTACCAACACATCTGCAGGGAAAAGCTTTGGGCTCATGTTGGCATTGCAGTGCCCACTGTGGGTCCCAAACCCACAACTAGACCCTTAGGGGAAGGCTCTAGGACCCCTATGGAGATCTTTGACTGGGATGGGACATTGCAACCCTTCCAAAGCCTGCTTTGCTGTTTCATCTCTGTAGCAACAATAGGGAAGCCTGGGCTCATTTAAGCAATCCCACCCAAATTTTGTACCTGCAGAGAATTAGAGGTGATAAAATGCGTTGCAAAATCCATGCAATGACACAGGTGAAATGTTTAACTCAGAGCAAGTACAGCCCATTAGCTAACCATGGGCTGCTGTAGACTGAGCACTTCTGGGTGTTTGTGGGAGCAACTGTAGAAGAGCTGGGGCCATCCTCATGCAAAGCTGTTCTTTAAAAAAGAGTTTGGACACAATGTAGTGCTAACAGGGAGACTAATTTTGCATACCCGACTTTTACATGCACAGTTGTTGTTTTTCTCTTCTAATAGCTGGGCTATTACATGAAAAAGCAGTACGGGAAAGAAGAAGGCAAGCTATTGGGTAGTTAACTAACCACTTGCTACGCTGGACAAACCACAGTCGTGCAAAGCAAAATGAAGACACAGTGATATGCTTTTACTGCCACTTAATCCTCAATAGAAGTCTACTAATATTCAATTTGTGACATTATTTGCACATTGAATTAATCCAGAAACTAAAGGGCTAATGAGTTATGGAAAGTAGCACATGGCTTAATTGTAACAACAAGGGCCTGCCGGCCTCTGTTTGGTCAGGAGAGCCTGCTTAAAAATAAAATTTTGCATGCACTGATACACACCAGACGGGCAGGGGAGCACCAAACTAAACAATGCAAACTATCTGAAAGACTGTTCTTTTAAATGCCCTAAGTTTTCCTTTTTTTCATCCATGGTCCTCATGAAACACTACAACAATCATTAAGCATAGCACAGAAAAGCCGGGATGACAAAAAAAAAAAAATTACCTCCATAATTATTTTCCATGAAAATAATTGTGCAATTTCCTTACAGAAAGCCAACAGGTCTTCAAGGGGAGCTGGTGAAAACAAGCAAAGAACTTAAAGAATGAAAAGGACAGTAGATACTTTCAGCATACAATGCTACCAGCCTTTGGCAAGATCTGCTATTTTGCTCAGTGTGCTCAACCTCAGCACAGAACTTATCCTGCAGCAGCACCCCAGCCTTGGTCCACTCCCATATGAGTAAGAATTAGGACTTAAAAGTCTGGCTACAAAAAAGAAACAATCATAAAACTTTCCGCCTCCTCAAGTCCCCTTCTCAACCAGCTCTGCAGGCAAAGGTGTCTCCAACATTTCATATCTTTCTGATACCCAAGAACACCTGTATGTCCCAGAGCGGTCCCAGCTTCCAGCCAGAAACGCTGAGCACTGTCACATTTCTGTCTATGCAAACACCTGGTTTTGGGCAAATAATCTGAAAGAAGAGGCTGCAATCAGTAACGAAGCTGACGAAAAATATGAGGAGGAAAAAGAGAGGACCAGCCCCTCATCACACCCCACCAATTCCCAGTGAGGTGTCTGCTGGCAGCACTGCTCCCTGCCTGCTCAGTTGCCATTTCAGAGGATTTAAAGCTCTTCCCAAAGCCTTTTACTGGGAAGAAAAGCCAGAGAGTGCCTCATCTTCTGCATGGTCTTGTAGATCCTGTTCCTTCCTCAAATCCCTGTGTGGCAGAAACTCAACCATTGCTGTTATGTCCTTGGCGTCAAAAGCTGGCCTTCCCTAAGGTCTCCAAATCTGACCTAGGCAGGAAAACCGACACATAAAGTGGCATATCCACCAAACCCAGCCCAAACGCCTCCTCTGCTCTGCCTGAACTCTGCTAATAGTCAATCCAGGCTGGCAGCTCCTGCATTTCTTTTCCCACTGCTGCTTTCCCCAGCTTCTGAAACAAAAGCAAGATGGAGCTGCCAGCGAAGAGGGTTGGAGCCCCTCATCTCAGACACAGCCAGGCCAGGGTCAGGAGCTCCGGAGTTTGCACCATTTAATAGAAAAAGTGAATAAATCTAAACAGCACTTAATTTATTGATGAAGTAAGAAAGACTGTTTAATGTGGAAAACATAAGCAAGATCAATAACAGAGAGCACAAATAACTAAAGCTATTGACACATAAGTATTTTAAGCCTAATTGCAGGCATATGCACTTTCTAAGGGTATCTCACCTTCTAATAGCACCCTTGAGATTATGGGGTTAATTGATGCAGCTGTTTACTCCTGGCTCACGTGGTCCAGATTGGGATTCCCTGGAGGATGCTATTAAACTAAAGTGTTTAATGAAGTGCTAAAGAGTGGAGTTTCTAATATTCTTCCCTTGAATGAAATTGAATAGAAATTTGAGCAAACTTCTCTTCCCCAGGTGGAAACTGCAGCTCAGCGCTGGAGTTAAGCGCCCTGCACTCCTCATAGGGAGAGGCTTGTGATGCAGGGGAGAAAGATTTGCTGGGGTTTATTTGTTAGACTGAGGATGTGGGGATACTCTTGGTTTTTTTCCTTCCAGACCACAGGTAGGAGAAGAGACCTACAAACATGCTCCATTTTAGCACCACTGTTGAACAACGAATCCCAGGAAGCCAATGCAAGTCACTCCTGTGGCTTTTCAGATTGACTCTGCATTCAGTATGATACTGTGCTTCTCTCTTTTGGGGTGGGCTGAAAGGAGGATTTGATCTCCATTTGGGAAGAAAAACAGGTAACAGCACCAGTGGTGCCGCCAGCTCGGGCGTTTCAGCCTGATAGCAGTAGGGCAAACCAAGACTGCCAGAAAAGAGGCTCTTAAAACCAGTCTTCTCCTTTTATAATTTGGCCCTGGTCTGGTTTGGTACCTTTAAAAACCAGGTAGATGCCTACATATGATAGGTGTTTCCAAGACTGACAACCCTGGCCAAAGTGCACAGCCTCCCCATACCCATGCTACCGTGCACAACACAAAGCTCAACTACCTTTATCTCCGTAATTGGAAGGTCTTGGCTCTCCTTCACCTCCATCCACAACCACAAGCTTCTCCCAAGTGAGGTTTGAACAAAGCAAAGAAAGTAATGATGGAGATTTCATCGCTGCAATCCCTCACCACTACCTAGACCCTGCCTGGAGGGACCTTGGAGCCTCCTCTCCCAGGGTCCAGCCCTCCTGCCTGCAATCTCCCCCAGCCTCTCACTCTCAGCAAGGCTTGGGAGGAAGAAATTGCTTTCTCCATTTGGCTTTTCCAGTCTGAGAGGGCACATAGACAATGAATCTGATGAGGACAGGGATGACCCTGGAGCGAGGGGCACAGGGCTGGCCTGCCCGGGTTCAGCGAGCGGGGCAGCGCACTGATCTCAGAGCCTTCAAGGTCCGCCCATGGAATCAGGTGCAATGCATAGACCCTGTAAAATCATCCTCTCCCTCCACAACGGCCTTCCTACTGCAACTTGAGATTTTCTTCTCTTTTAAAACCAACTAGTTTGAAGCCATTTTACAAAAGCCTTTCTGCAGGATAGCTATTCCCAGTGAAAATGCTCCTTCTGTTGCCTCCATCCACATTGCATCTCCCTTGAGAGGGGCAGAGGGATGGTGGGAAGGGAATATTATGTTTGTAGCTGAGATAATATTACTAACTCCACTGAAAATGCTTCCAGAAACAAGCATGCTGGCTGGCGCATCCAGTACGCGGTTGGGAGTGTGCTGAGTTAACTAGATTGGTGGTTTCAATGTGTTGCCTACAGATTCCAGAGGGACCCATCAGGGGTTGTGGAAGGTAACTGAGAAAAGCTGGTTTGCTGTCAGTCAGCACAAATTTTAAGTACATGGAGGGGTCTGCACATGCACCGTGAAAACCTAGGGGCTCTGTGAATCCAAAAAGGCTAAAACCATGGGTGAAGTGGGTTTTGGGGCTGTTTCTTCTGTTTCTGTCCCACTCGTCACGGGGAACGTGGAATGGAAAGAGGTTGTGTCTTCTGCAGTTGGCTGAGGGTTATCTACAGGAAAAAAACATAATCGACCTCAAAACATACCTGCGTCAGCTCCCTCCGCCCCTCATGTCTGAGACCTCCACGGTTTTGGGAAGATGTGTCCAGAGCTGGAGGAGCGGAGAGCTTCCTGCTATGGCAGCATGGCCACACTTAGGCTCCCAGCTCTGCACTGTGCTGACCAGGCATTTCTGGGCAAATCTGGGGAAAACAGGGAAATAATATCAGAACAGTGAAAACCCAAAAGGCCAGAAAGCTCAGCTGTGTGCTGAGGGATGTGCTTGCAGGCTCGGTGCCTTACAGAGGTGGACATCAAGGGGCTAAAGAGAAAGTAAAGGGTCCCTGTTTAGTGTTTCCCCATCTGCTTCACCTTTTAGTAAATATTTCTAATACCAGGACTCCCCCAGTTCTCACCTCTTGCACAAGAACCCCCCTGTGCCTTTCTAGTTTTATTCTGCCTGTAATACTTCTGCCCTCTGTGCAATCCCTCCACCACCCACCCCCCTTGTGTGCCTTTAGCCAGCTGTGCTCCCCAACCCCTTCCCTTGCACATCAAGCCTCCAAATTTGGGCCCTGGAGCCAGAAAAGCAGCTCTTTTGGCTCATTTTTAAGTGTGCTACATCCTTATCCACCTGTGTCATGGAGCGGGGTCAATGTTGGCTCTTCTTCTCCCCCTGCTCTCTTGCAGCCCGCCTAACTCTGATGCCTGCCAAGGGACAGTCCCTGAGCCCTGCCACCACCCAGCCTCAGGACACTGCACCATCTTCACAGCTGCACCCAAAAATGGGCTGTGAGTCTGTGCCCTGGACAAGGGCACCAACCCTTGCCTGGGGCAAGGCGTTATTTGCCTCCTTGCTGCCAGCCTCATTTTGCTGGGTTTGCTCACATTTGCTCCCATGCAGATGATTTCCCAGCCTCCAGTGGTGTCCTAGGCTCCCAGTTCAATGTCACCTGTGAATGTCATGAAGGGTGTTTTTACCTCCTCACAGAGCTAGGGTGGCGGGTGGGCTGCCCTGGGTGCCCGGGTGCCCCGCAGCCACATCTGCTCTGGGTCTCCTACCCATGTACTGGACCAGCAGCTCCTGGGCCAGTGCATGGTCTTGCTGTGACTTTTCACCCAGTCCAGCAAGCCACAACTGCCCCTCCAAACCCATAAGACATCTCTCTTCTGCTAGCTACAACCACCGTGAAGGCAGGCTTAAGCTAAGCTGTTTTATTTCACAAATGCAGCTGGGCCGGCATACAGCCAGATACCGAGGCTCTGCTGATATGTGCTAACTCATTAAATGACAGTAATTTAATTGCTTGCAATTGTCCATCCATCCCCTGAACTCCGCACTCGCCGCAGCACGAGGCATGGATGGTATCCCGTCCCCGCAGCCTTCCCCCGTCCCCGGCAGAGCGGGACCCGCAGCAACAGGAGGGGCATCGCACGGCCCCCAGCTCAATCAGTCCATCAAAGCCCCCAGCACTGGTATTACAAAACCATTTGTGGTGCGGAAAAAAATGAAAGCAGCCAAAAGGCCACAATGGAAAACCAGGGAGAAAGGAAAATTAACTAAGAAATATACAGCCTTGATGTCGATTCGTTAGAGAATATTTATTGTCCTCTCATGCATCTTGCTTCCTCTCCTAACAAATATAATATTTTTGAAAGAACTAGTCTCCCTTTACCATTGCTGTTTCTCTCATGCCCTTTCTCTGTCTCGCTAGCTCTGTCTCTGCCTCTCTGATACCAACTCTGACAAACCGTGTGATTCTGATGGAAAATTCATTAGTCGTCCTTTTTTTTTTTTTCCTTCCCCATTTTCCCAGTCAGCTTCGCGCCTGATCTGTCAGCCTCTTCCATCCTGATTATCTGGAGACGCCAATTTCAAAGAGACATCTTAATAGTGATGTCAACGAATTAATTAGATGTGTTAATGAGCTAAAAGCAACCCAAATTAAATTAATGCAGTAATAAGCACAGACAGCAAAATTAGCTCCAATTTCTGTAAATGATTCTGAACTGTACACAACATCTCATCCTGCTAGAACATTACCATCCCCCAAAGCTAATCAAGAACTCCAGTGCAATTAACTGCTTAATTACAAAACACACACACAGCTCATAGATCCAGCAGCAGGAGGGGTGAGCCGGGCTGCGGAGCGAGCGGGGAAATTCTCTGCAACAAACACCACACATCGGCCCCGCAAGAAAGGCTGCGCCCCCCACCAAAAGCATCCCCCAGGCTCCTAAAATGGCGTGACCTGGAGCGAGGGCAGGAGCAGGGGCAGGAGGAGGGTGGCCGGGCATGCTCCCCAGGAGCACCCCATGTGCCAGGTCCCACCATGGGACAACCAGCGTGGCCAGGGATGCTCGCCATGCTGTGCCCAGTGCAGTCCCACTGTCGGCAGAGATGTGCCCATTGCCCTATGTTATTTGTTGTGTTTGTAAGTCTGGGGGCTGCATGGAAAAGCCTAATTGTCCAGCTCTGCTCACCTCCCCTGGGGATGAGCAGGAAGCCACTAATAGCTTTGCAGAGCTGCTCAGGTATCTGATTAGCTCTAATTGCAGCTGCGAAGACAGAGGGAAGGAGTGGGATAGTGCTGCGGACGGAGGGAAGGGGAAGAGGATGGTGGAAAAGGGAAGAAAGAAAGGTCTGGGGGGGATGGATGGAAATCCCTGGGATGGGGTGGGGGCACACATGAGGAAGGGAAGGCCAACAGAGGAATGATGGATGCAAACAACAAAAAAAAAAAAAGGAAAAACCAGGCAAACAAAGAACTAGAGCCAGAAACAAAGGGAAGGAAGGCGGGACAAAGAGGACTGCACGCTGCCAGGCCCTGCAGAGCAGCTGGGGCAGGAGGGCTGGTGGAGACAAGAGTGGATCCCAGTCAGGCCCCATCCTGGCCCTGCAGAGTCGGGATGTGCTGGGGATGGCAGGAAACGCAACCACCTCATTGTGGGATGACACTACTGATTTGGAGGTTGTGGAGTCATTAGTCCGCCTAGTAAACGAGGAATATTTGCAATAAAGATGAGGGCAGAGATTCGCTGTGACAAATAGCATCTCTGTGTTTCTCCTTTTTTTCCACCTTTTATTGCAATTAGTTCAGTCTGTTAATAAGCAAAGGATATTTTTAGTTAATTTCAGTTCCAGTTAATTGATTCAAAAGCGAAACCCAGCAACTGAGTTAATTGATCCATGTGTCTTATGTTGTAGCGGTGAGGTACTCTCCAGGCAGCTGCCATCGCTGGAGCTCATAATGGCATGGGAAGGATGGAGAGCGGGGGGACGGCAGAGACCCCTGCCCCGAGGACGGGGGGTGAACACCACCACCAGCAGCTGTGCCACTTGTCCCTTGATGCAGAATAAGCTGTGGGGTGATGGCCTTTGCATGCCTGGCATGGGAAGCATGCCAGCCCCCGTGCAAGCCGGCATTTGTGCACTGCAGCAGAAATGCTCATGCCAGAAAGCTCAGTGAATGGGATGCCCTGGCTGGCTGCGTCCAGCGGGATGTCCAGCCCAGCACGCTGTCTCTGACAGGCACAGCAGGAGATAGTGTTTAAGGAGAGCATGCCACCTCATCCACTTTCCATCCGCCTCACGCTCCCCAGCACCCTGAGCTGTCTTGGCAGGGATGCTGGAGGGTGCATCCCTGCCCAGGGATTTTAGCTGCCATTTATAAAGCTGTTTCCATGAGTTTGTGTAATCCCCTTTTCCTCCCATGGCAGCAAGTTCCCAAAGTTCACTACCTGCCATGTCCAGAAGTGCTTTCTTTTATCTATCTCAAACTTAATCTCTTACTGTTTTCAATCCAGTGCCCCTTGTTTTTCTATTACAGGATTTGGTGAACAACCATTCTGTGTCTAGCTTATCCCCTGCCTTCAGGATTTCCTAAACCTCAGCCAAATCCCCCCTCAGCCTTTTCCGCCTCTGCCTGGCAGACAGCACTGTTCCCTACCCATGTTGCGTGTCTGCATCTTGTCACAAGGGACTGGTCCTTCTTTTTCACTGGGAAACTGGATCTCCTTGCTTGTTGATTTAACACAGCGATCTCCTGTCCCTAGACTGCTGATGCTGCCCAGCTGAGGGTGCTCACAGCCATGAGTAGCCAACACTTAACAGCATTTTGATTCAGTATTACATGATCTGTCCTGCACCTGCCTGCTGCTTTTTGGGAATTTTGGTTTCATCACTAAAGGCAGAGGCAGCCTCCACCTCTGATCCCACAAGCCTGCACACCCAGGGCCTCACAGCCAAGGTTTGCAAAGACCAAGCAGATCATGGGCTGCCTGCCCACGCAGCTACCACGGGCATGTGTACGCACTTGCATCGTACGTGACTTTATAAGCTGGGTTAAAGTCCAGTGGCAATCGAGCTGATAGCTTTGCAAGTTGTTTCTTCTAGCAAGGGCTAATAACTCCCCAAATGCCTTTCTGAAATACCTGTTGATATAGGTCTCCTGTGTTTGCTACAGACCGTTAATGTTGTTCTTGCCTATTCCTCCTGATAGCTCCTCGTGTCAATTCACAATCTCCTAATCATTTCCAGGGGAAAAACAAAACTCCTGGGGCAGATAAACCAGAACTGTCAAACACTTGAAGAGCACAAGCCATAAATTGGATCTCACTGTTATAGGCACTATGCAAACAGAAGAACACTGGGGCTGTGATCCGCGAAACCAGGTTTGAAACAAGATGCAAATTGTGACAGTAACAAATGAAGAGGCTCTTGGCTTTCTCTGCACCATCTTGGGGACCAAAGAGCAAGTCTACAGGATCAGACCATAATCAGCATCTCTCAAAGTATGCAATGGCCATCCCATGTACGGGTGCTCCACCAGCAACTCACTTTAAGTAGACTAAATTTTCCTGGCAGCTCCATGGCTTCAGAAAGGGATTAAAATGCAAAGCAACCCATCCTGAAGGTTACAACAGAGGTTTTCTGAACATGAATTGCTTAAGGTACAGAGAAATGTGGTCAGTGAGGTACAAGCAGACAGCAAGAGCATGCTCTTGAAGCAGCCCTGCTCCTGAGCCATGCACCAGCCCGCTCCAGCTTGCACCACTCTTGCTCAGTGGCCCGAAATGGCCATGGACTGAGCAGCTCCATGCAACAGGGACATCTCTCTGCTTTTCTCATGGCTTTGCCTCCACACCCTTTTCCAATTACCCCTCCAAAGCAATGGTGGGATGCGTCACCCACACCATGTTTTGGCACAGCTGTATCTTCAACTCTCTGAGAAGAAAGTCAAAAGTTGTTTTTCCTGTTGATGAGGAGAGATAAAGTTGGGCTATAATTGAACATACTCTGATGATTTTGTACCTGGTCACTTCTTTACTGCTCTCACCTTGATTTTAATAATAGGAATTACATTTTAAGACAAATAATGCGCTTTCATGGAGACGTTAAGGATGTTATTTCAGTCTCTGAAGGCTACATACCATGGCAATGAGAACTAGTGATAGACAGACAAATTGCTTGGTCTCTGCAACTGCAGTATAACTAAGGACCTACCTAATGAAAGAGCCTAATAAAAATAAGATTTTTCAGAAAGTACATGCTTAAATGATCTTCTGGAATAGGGCCTAACAGCAAGCCCTCTGTGCCAGGAATACGTAGCTCATCGTGATGCAGTTTCCTTTGTTCCCAATTTTTTAAATGGGATATTACGATGCGCTAGCCATGTAGAAAAATCAATAGATGCAAAGTTGGGCAAGGAGCTGAGCTTCTTCACTGTGGTTGGCTCTGAGAACATGCAGCATCTCTCAGGACAAAGGTGCAGGTCCCAGCAGCTCGGCTGGTGTTTGGATGAGGGTAATCCTTCCCTTGTCAGAAGCAACAGGGACAGTTTGCTTTTAGTGCATGTTGGGAAGAGTTGATGGAAGAGGGTACTCTTCAATAACGTTGCAAATTACCCACACCTTAAAATGCTAGTCCTTGATTTGTCAGTGTATTTTTGAATAATTTACAGTGGAATTGGCAGGTTGCTGTGATATATAGCGTAATATGTAGGTGGAACACTTTTGAAACAGAAGTTAATACTTTCCAGGAGGATAAGGAAATAATTGTATCAAAACAAGCCTTAACCACTGAGGTTTACCTGTTTCTCAATACATAGGAGTTTGCAAACGTGACTCCCATTAAAGCAAATGAGAAACACACGTATGAGTCTGTGTGCCTTGAGAAGAAAATATTCTTCACAAGTGCCTTTCTTGGTGTTGTATGATCAATCCACCATCTGCTTTTATTTATTCATGATTTCTCAGACTACTACAACAATATTGACATTAAATACCGCTTTGGCTTATTAATTTTTTTTCATTCATATGTATTTTAAGTCAATTTTATTGACTTCCCCTTAGCTTGCTCTTTTAGCAGTTTGCTTGTTTTCCTGGCCTGCTACTTTGTGCCTACCCTTACATCCATTTCCCATGTTTTCTTTCCAGCTCCTTCCTTCTGTTCCAGGTAGCCACTGGAGAGTAATTTTCTGTTCCAAGTGCTGTGGATGAGCTGATTTAAGATCCCATTGACCAGACTGAAAATTTTCCCAGCTCAGGCTGCAGGTTTGGGCCAGTCCTGCTTGTCCCAGGATCACCGAGGCTCCAAGAAGCTGCTCCCAGACCCTGTAGCTATTCCAAGGTGATGGGGACAGGACATCCACATCCCAAGGAGACCATCAATCTCCCCCGCACCACGCATATGCAGATATGTCACTTGTTCTCAGCAGCTATTGTGAAACTTGGGACAGACAACTGTTAACTATATTTGTCCCCTTTCCTATCTTATTGCCGCCCAAGATCCCAAGTCTGTCTAGGACTGCACATCTCCTGACAACCCACCTCTGGCTTAGACCTGGCACTTCACGTCTCTTCCAACTCATCTCCACATCCCCTTCCTTCATGTCTTCACTGCCTCATCCCAATTTCAAGCAACACAGACCACATCAAATGGCTCCCAGCTAAGGACCAAGTCTCCATTCAGACCTTAGCCATTAATTTCAAGGAAGATTTTGACTACAAACACATATTGAAGTTTTGGATCTTGCTTTTAATATGCCATCCCTATGAAAGAGGACAAGTCTCGTCCTACCCCACAGCAGCAATTCACAATCCTATACCCCCAAAAAGCTCCATGTCCATTTTAGGAGGTATTACCACGGAGTCTGTCACTGTTTTCTGTAAGGTGTTTTCCCTGCCTCTCCAGTAGTCTTCCTTTTTCTCTGTTTCTGCAGCTTTATCTTCCCCGTGTCCCTCACAAGTCCGTACCCGTTCCTCTGTGCTCCGCTCTCTGATCACTGCTTCCCTCTCTTGTCATATTCTTCACTTGTGGAGTAACAACCTGTCACATTCATAACCTCTTTGCACCAAAAATGTTCTTTGATCTGTGTAAACTACATTTGATGCTGAAATCCTTGATATTAATATCTTTTGTTTGTGTGTCAATGTTCTCTAGAATCTAATTAAGCAATGTTTTGAGAGCATTATATATGTTTGAACAATTTGGCAGAGCAGACAATATGAGCTATTGACCTGCAAGGATAAATTGTGCTTGCAGATTCTAGGAATTCACATGTGCATGCTTCTTTATGCTATTTCTTCTGAAATATGTGCATTCGGAAAGAGGCCTTGCTTTGTAATAATCTCTGCAAGGCTTAATCAAGTATCTGCTCATGCTCTTTACTGTAATTGCAGCGGCAGCTACAGCAGGGCAAAACAGAAGTAGGTTTAAGCTAACCAACAAAAACAATAATAAAATAAACCAAAGAGCAAGTTCTACCCAAACGCTAATAACAGAGATTATTCAATCAATAGCCTCTTGTTATGAATGAATAGGCTAAATTGCCTTTGAATGATGTAAAGATTGACAAGGCATAGGTCAGCCTAATATAACTACTTACCCTAATTTGACTTCAGCAATTTGAAAGGCGGCATCGGATGGCAGCAGGGTCAAGCCTGCCGCGTGCGGGCGGCGGCTGGGCGCAGCGGCGATTCCAAGCACGTCCTTGGAGGGTGCGCGGGGGCTCCGCAGGAGACGGGGATGCGCAGGACCTGGCGGCGAACGCTGCATACCTCCACTGGATTGGACCTTGAGAGGGTTTTTGGAAGAGGGAGGGAGGAAAAAGAGCAATGGCAAATTGTAGGAAGGCGAGGCAGAGAGATGGCACCACAGGGTGCAGAGCTGTGGTGTGCAATCACTGCCAGCCCCGCTCGCTAGAAAAGGTCTTGCAGCTTAAGGCAAGAAAATTAGGCTGTGTCCAAGTTTCCCCCACCTTGACAGCTAAGCCTGTTCAGATGTAGCTACCAGGTAAGAGCAGCTCCCAGTGCTGGGTTTGGAGCCCAGCTTTCCCCATCCCCATCACAGGTATTTGCTGTTGAATGGAGGCTGCAATACCATTACAGGAGGGAGAAGAGATCTTGGTGCACGCAAGCTTGTTAAGAAGCTGGAAACAAGGGACCCCAGCACATCAATGATGACAGTGATACCCACTAGGTAGGACTGGGAACACTGGGGAACAGCTCCACAGGACTTCGCAATAGTAGACTGGAAAGGAGTTAGAGATCCAGCTTGGAAAACAGGCACATTTTGAGTGGTGGGGATAACTAACTCCAAACCACCCACTCAACACTGCTACGAGGCACAAACCTACAGCTGGAGCTGTGAATGTGTCTCTGCTCCCAGAGCAGCAAGGGCAAACCTGCGGGACGTGTAAAATGAAGGGTACTCTTGCACAAGGGAGGCTTGATGAAAAGAACAGGCAGAATTTTACTGCCAGGAACCACTCCCAGCATCACCCCATCCCTCACCTCTGCTCCACCAGTCCTAAACAGCAGGAGCCCCTGGGGCTAAAGTCAAACTCCAGATGAGGACCACCAGCTGATCCAGCTGTGCTTCCGAGGAACGCTGCACCTCCTGCCAAAATAATCAGCTCCCCACAATTGATTTCCTCAGCCGGGCACCGGCACAGTACCAAGGGTGTCCGATCTGCCCACGCCTGCCACAGAGGATGCAGGGAGAAAAATGTTCTCAATGGGAATTTGAGCTTTCCTAACACTCGCCCAGTTTGCAGGATGGTTTTGCATCCTTTTTCCTGTTAACAGATAATGTCCCGAGGTTGTGTACAAACACTTTCGCTTTGCATTGTGCTTTGGGCTAAAGCAGCAGCACCTCAGGGTGGAGGAAGGACCACGGGGAGACTTCACCTCTGCCTTTGCACGGGAAGAAACTTCCCTGAAGTGCAAGGCTTTTCCAGCTTTCCTGTATCCCGTGCCTGGCCTCCAGCAAGGCTGGGCTCCTCCAGAAACAGCACAGTGCCATCTGTTGGCTTCCTCACCCCGCGATGAAGCAAAACCCTCAAAAGTCCTGGGAAACGGGAGAAAACTGGGGAAAAAAATGTTATGTGCACCCCGCATTTCCCCAAGCTGCTGCCTGCCCTCCTCTCTAACTTCTGCAGGCAAAGATGATGGGTCTGGCAGCGTAAACACTTTGCTTTTCCATCTGATGCCTGGCATTGCGTGTGAGCTGGGCCGTGGCTCTGCTTCTCCAACGTTAACGGTGACGGTGACAGCTCAGTCCCACCAGAATACTGGATAATTAACTACCACCACCACCACCACATGCCATGTCTCTTCCGACACACCTTCCCAGAATTTTTTTCCAAGTGGAAAAGGGAATTTTTTTCAGGGATACACAGATATTGCATGACCCTGCCAGAACTGCCGACGTCCAGAAACCCTGGATGGACAGACAGCACAGGCAAAATGTGTCCGGGGCTTACGTACCTGCACAGTAAATCCTACACACCTGACTTCGGCACAGCAAACCGGGCAGAAATGGGCGTCTTCTGAAAAGGCTTCAGTTCGATGTGCTCCTGGGTAAAGGAACAGCCCTGCCCCACCTGCGCCTGGGCTGTCTCTCTGTGTTTTAACTGGAAGTGCCTACATCGAGGTGGTGGGTGGATTTATCGCCGTGCATTGCTGGTATGTCAGCTTCAGTGCTCAGGGGTGATTCAGGTTGAATGGCTCTGAACAAATGCAGATTATATTACCGCTGTACAGGATTAAGGAACATGGCTCTGCTCTGAACATTTTTCATTGCATTAAAGAAATAAAGAAAAAATGCCTAAAAAGCACTAAAATTCCGGGGGGGGGAGGGGGGGGGCGGGAGGAAGGGGGAGAAAAGATTTTTCTCTGTGTCTTTTTTTTTTTTTTTTAATCCACTTTTTTCTTACTGGAAGTGAACATTTTGCAAGTGAACCCAGAGATGGTGGGGCACAGTGAGGCACTGAAGGATGCTGCCTGGGGTCGGGTAGGAAGTCCAGGCTTCAGTCCTGATTCTGCCTGCCTCCTCTCCTGCCTTGAATTTTCCACCTGCAAATGCAGATAACGCTGCTGTGCCCTTCCACCTCATGGGAGCAGCCCAAGGCTTCATTAGTTAATACCTGCAAATGGACTTTGAAGATGTAAAGTGCTCCATAAATGTTAAATATTATTATTCTTGCTACAAAGTAAGAAGTGAAAAGAGACAGGGATAAAGTTCGGCCAAAGAGCTCTCGCGTTACAGATAAAATAGCGTCTTGAAGGATGTACAGATAGAAAGTTTACACCACTTCCACAGAAAAATGCAATTCCACCTGGAGCAGTTTCACTCTCTAAATTACAGTAATGTAATCCACACGTGTCCAGAACAACCACATTTAGTTTGCATGTGGCCTAAGCAGTGGAGAGGATGATGTTGAGGTGTCCCCATCCACGTCCGTCTGCCCCAGGAGCCGGGCTGGGGGCTCTCCCCCCATCCCCAGCACGCAGTGTGTTTTCAGCAGCAGGTCTTTGCTGCTCTCTACCCAGAAACCGCATTTTTCTACTCTGGGAAGTGGGACTGGGGAGATCCCTGTGAAGTGGCACCACGTTATTTAATAAGCCAAGCTGGTGAGTTAAGGACAGGCATCCCATGGATCTCAGCCCTGGCACCACTGCAGCTGAGGATGGGTCCTACTTTTCGCATCCTGGCAGCTGTCGTCGCGATCCAGATGATGGTGTTAGGGGCACAGGCCAGGTACCAGGGAGCCAGTCTAGGGGAAATCAAAGGCTTTTAAAATTTTCTACTTCCCTTACGTTAAAACTAAGTGAAGGAAATGTTTGAGTCATTATTTCCAAGCTGAGATGTTGTGCTTGTTTCTGTGCTCTCCCAGGGGACGAGCTGGAGCACATGGGGGACAACCTGCACGTCAGCTCTGGCAACCATGGCATGCAAAGGGTGATTTCTTTCTGGAGTTTTCTTAATAATTTTTTGAATGCAAGTAGACCCAAATTTTAAAGAAAATAATTTCCTGATCTGCTCTTTCATCACTACTAAACCCTCAAATATTTTAGAAATAAATACACAAAGAGCAGCAGCATCCAGTGGTCCAGGCTGTATTTTGGGAGTGAGGATGCTGCACACCAGGGTGAGCCTAAGCAAGGCAGTGGCCAAATCTGTGCCTCAGTTTCCCTTCCCATGAGATTCAGCTAACACCTATTGACCCATGTGCAAAACACTTTCTAAACCATGCATGAAAGGGCTTACACAAGTAGTTATTAATATTAATAATAATAATTGTTGTTGTTACTAAGCCAACTATAAAAATAATTTTTCAGAGAAACAAAGTGCCCTGTCTCCCGGTGATAGATTACAGTGATGCTAGAAATTACTCACAGTATGAAGCTGGTTTCCAGTCTGGTTCCTTTCAATAAATTATAGACCTGAGCCCCGAGTGCGTACAGTTTACCAAAATAAATTCAAAGTAGGCAGAAAGTATATTCTTCCATCAATTTTGCTCACGATCATTTGGGGTTTTCTCCTGAGAAGAAGTTAAATATCCCCCAGCAGTTTCCCAGCACCTTTTGCTGGGGCTAGTGGGGATGTGGCAGGGCAGCAGGTCCCGGGCTGCGCATGGGCAAATGGGGGTCCTGGTTCAAATGGGGGTCCCTGTGCAAAGGGGGACATGTCCTGGCCACCCCGTGCCCATGCACTGCCACCCCCAGGTGCCGCTCAGACCTCGCCCGCTGCACCCTGCTGCACCCCATGACCTTACCGGGGTGGCTGCGGCTCCCCCTGCGCCATCTTCTTTTTTTGATTTTTTTTCATTTTCGGGTTTCGCTGCCCTTGTTTATCCGCTAAATTCCTTCCAGATGGGGCTGCCGCTTTTCCTCCTTCCTTCATGCCGGCGCCACGCGAGCGGCGTGCGGAGGCTGCCCATCGGCAGGTGTAGGGCAGAGCGCAGCATATGCCGCGGGTTTGGCAGTGCCGGCTGCGGCGGCAGCTTCTGCACGCGTCTCGCCGGGCAGCACTCAGCTGGGACCTGGCGCCGCTCGCAAACACCATCTGGCCTTGGCAGGCCTGCTGCCCGAGGAGCCGTTCCCTGCGCTGGCAGCCCGGACAGACAGACGGATGGACGGTGCCAGCCACGCTCGGCACGGCCAAGGTGCCACAATGCCACTGGGGATGGGACTCGGGGAAGGGACTGGAGGCTAAGGGGGGTTTGTTGCTGGGTGCCTGACCCCATGCAAAGGGGAGCCTTTGGCAACCTTCAGCTGCATTAAAACAGCTCAGGCATCATCTCCATGGCCCCCCAGCATCAGGCAGTGGGGAGGTGGCACCAGGAGGCTCCTCGGCACCGCAGGGAGCCCTCCCCAGTGTGACACGTGGGGCTCCAACACATGGCAGTGAGGCAGCAGCCTCTGCTTCCAGTGCCTGAACCAGCCCAGTGCAGGCAGGAGAAAAGCCACAAACGGGAATTATTTATGGCAGAATGAATCTCTCTGCTCCAGGGTCTGCCCTGGAAAGCTGCCCTGTGCCTCTGACCAGCATGGCACACCTGGGAGGGAGGGGTATTTGTGCAGCACCCCATCTCCTCCTCCCATGGTAAGTACCACCACTAAAACCATTTCTGGATGTCTGGAGTAATGTCAAAGTGAATAAAAAATGAAAAATAAAAAGGGACATCCGAAGCCTGCATGGCAGTCTAACAAACTCCATCATGCAGAGTGTATGACTACTACAGACACGCAGGTATGTCTCACTTTAGGATTTCAGGATGAACATGAATCCATTTGGTTTACTGTTCGTGGTGCTCACACATTTTGCCTGTACCTTGATTGCAGCTCCCCATCTCCCACTCACCCTCCAGGAAAGCCCTGCTCCTGCCATCGCTTGCAAAACGCTTTCCTCTGAAGACCCCCAAGAAAAGGCTTGCATGACCCAGCATGTGCAATGCTGAATGCTGGGACCAGCTCTGGCTTGGAAACACCTGAGCTGTAGCAAGAAGCACTTCTGCACTCACTGAGATGTCTGGTGCTCCCAGCTCTCTGCCAAAATGCAGTTGCATCTTATGAACACAGTTGCAAAGGAAAGGGGCATGGGAAGCCTGCGGGGGAGAAGTGCTTTGCTCCCCTCTGTGTGCAGCGAGGGACCATTTGCATCTGCCGGGACAGCCTCTGCAAAACCTGACTGTCACAGAAGAGGATATGCAGGAGACAAAACTTTCTAGAATGAGCTGGGCTTGCAAACACCATGTCTTCCCATGGAAAAAAAGGGTTTTCCCGCCTCACCTCAGCTATAGCATCATCAGGAGCAGCAGCTGTTGTGAGTCAGCAGGGCGATGCATATTTTGGCTCCCAGTGGGACTCTTTCCAACTTGCTTACCCATGTGAAGCCCACGTGAATGGCCTCGCTTCACCAGGACCTCTCTTACTCAGCAGTTCTTGGCCTCCTCCTTGCCCGGGGTGGGCACCCCGTGCTGCAGGGGTTTATCTCACATGCCCTGCGTTACATCTTCTTGGAGGATACGGTCATCGTGCCCCTTTCCATCTTTTACTGCATGGTGAGGGCCAGGAGCTCAGAGAAAGGCTTGGATTGCAAATCTGGATCCATAACTAATCCTAGGAAATGACCCACTGATGCCGTCGCAGCCTCCCCATGCTGCAGGTCTGCGTCAGCCAGACCAGGCGCTGCCTGCTCTGCTAGGACGGCATCCGAACCCCTCTGCCATCCCTGCTAATGGTGAAAGAGCTACACCACCTCTTGTAACAGCCCTGACACCTTTCAGAAGGTAATGAACATCCCTGGGAGCTGCACCCAGCTGACAGCATGAGCATGGACAGTGTTTGCTGTGAGGTCTCACATGGGGAACCTCGCAAGGACCAGCTCCTTACAGCACCCCGTTTTTGCACACATCGATGATCTGATGATCCAGCAGATGAACACCAAGCACTTCAGATGGGACCCAGTGAGCCCATACCCTTCTCCATTTAAGTTTCATGCCCAGTCACCCTGGCAATGAGCTTTCCTGCCTGTCTATGCCCTGTAGGAGCTGTTTTGTTCTTTCCTTATGAAGTTCTCCAGGGCTGTAGACTGAGTTGCAAATAATATTCCTGTGACTGTCACTGGGTGTCATCTGAGCTACATGCCTCCAGGCAGCAGCCACCCAGCGATTACCAAAAGATCCTTTTTTACTCCATTTCTGCAGGTGAGGAGGTGTTCTGGGTCCAGAACTGAGCAGGTGGGGGTCTGGTCCCCTCTGTTAAATCCCCTTCTGTTCTGCTGTTGGCTGCTCCTGGTCCATGTCCCGACCTTCTTCCTCCCATGGCAGCTCCTCAGTGTTACCTCCCCAAACCTGGGCTCCCCTATTGTTGACCCAGCCAGGGGTCCCTTTACAGGACTGCTGTGGTGAAACATGGCTTTGAGATGGTGGAGCAGCTCAAGAGAGGTCAAGGCAGGTGGGAAGAGGCAGAAGAGATGGAGACTAGAAAAGGGGATGAAAAAAATTAGCTATGAATCAATAAAGACTTGCAAAGCCCTGAGAAAATGAATGAAGGGAAAGTCAACACAGTCTCCCTCCACCGAGATCCCCAGGAGATGAAACCACTGAAGTTGCTCTCACCTACTATCCTGCTGGGGCCCAGCAGCGAGGCGAAGCTCTGAAACTTGCTCTGTCTGTATGGAGGAGATGAGATGGCTGCAGCACCTACCACAGAGGTTTGAAGTTTAACTCAACTGCAGCAAAGCAGCTGCTGAGCTCTGCTGCTCCAGGGTGCAGGCAGCGGGTGCTGGTCATGAGGGCAACCATCACCTGCCTCTGCCCTGGCACTTCTTCTGCCATATCCCAAGAAAACTCCCATTTCTTCCCAGCCAGGTCCACTGGAAACCAGCTTACCGATAAAAACAACTTGCACCCACACAAAGAGACAGTGTGACTTTTGTTTGTGTATTCAAAGCCAAGTAATGCAACTAAATGGCTTGGACCTCGGGACCCTGCAGTCCTAGACAATGCAGTGCATCACCTGTGCAACTGCACAAGAAATAAGCATGCAAGGTCCCAGCTGCAGTGGAGCAGAGCATCTCACAGGGTCCATTTGCTGCTATTTGCCAGCAAATTCTGGTTGCAATTATACTGACACAAACCCACTGCAAGACAAGTGTCAGTGACACTACACCCAACCTCACCGGTGCATCTGCTGGCATCCATCAGTGTAACGTACTCAAAGCTGATTTCTATTTCCCTCTCTCTTGAAGAGGAAATTGTCTGATTTCTTCCTTGCCAGATCCTCCTCTCCAAACTCAAGCAAAACAAAACAGGTTTTGCCAGACCTCCCATGTGCCAAACACTGCGAACCCATGACAGCAAGGCAGTGCCTGCCCTGCAGATTAGTCTGTGCAGCACGGCTATATATATATATATATACACACACACACATATGTACACACACATATCTGCTCTACATAATTGGTTATTTTGTATGTAGAGTAGCTTAAAGACAGGCCAACCTCAAACTTAACTTGAAGCACTTTAGCTCACAGGCCTTTCTAATAGCGTGGCTGCCCCTCTGGGCTCCGTCTAGCCTGGGAGGATGCTGACAAAGGAGAAAGAAGAATGACAGATGCTCCCCATGCATGGAGGCAAATAGAGATGGGACAAGGGGAGAATGGAAGCCTAAAGGGAAAGAAAATGAGCGTGCATGCACACACACACATGTGCACACAAAGACAGGCAAGACAAAGGAAAGGAGCGGAGCTGGAGAAAACCACCCTACACGCTTGGCGAGGGCTGTTTGCAGCAGCATCTCATGCTGCTTCCTGAGATCCATCCGGGACATATCTGTGTCGGTGAACCAGAATCCTGACACCAGTCCCTTTGATAAATATTTATCGTGCCTGGCTCTCTATCACTTCAGTTTCCACCAGATTAACCTCGATTCTTCCAACAAAAACCACCCTGATGTTCTGCCTGACACACACACGCCAGGCTGACCTTCCTTCTCTGGATTCCCCATGGCCCTCACTCCCGTTCAGCTAAGGGGAGAATTTGCTCTCATCAATCAGGACCGGATTTCTCCCATGCCATGTAAATAATTTAGAGGCACAAGCATCCATGGCACTGCTTATGTGCAGCCCAAACCCAGTGCCAGGAATCTTGGGAAAAGGGCCCAATAATATTGTACCAGTCCAAAGTAATTAAAGTGCATCATTACATATAAATTTGTAATTAAACACTTTAACGTAATCATCCCGCACAGCACGATTCCTGATGAATTAATTAAAAGAACTCCAGAAATTAATGTTTTACTTGTCACCATTGTTGTGCTAGCTGTAGCTGTCTCCCCGACTATTCCTGCAGCATGTTGTGAAGTAATTATGTAATTACTGGGGAACGGGAAGGCCCAAAGTCCCAACAGAGGAGAAACCTGAAACAAAGTGGAAATAGCAACCACAAAAGGCAGAAGCAGAGCCAGTCTCCCCACCTTCAGCCCCAGCAGAGGGGAGGTTGCGAGAGGAGGGGAAGGATGAGGTTTCCACCAGCTCTGCATCATGGATGTGTTCTCCCAGGTGGGAACGTCTTGCTCGCACCCATGTGTGTGCACACATAGGGGTGGCTCCTGCGCTCTCCTGCTGTCTCAGCTTGGCTTCCTTCACCCCATACGAATGTCCTTCACCCCCACACCCCATCCTCGTTCTGCAGAAGCAGAGCAGTCACACCAATAACCACCCTCTCCGTATATATCCACCTATTTCCCTGCCTCAGTTTCTCCCACCTTCCACACCCTCCGCCTACAGCTCGGGGTTTGCTGCCTGAAGGGGGGGTCCTGCCAGCCCCACTCTCCATCCGACCCTCCCTCCACCCAGACCTCCTATAATCCCTCCTTTGTGCCCTACATTACACCAGGCTTCAGTTTCCTTTCTCCACCCCCTACCTCGGACACAGCTGAACAATTGGGTCCCCCCAGGGCCAGCCACATCCTTCCCATCTCAATGGCTCCGTTGAAGTGCCACCAGCAGTGTGTCCCTCCCTCCCAAAGGGACGGAGCCGCAGGACATGCCTCCTGCAGCAGTGAAGGGGTTAAGGCTGGACTCAAATTGAATCATTGGATGCAGCGGGCATTGGTGCCCGTCTATGTCCCTGCGTGTGTGCATGCATATATCTACGCACAGCGTGAGGCTCGCTGGCCGAAAAACGCAGCCGGGGCTGTGCGGCACAATGCACATGGGATATTCTGCAACACCAGAGCCCAGGCTCTAACTTGCTGTTGCAAGGAAAATGTCTAGATATCTGTATACACAAGCCCAAAGGTGCACCTGCCCTGCTGCAGGAGCTGTGCGCCCATCAGTATGCCTGCGAGGAAGGGCTGCTCAGCCGGCTGCGGCTGGTGGCCGGTGAACCTGGACAAGCCCCGGCCAGACCCAGCTGAGGTGGCGGGTGGCATGGAGCCACATTCAATGTCCCTCAGTGGGGTGCCCTTGTTTTAACAGGATTTCCAGCACTGTCCAGACACGTGGCTTCACATCCCTCTTTGCTGCTGGGGCTGCCGACAGCTCCAGCCATGGGGACCGTCAGATGGGGTCCACGCAAGAGGGAACCCCAAGGTATACCTCCCTCTTCTGCCACCCTGCATGCTGGGTGGGGAGCAGAAGGGGTGCCAGGGTGACTGTGGTGCGTGCTGGCCCACGTGCTCCATAACAGCATTGACTTTCCTTAAAAAAAATTAACCTGTGGCTGCAGCACTCAGTCTGTATTTAAAAGCTCCCAGTAAGGCAAAGGCTCTCCTTTTGTGTATTTTCCATTAATGATATTCCTAGTACTGGTTCCTACTGCTCCTTGTGCCCCAGGAATTATTATCCCTTATTATCCCACGCACGATCTCCAGTCTCACCTGGATACTCCAATGCTGCCCCATCCTGACAAGTCTCTGCTTCCAGCCTGTGCCTTGGCATCACGGCAGTCAGTGGCTTTGGGTTTTTTCTTCCTGTTATTTTCTGGCCGGCCAAAACCCATGAAATACAGCTCGGTTTTACAGCAGCAAGGCCAGGGGATCAGGCAGAGGGGGGCAGGCTTGGAAGGGATGACAGCACCTTCTGGATGAAGCATGGGATGGGGACCCAGGAACTCCCCTGTCCAGGCTAAGGGACTCGTGCAGCATGTGACTCTGTTTCCCCATCTAGAAATTATGCTTAACTGGGGCTGTATTAGTTAACATTTGTACAGCTCTTTGAAAAAGGAAAGTATTTGAGGCTTTAAATACTGCCAGTGGGAACAGATCAACAAGATTTCTAACCCTTCTGAAAAATTAAAGCTTTTGCCAATTAAGCTGGCAAACGCATGGATGTGAATCTAAAAGCCTCTCGAGCTCGAGACCAAGACCAAAGCCTCCTGAGAACAGCCTCTCCTGGCTGCTCCTCGCACTCCTCCTGCTCACCCGTGTCAGAAATATATCAAGTAACCAAGCTATAAGACTTTTCGGCAGACACATACTTGAAATGTAACTAGGCTACAGATATAACTGCAGTGGGGCTACTGCTCCGGACATTTAAATGGGCACCATTAATGTGCAGGTAACGTCTTCTCCTAGATTGCTTGAACTGGTATTGCAAAAATGTCACAGTAAAGCATAATTTCCTTTAATTTTGCAATTAGCCTTGTAATTTGAGTTGCAGCTTTGATGCCACAAGCTATCGATGATCTCCATGCACACATCCATACCAGCATATGCTCTGCCCATGCCTGGGGGATATCTACTGCTTCAGGGGTTAAATCACTGCTTTTGAGTCTGCTCTGGGCTACACCTCTGCTGAAGGTGTGAGGTTACGCTCTCCTGGATGACTCTGGGATTTGAGTGCAAAATTTTATGCAACATAAAGCAATTTACAGACCCCATTCCTACACCCTTTTCGGGCAGATTTGCACCTTAGCAGGCTGAGCTGATGGTCAGCAGCAGCACCAAGACAAAGACTCTGGCAATAACCACGGCTCGGCAAAGGGGAAAGGCACTGCCCGTTCACTGCATGCACGCTCAGAGAAGGACACGGGCTTCTCTGGAGTCACGCAAGCTGAAGGAAAACAATGTGGGGCAGTGGCAAAGCAGCCAAACACCACAATGATGGATGGTGAAGCAAATCATTCAATAACTGAATGTCCCCTTCCCTTCCAGGCTAACTTCCACCCTGGGATGCCCCCACTGACTTCAGTTCAGCCACACACAGCTCTTTGTGGTTCACCTGCAGAAAACAAACACACCGTACCTGCCGGGTGTGCCTCTGTCTGCTTGGGATGCAGCCCTGCCCTGGTCCCTTGGAGCCGTGCTGTCAGAGATGTGCAGCACAGACACTGCTCCGCAGGGCCTGGGAGGGAGCGTTTGCCCACCTCTGCAGCGTGCTCGTTTCCAGTGTGTGGATGAAGGTGTTGAGGATACACTGGGAAGGATAAAACCCATGTGTATGCAAGCACAGAAAGCATATGAGGTTTTACTCACATGCCCAGCCCTTGGCTAGACACGGACAAGGAAAGATGCCCACATTATTCCATGAATTGTGAAAACAAGAAGCCGCTAACCACCCTCATGCGCGTGCAGCGGCACAGATGGATGAATACAACAGGCACACTTGTTGTGATGCACATGTGCCCAAGCAGAGGCACCCAAAGCAAAGTCAAGGGGCACTTGGGTAGCAGTTTCTGGTGAAGCCATTTATCCCACGGGCTCAGACCTTGGTGCATGCCCAGCACGGCCTTCATGGAGAAACACAGCAAAACGCCTGTCAGAGCCCAGCGGAGGGTGGCACTGGGTACATGGGAGTTTGGAGATGCCAGCTCAAACCTCCACTCTCCGACCAACCCATGTAACCTGAAAGAAGTCACTTGCTGTCCCTGCAGGGGTGGGAATAACCCTGACACCACTCCCTCTGCATGGCCGAGCTGGGGCTGGGGTGCAGCCTGAAGGGGCTGCCCCGTCCCCCCGTACACACTAACCCCAAGAAGGGTCCGGCTCACGGAGCTGGGGGACCCTTCTTCACCCTTCCCCAGTCCCCAGTGGAACAATTTACCTTTCGGAGCAAGTCCAAGATATTAATTAAGATAAATCTACCTCAATTTTGAGATTCTCTTATCATGTCATTTATCAAAATTATGTTAATTATTTCTGTAGGGCAGCAAAATTATTACCTCTTCCGTGTCTGATTTGTATTAATATTCATAATTTAATAATTCAGCATCCAAGCCATCTGGTTTGGGGAGCCACGCTCCTTCCCCTCCCTCCGCCAGAGCCAAAATGCTCCCGCCTCCCCGCTCCTGCACCCGTCCAGGCAGACCCCAACGGCTCCCAACCAAAACCGTGCCACCGGCTCCTGTCAGCATCGGCATCGGTGTCCCCCCCAGTCCCGCTGAGGGTGCCGTGGCAGGGTCCCGATCCCCCGGGGAGGGGGAGCAGCTCCTTCCCCTGCGCCAGGCTGAGCCTCTGTCACCGGCGCTGTCTCAGCCCGGCAGGTGAGCACAGCTGAATTGACATTTTCCACACTTTGTGATTTTTACACTGTAATTTGACATAATTAATGCCTACATTACTGCTGATAATTTAGCTAGTTAATTAAACTCGGAGGAGATAATTAAGGAGAGGCTACTGCTTGGACTGCTAATTGTTTTTGTCATTATTTTAGGGGCCCGACAGCTGCCGGCTGAGTCATCCTCCCCATCAGCTGATGGCCGCACGTGACCGCGGTGCCGTGGGCGCTGGGCTCAGGGCGCCCAGCGAAGCGGCTGGGGGCTGCCGGCGGCTTGACCGACCATGGCCTGGCTGGGAGCCAGCGTCCGCCGGCGCTGCGCCGTGCAGATGGTGAGCAGGGGCTCTGCAAACGCACGGCCCTGGCGCTGCTCCGGCCGAGGGCAAGTGCCCCCCGGTTTGGTGCTGGAAGAGAGGAATAGAGATGGCGAGACGTGTTTGCTGAGGAAGAATTGAGCGGTGGACAGGAAAGCAGCATTGAGCGTGCTGGGGAGGGCAGATAGTGAGGATGCTCAGGTCATCGGTCCATGAAACGCCCCAGGTGCCATCAGCTTGTCCTGCGAAGGGGATCCCAGCACACTTTGGGGCTCACATAGAAGCAGGGACACCAGCTACCCAGCCAGCCGGAAAGCAGAGCTGAGACCTGCGATTCCCAACACAGCAGTGCCAAGTGCTCGCCCTGAGTCTGGGGAAAGTCCATCTGCCTGTGAGTGCCAGGGCAGGCAGGGGAAGGTGGGCAGCAGGGGGTCCCTTGTCCCCATGCGGGTGGCTTCCCTCTTAACCCCAGAGTGTTCAACCCAGCCCCGGCTGCACCGTGCTGTGCTGCTGCAGCATGTGCCTCCTCCTTCTTGGGTGCTCTGGCTTCATCTTTAACTGTGGAAAAATCCAAACACTTACTGAAAGCAAAAGCAGATGGGTGATGAACCCATCTGGTCCCTGAAAAGTGCATCATTGGAGCTGAGTCCCTACTCTCCACTGCGTTTCTCGTCTTGCAGAGCCCTCTGCCAGCCCCGTCAGCATGGTCCCGTGCTGTCCGCCCTAAGCCAGGCCCTGCAAGACTTCCACCAAAGCCCCAGCTCCTCTAAGCACCTGACACTGGCACCAAGTTCAAACGACTTCGTGCTTGTGTCTCTTCCATGCCAGGCCACTCGTTCCTCCATCCTGCTCAGCGAAGACCTAAAATTGGGATAGAAGCAAAGGAGCCCAGACCCTGTGGCCGGTTGGGAACTGCAGGAGCAGAGCACATCCCAGCCATTCCCCCTCCCTCCCCACAGGCTGGTGGAAGGCAGCTTGAGAGACAACCATGACCTTATTCCTGCTCCGTAGCAGCTGGAGAAGCTTTGGCTGGTCTTCCTTACGTGCAAAGCCCCCACAGCCTCACCCAGCCCACCTAGTGGCACCATCCCATGGCCCTTGATGGCTGGCATCCCTCTCCACCACAGGCAGCCCCGCCAGGCTGTTCACTGCTGGAGATTTGTTTCCACCCTCTGCCTCCTGGCGAGCTCAATGCTCTGAGCTGGAGGCCAGCTTGACATCTCAATCCGGAGATTAGGATGGAGACTGGTCACTTCCCACTTCTGGCGAACACCCTTCAAATAATTTGATTAATCATCTTAGCCCCACTCGGGACAGTTGGCATCCTCCAGAATTGAAGCCTCTCCTGCAATGCTGTGTTGAAAAGCCATAAAGCTGCTGTAAAGGTTCAACCAAGCATGGACCAAAGCAGAAGCCGGTACTCCAGAGGCTGTGCACTGGGTTGGCTAAATACTCCCTCTAAATATCTCTACAGCTAGCAGAGACATATGAGATGTGTAACAAATTGCACAGGGACTGCTTTCCTTCTCTCACTGTTAGGAGGAGATTTTTTTTTTTCCTCCTGCATTTCTGTTTATCACAACGCAAAAAAGAAACGTGCCAAAATGGTTTTATATTTTCACTTGGAACAACAACATTTGGACAGCCCCAAGGATAGCAATTGCAGTAATCATGAAAAAGTAATACTTTGCGCTTCTGTAGTCCCTTTCATCCAAGCATCTCACAGTACTTTGCAAATGTTGGCCCTGATCCTGCAGGGGCCCATGCACATGGATCATCCTATAAAGGAATTTATTCCACTGGGTTCAGCAAATCAGGACCGCATGGCTCTGTGGGGCTCTGGAGTTGTTCACCTCCATGCTTGCCACGTCAGCTGCTCCATCAGCACTCACAAGTGCATCCTGAGGTATTTGTTGATATTTAAGTGTGAGCTCCTGGAGTCAGGGGATTGTGTTTCCATTTTTCAGACCTCTCTAGTTTGTCATCTCGATGCAATCCCTACAACAGGAATCCTAAAAGCCCAGAAAGCAAAAGAAAAATAAGACAAACCAAACGCACTCTCTTTCCAGAGTGGTGCTTTTTCGCAGGCTCGGCTCTCTTTGGAGTAGTGTTTCAGGATTTCTGTATTTATTTTCACCAGAAGAGAGCAATTCCTGCACTCCAGTACTCATAAAAGAATAAACCCAGCTGATCTCAAACTGCTCAGGGAAAACTATGGCAGGGAGAGCCATTTGCCAAAATCTGCGGCAGTGAAAAGAGTAAACCTCAAATGTCCTTGTTCCCAGTGCCGCCTCCTGCCAGAAAGACAACCACCGTCCAAACAGTTGAGTGTTTGGTTGGAGTTTCTGCTGTCATTGTTTTCTTGCTTAAAATAAAAAAGGTTTTCTTTCTCGCTATATCCAATGCCCCAAAGCCCCACCAGGGACGTGAGGCCAAGAGCCCGCCCGGGTAGCATCCCTTCTTCACCAACTCATGCCACATTGCAAAGAGCAGCAATGTTCAAGATCAGGTTCAAGCTGCAGCCCTCTTGCAGGGCTCCTGGGGGTCATCCCCCCCCAAATGGAGACCTTGTATGTCTCCCCTTTGGTCTCGGGCTCAATACCTCCGTGGAGGACATGCCACCGCTAACAATGAGGCAGCAGAAGACAATTGGCATCCACTGCCCCGTGAGGCTATTGCTATGAGAGTGGTTTCCTTTAAGCATGAAGAAGTGGCCCCTTCCTCTCTGCACCCCAAGCCCAGCCTTGTTGGGTCACCAGATTCATCACAAGTGTAGGGACAACAGTGGTTTTGCAAAGAGCCCTGGACAAGCCATTGGCAGTGCATCACTGGGACAGCTCGGCTGAGCAGGAGGCATTGTCCCACAGAGGCGCTCAGACATCATCCAGTGCTTCACTGGGCAACTTGAAGGTGTTTACAGCTACCCTGGGAAGTGTGGCCCAAGGTGACCAGCTACCAGCCAGGGCTGATGGCCCTTCAGGGCTGTTTCTGCTCCTGGGGGGACTTCCAGCAAACCATACGGCCTCTCTGTGCCCCAATTCCTTCTTCTGTGAGGAAGGACATATTTGACACACTTGGAGAGCTACGGCTGAGCAGCACAGCAGCCTGCAGTTAAAATCCAGCAGAATTTCAAACCACCCTTTAACCTCTCTTACCTCTGTGCTATCTTCCAGTGAAATGAATCTTTCATATCTGCCCAGTCCAGCATCTTCGTCCCAACAGAGACAGCCTCAGCCTTGCCTTCCCTGACCCCCTTTTCCTCCAACACACTTGTGCAGACACACGCACGTGGGAAGAGCGCTCTTAGCACTGGAGGGGAGCGAGACGCAAAGGAAGAGCATTAGGTGGAATGAGAGATAGCAAAAGCACAGGCATATCAGACGTCTCCAGGCAAGATAACACGATAAATAATCAATCAATCCCTACAAAATCCTTAAGTGCTTGATGTATCCTCCTGCAAATTGAATCACTTCTTCTACCAGGAAGTTCTCTCTTGTAAATAAATGAGAGCAGAAATGGCCCATATTGAAAAATAATGTTGTTAAAACCACTGATTAAGTTTTACACAAGCATATGAGAGCAAACTAAAAGGTTTTAGCTTTTTAATTTAAGAAATGAGGAATATGATATAATTTCAATTTGTGATGAGATAAGATGTTCTCGATATTGTGGCTTCAATTGGATTATATCCTAATGTACTTTTATAAAGTGTCAGGCTAGCTGCAGATTAAGGTATGTGTGTAATATTCTTTATTAACAATTTAATGGACTTGCTTTCACTCTATCCATCTTAATCAGTGTTTCCAGTCCACCTGGGAGATCTAGTTAGTGCAGAACCTGAAACTCCAACCTGATGAAAGAGGGAACTCAGTGATCCGTCAGTGTCAAAAACAAGAGGGAAGCACTGATAAAAGACTGTCGAGGATCATCTTTAACCTCCTGTCATCAGCACCACTCCAAAAGCTCTCAACAACCACTCTTGGAGTCACTCAACGAGACATATGCCCTCCTCAGATCTGCATCCTTCCCCTGCCAGAATATTAAAGGGGCTTTTGGCAACAGGCAGGACTTCCCGGATCACAAAACGCAGTTGCCTGATCTCAAGGGACCTGCTCCTATAATCCTATTTTACAGTCAAACGCCAGTGCAAGAGCAGCCCGGTTGTGTGGACTCTCCAGTGCTCGTCCATAGTCTCTGCTCTGGCGCTTAGACACTTCCATCTCATTTCCCTCTGAAATTTATTCATGACTAGTTTGTATCTGCATGTTCTGGTATCAACATTGGCCTTTAGCTTAACTAGCTCCTCTCCCTCCCTTGTGTTTATCTGCTTGTGCAATCACATCTCCTCTCAGCCTTCATTTTGTTAGGCTAAATAAGCTGTGCTTCTTTAGTCGCCTCTCATAAAGGGGCTTTCCGACACCTTCCCCACTCTAACAACCCATCTCTGCACGTCTTCCAGTTTTGCAGACTGTACACAGCACTCAAAGTCCCACCATGCTTCTAGTGCAAAGAGTTTTCCGACTCTCCTGGAAATGCCGCCTCTCCAGATAGCTCCAAGCACCCTTTTATTTAAGCAGCCGCTCCCCCTGACTGGCTCCTGCTCTCCAAGCACCCACCTCTCCCACCCTTAGACACCCCAGGAGGGGTAAGTCCTCCACCCCAATCAAAGCCTTTCATGCTGCAGGTCTTGGTGAGAAATTGCTATTTCACACACACACATTAACCCACCACAGGGTGACCAGGATGGCTCGTGATATGCTGCACGAGATCTCACCGCAAGGCGGTACCCTGCCTCCCCCTTCCCTGCTGCTCGGACTGCCATGTGCATGCACAAACAGCAACTTGGTGCACGAAACCAGGAGCAGCAGCCTTGTAAATAATGGCCAATCAGGAAAAAAAAAAATTTATATACATCTCATCTCCTTTAATTCCCTTGCAATGCGATGATTCTGCAAGGGTGGGTCGGTCATAGCTGCAGGTGCTCCCGGACGGGGGAGGAGCACAAAAATGAAGTTGTTTGCGGCTTTTGATTCCATCCCTGGAATTATTTACAGCTGCAGGCAATATTAAACTATGTAGAGCAAGTGTCCTCATTTACATGCTAATTCATTTATACCCTCTGGATTGATTTCTCCAATTCATTTTCAGCCCACTAACTCTTCTGATATGAATTGTATTATTACCTCCAGAACGGCAGCAGGGAAATGTGACGAAGCCACCCCAGCTCTTCTGATCTCTAATTGCCCTCGCTGTTCACAGCCGGCGTGGCCAGCTGCAGCTTCGCCTCCCGGCTACCAGCACCCAGCTTCCTTCCATCTCCTGGAGAAAAACCAGCGGTGTGGCTCAGAGAGCGAGTCATCCCACCTCCATCACTCGGTCCTATTCTGGGGAAGACTCAAGCGAGTGGACCTTGGGCTTGCTGCCTTTGGAAATCATTCCCTCTTTCTGCCCAGGAGGAGGAACCACCTCATTTCAGAGAGCAAAACCAAAGTCCATCTGTGTTCTGCAGCAGGAAATCCTGGAGCTGTAAGGAAATTGAATTAATCCTCAGCTTCCCAAGGGCCTTTCTGAGGCTTCTCAGCTTTTTACAACAGCCTCACACCATACCTGGCAGAGACAACACATCCGCAGTTCTCCCTGCCTTGGGAATGAGGTACTCACCGGTGGAAAGGACGCGGTGCCCGGGGCATGGAGAAGAGTGGGGAAGTCTGTTCATAGGTAGTAGCAGCTGGAAGCAGTAGGGTTTTTCTCCCATCACTGTCACTAATGGATGAGCAAGGTTTAGGTATCCTTTTCCAGGAGGTGTACCCAAACACATTGGCTCACCTCCCTGGAAGACCTGGCTGAGGTCTGCCAAGGTAACACTGGAGTAAGGAACCACCTCCTGCACTGACTCTACCTGAGCAGAACGGTGAGTCTCCAGGACACCATCTGAACATGAAGGAGGGGAGAGAATCCATCAATAAATGGAGGAGGGCACATACAATGATGCAGGGTGCAGTGCAGGGCTGCCCGCCTCCCCATCTCCCTTAAAATACCTGCAAAGTTGTGCAGAAAGTTAAACCTCAGCTTTCATAATGAGGTGGATTTCATCAGCCAAATACCTCATTGACTAACCGTGATACCATTTTTAGTCCTGGACCAAATACACAGGCCAGATTTTGCTCAGAAAGCCCATTAAAACCCTACCTCTCTGCAGAACAGGCCTTTCCTCATGATGTTTCAACATTTGATTTCTTGTGTTTTAATATTTTTTTCACAAACATTGATAAAATAAAGAAACATTGGACTCAATATAACCCTGTGTTCCAGGATTGTTTGTCCCTTGTTCTGTGGCATAGGTTGATGCCCCTTTAGCAGAAGACATCTTTTTCTCTCTAACTCAGCATTTCGGCATTGACTTTATCACTGGTTATGAGTGAATTCAAAGTAAGGGATTGGGATGTTCTTGCCCTTCAGAGCACTTGCACATCCTCCCTCCCTGCAGCCAGACTTGGGTGCATCAGTCCTGTAGCAGGGGCAAATCCTTGAGCTTGAGCGAGTTGTGGCAAGACACCTTTGTGCATATCCTCCAGAGATTATATCAATGCCCTATAGGCACTGGTTAATCAAGATGCAAACGCAACTCCAGTACCCATTTGAGTTGGCAGCTGAGGGACCCATCAAGAAGAAAAAGCTCAGGTGGACAAAATGTCCAAGCCTGGACCACTGTGGTTTAGGCTGGCCAGAAACTTCCCCCTCCCTTTGGCCCAAAGAGTCGTTCAGCACAGAAATCCAGCTTCTGGGATAGACACCAAACACTGTGGTATATATAGACACATCCAAATTGGATAAACACACATGGCATTTGGTATTTTAAAGACTTCTAGAAGCCTTTCTACAGCCTAACTCCTTCCTTGCTCTCATACCCAGCACCTTATTTGAACAGCACACAGCCAGGCAGACATGCCAGAGGGACCAAAAGATCCAGGACTGTTCGAAGTTGAACAGGACCACTTCTCCTCCAAAATCCTGGGAAAAATGAAAGCTATTGGGAAATTAAGATATTTTTTCTGGCTGGCAGGGAAAGGATAGCTCTTTGTTCCTGATTTACACCATCTGAAACAATTAACTTATGAAAGCCGAGATACCGTTCCCCTTGGCATCCAAAGTTTATTATGCTTCAGACCATTTCAAATGAGCACTTGAAAAGGAGAGGGAGCCTCTCTGCCTCCTGATCACTTGAGGGAGGGAGAAAGTTGTCCTAAATGGAACAACAGACTGTCCCTTCTTAATGCCACTTCAAAGCTCCTCGGACAGGAAAATTGATAATTGCGTCAAGTACAGTTTTTCTAAACTTCATCATTTAGCGCTGAAAACGGGGCTATTGAATTCATACAGTTCTTTGATCAAGACCAGTTAATTAAGTTATTCCCTTGATATGACTCTTATCACTTTAGTGCCAGACCTACATCACACTTACGCAATTCACATACTGGCTTTGATATGCATCGTATAAGCTTCCCAGGCCGTAATCACTGGGTTTCTATAGATTTGCTGCTACCTTACCAGTTTCACCAATAAGATGGGCTATAGGTCAGCTATTAAAAGAGTGATTGTGCAGCCCAGAAGGCTCCTGGACAAACTGTAACAAGAGAAGTTACATACGGACTGAAACTAGACCAATGATTTCTTCCAGAGCTTGTAATTTCCAGTTACAAACTCTTAGTGACGCCCCTGTCTCCTTTTTGAAATATATCCAGCAATGCTGATAAACAGGATGCAGCTAAGTATTTATTTTACCCTCATCAGCAGGACAATTAAACTTGATCTATCCTTTCGCTATTCTATTGCAACATCGCACTTACAGTAAGAAAAGACAGTAAAATTGAGTGTGAATTCTGAAATATGGCAAACCCTTCACTGCACTAAGTCAGGGGCACCTCTGTTTAAGCAGGTTTTCCCTGCTTTCTCTCATCTGTTCCCCTCCCACACCCTCTAGATCATCTTCTGCCCTGGCCACCTCTCACGGAGGCTGTCCCACGGCCTCTCCTTGCCACAGTGAATGGTTTCTTTACCCTGTGCAGCTTTCGGTGACTCCTGTCATTCCTTCCCACCCCATACCTCCTGATCCTTCATCTTCACAGCCCTCCTCCAGCCTCCCTCTGTTTCTGACCAACCATCCAGGGGCTCATTCAGCAAATCCTCCTCCTCCACGCTCCTGCTTTCCACAGGAGACTGACAAGCTGCAATTTAGGTCTCCACAGTTTTTCTTGGGCTTATCCCCTTAAACCGGATTAGCTAACGTCTTAATGCCAGTGACACCAGTCACAGCTCACCATCTGATCCTGCCTTTCAGGATTTGCTGCATCTATGCACTTTCCATTGCTAAACTAGATCCTGTGATCTTTCCTTCCAAGTCCTCCAACTCCCCATCACCACCACCCTGCCACCCTGGACTGCCAGTTGTACTCTTCATATCTAGGAGACGCCCAGATCTCCTCCTCCTTTCCTCACCCGACACCTCCAGGGTCTGAACACTTCCAATTCCCTGACAGCCTTTGTGCTTTCCTTGTTTTGATACCTACAAGTCTCTCTTTCAGACCGTCTCCTTCACTTCAAGATACAGCCCCCCTGGAAAACTCAGGGCACCCCTTCCTTGGCCCTCCTTTTTCTTTGGTATCAGATACAAAAATCTTAAGGCAAACAATTCAAGGCCTCATTTCCACTCATCTGATCCATTATCATATTGAACCTGCCTGTTGCCTCCGCCCCACCAGTTTGGCAAGGCCCCAACACCCCTGTCCTCTGGATTTTGTCCACTCTTCCCATCTCAGAGCTTCCTTCCCCACCGCCTTTTACACACAAACCAGCCCACATGGTAACTCCTCTTGCCTCTTTTAAACCCCCTTTACAGACCCACATCCTTCCCAAGCCTGCTGTTCATGCACTCCTTCATTCTCCATCCATCTCCATCGCAAGGTGGAGAAGCCACTGCTATAGCGCTCTCCATTAAGCAGCGCTGAGCAGCTGCATCAGGAAGTCGTTTTCCTCCCACCTCCATCCCTTTGCCCAAAACCAGCTCATAAACACTTTGGGGTCAAACCAAATATGTCATCAAACCATCTGTCCTGATCACCTCTATGTTCCTGACTTTTAGCTGATCCCCTGCTCTCCAGGTGGAGGTGAGTGACTCTCCTTAGCCCAGGAAAACACATATTACAGGGCAAGAACCAGCCTGCAGCTCCTGAGGAGGTTCTGTACCTGGCACCCACGTGCAACCAAGGGGAAGAGATGGTGTGAACTACAACTTTCTGTCATGGTCCTTCCTTGCTGGCATGTGATGGAGGAACCATTGAGAGCAGCATGGAGGAAAAGCAGGCAACAGTGGGCTCTAGCTCTTGGCCCGCTCACTCTCGTCATGCCTCTGGGTGCTCTCCAGCATCCCCACCATGGCTCGCTCCAGTCCCCAGCTCATTGCACGATGCAAAAAAAAGTCACGTTCTCTTTATCGATCAGGCTGTCCCTCCTTGCACATGTTCCCTTTGTCCACCCCTAAAATAAAACCCCAATTGAGAAGAGTCACCAGCTGGAGTTTAATTTCAGACTCCAAGGCATATCTGGAGCCAATTTGCAATGCGCTTACTCCGAAAATCACCCTCCCCTGTGACGCTTGACAGCTCCAGACCACAGTCCTGCTCTCAGCTCCGAAGGAAAAATGTTTTAATTTGTCACAAACCAATTATAGCGTCTCATCTATCCCTGAATTACTCATCTTGGCTACAGTCTAGGACAAAGGGCCCCTCTGAGAGGAGATTAGACATGGATATTAACAAGAGAAAAAGTGTCCACTGTCTCACCTTGCTGGGGACGCGGCTTCCAACGAGACAGGAAAAGGAAACCCCTCCTGACTGACAGCCGGAGGGAGGGCTCCCATCCCACAGCAAATCCCTCGTTTCACGCGGAAGAATAGTCACAACAAACTCTATATTCAAATAATATTCATGCATGGCAGATAACAGAGTCACGGCTGGCAGAGCTGCAACATGAATATAAATAACCTTCGGTCCCTTGGTTGCTACCGCAGATGCACCACCACGGTGCCGGAGCGTGGGTGAAGGGGCTGTCAGCGTGGTGCACAGGGTGGGGAGGGGTGTGGGTGCTCTAAAGGGTGCAACCGCCTCATCTGAGCTCCATGGGCCACCCCTCTAACGAAGCTCCTTTCCCTCGAGCCCTGCACTAGGCTGGAATGCTCTCCCCTGGACTTCCAGCAAAGAGGTCCTCTCCAGCCACCTCCTCCCACCCCAGGTGCCAGGCATATTTGCTGCTCTCACAGGGTACACCAGCATCCCTCTGAGTTCTTGCTTTGGACCAAACCTAGTTTCCCAGGCCCCAGGTCCCTCCATAATGAGTGCTCCTTCCTTCCCTCCCCAACCCGTCGCTGGCCTCAGGCGTTACCCTTCACCCCAACAGCCAAGGACCAGGGTGTTACCTTCCATGCTGAGACACAGCCTTGAGGATGCTTTTGGTCTGTCCTGTCTCCTGAGCAGCTTGGGTACCGATTCATCCAGCTGGAAACGGGAGGTGAACACTCAAAAGCAGCACCCAGAGCTCTCATAGGCAAGAGGTACTTTGCATTTACAGTCCCAACCGCGATGAGCCCCAGCCACTTACCTTAGCAGTAGGGACAAAAAGCTGCAGGCAGAGCTGGCCTCTCAGTCAGCTGGATAAACTGGATGGGTTGCTGCTCCATCTCAAATTGACTCGAGGCATCCGAGGGCAACCACGATGCTCCCTTTCTCCCTGTGCCTACTGCAGATCAGCTTCTTCCTTGGATGAAGAGGGAGACGATGAAAGCCAATTTCCCTTTGTGCTCATGGCGAATAATTTGGAGAATTCCCCTTGTTTACTCAGAACTGTTAATGATGCGTCAGAAATTACCTCTGAGATTGTAATTAAAGAAAACGGCAGAAGAGAGAGAGAGAGAAAGACACACACACACACACACACTGCCTAATCACAGCTTCATCTGCAAGTCTTGAAGTGCTGGAGCAGACAGCACCCTCTCCGGCACCTCAAGCCTGCAGAAGGACCCCCAAGAGCCTCCTAAACGGCAGAGGCTCAGGGTTGCAGCCTCCAGGCCCTGTACAGCCCCCCGCACTCCTCTTCAGCTCCAGAGAAAGTAGCGGCAGCACTCCGTATCCAGGAGCGGCAAGGCCACGAACCCGACTGGAGGCCATCAGGAAATAAGCGGGAAGCTCAGCCCCCGTGAAACCATTTTGGAAGTGGAGCAGCTGACCTAGAAGAGTAATTAAGCTCTCAGTCATCTCCAAACTGCAGACACCCACATGCACACAGCAACATATCAGTCAACCCCCTGCTAGCCTGACCTCGGGGCTTGGCACCTGATGGGGCTGGAGCAGAGCACAAGCATTCCTTTCACGTGGAGAATGGAGAGGAATTCGATTCCAGTTCGGTTACAGGAGGGTGCCTGGATTGCCTAATTACTCAGGGGTGATCGCTATGGAGAGGCAGCCGAGAGCTGGTTTCCCAGTGCCTCCCTCCCTGCTCAGTCCCAAGGCCAAATCCTCCTGCTTTGCCTCCTAGAGCAATTCCACGGGGCGAGCAAAGCTGCTTGCGCAGGGAGAGCAAACAGGGGTCAGGCAGGGGAAATCGGCTCAGCCGAAAGCAGCCAGCTGGAAAAAAGCTTAGTTCATCTAGGGCTCGTTTCAAGCCTTGGATTAGGACAGTGCTAGAAATGCAAATCCTGTGAGTCCCAAATTCAAGGTAGAGGAAGAAGGAACAAACTGGGTTGTCCTTGTGTTCACAGCCAGCAGCTGTCTGGGTGTGCAGGAGCTGTAGGGCTGGGCAGGCTGTACGGGGCTTGGTACCGGTAGACCCTGGCCATGACCAGACAGTGCTCCATCAGTGCAGACAAGAGTCTGGGTCTCTGGGTAGGATCCGTTGGGATCACTGCTCCAGTATTTATCCGCTCATCTTTGGTGAAAACATAGTTGAGATCAATCTTGGAGTCAACCTGTTCCCAGTGCGGCAAGGAAGGCTGGGCGCCCTGATTGTCTCCACTCCTGTCCTCAATGTTTCTGTATCAGGAGACCATTTAAAACTTTCAAGCCCACATAGCACTTCCAGGTGAGCGTTATATCCCCTAGACAAGGGCTACCATGTCCAACAGACTCCAGATGGGAGAAGTAGCAGAGTTTTCCCTTCAAAACCTCTCCTTGGAGGCAGGTAAGCACGTAGCTAGCAGGTGCAATGAATGTCTGCTTGCTGGCAGAAGCTGGCCTTCTCACAAAAGCAAACCCTACAGCAGGGCAAACCATGCACTCGTTGCCACTGCAGGGCCCCAGGGGGTTGTAGTTTAAGCACCTTGCAATCATGTTCCTGCACAGACCCATCTCCTGCCTGCCTTCAAGATGGGCGAAGGTTAAACTGCCCTGTGTCTCCTGGAGAGGGGAGGATTGGATGAGTTTGGACGGTGCTGCCACCCATACAGACTAAACTTCTTGCGGTTGGAGAATCTGAGCCTGAAAAGATGAAAGCCCAGCAATAATGACAGCCTGGGGTAGCTCTAGGAGGGGGACCCACTCATTAGGAAGGGTATTTCTCTTCTTCAGCAGAGGTGGTTTCAGCTCCCTCCCTCTCAGCTGGCAGCCCATGCAGGCAGGTTTAATTCTGGGATTTGCTGCTAATGCCCAGGTCTGGAAGAGGGGTCCTCCTCCCTCCCCTTTACACACAGCCCCAAGAAAGGAATTCCTTCCCAACAAGCAGACTGGGATGGCAAGGCACAGCACGCCAGCACCCGTGGTCAGCACCTTCCCCTTGGCTTTGCTGCTCTCCCAGGACCCACAGTTGGGTCTGCAAGCTCTGGGCAGAGGCGCCTCTCCACCACAGGTTCACCAAACTCCTGCTACCACCCATGGCTCCGGGAACTCTCATCTCCGGAGAGGAACCATCATTGCTTGCAGCGACCAGGGCAGCCCACACCCAGTAACCCACATCCAAAGTCATGCTGGGACTCTGGGATTTGCTCCAGCAATTCTTTATTAGACAAAAGCATATGCAGGTCCAGGGTGACCCACCCCATGTACACACATGGCACACGCTGCGGGCACCAGGAAGCCCCTCGGGCACTGGGTAGCCCACCGAGCAGACCCCTGCGTGCCCAGGGCGGGCTGCCTGGGACAGAGAGCCCCACTGCCACCTCGTGGGCAAGGGACGCATCGCCTCTGCTCCGCCACCGGGCACAGCGGGCACCAAACCTCCTCCCTGCAAAATGCCAGGCCCGGCTGGAGAACAGGACCCGGAGACACCTCAGAGTACCTTGCCTGGAGGGAGGAGGGAAGTCCACACATACCAGAGCTAGAAGCACCATGAACTAATCTGATCTTTCTCTGCCTGTCTCCATCCCTGCTCCCCAGGTTGACTGGGAAGACAGGATGCTGCCACACAGGGCAGGTGTCTGGCTGCAGTCAGTCTGGACTGAGGGAAGAGTAGAAAGACTCACTGCCAACAGCCCAGGACCTGCTCGTACGCTCCTGGTCCCACCGAGGTGAACCGCAGCACCCCTTGAGGGCGCTGGCTGTCCAGGGACAGAGCCTCAGGATTGAAATACTGGTCCCAGGCAGAAGACTCACAGATGAGGCAATCCCATTAGCTCCCTTCCACTCCCAGTTAGCACCACGTTGTTAAAAGATGACTTCTGTTCATTTTCAGTAGGATGGGCCACAGATAATGAAAACCCTGCTTTGCTGTGCAGTCAGAGAAATAAGGAAGCTACAAATCTCCCCCACAGAGGGAATGAAGCAGTGAGCAACCCCTCATGGCTTTGAGAAACCAGGCTAGAGGTACCCCAAAAAGAGGTCTGGAAACAGAGTACTATTGCTGAAATCCCTCTGGGTCTAGGACATCCCACCCCACAGACAGGGAGGTGGTTCTGCTCTCTGCCTGCCCTGGCTGTAGAGCCTGCAGCTCCAGTTTGCACTGGCATAGTAAGGGGGAGGCCCTCGATCTCCCATGCCCCAAAGCACCTCCCTCTCTGCATCTCTGATCCTGGCCAGAGAGCCACAGCAAACGCAGGGAGGGAGGGAAGGAGGGAGGGAGAGTTGTCCTTTAGCAGACCGGCGCAGCATCCTTGGCACAGCCCTGGCTGGCATGAGTCAGGCACCATGGGGCAACATGCAGTGCCATGCTCCTGCATTCAGGACTGTAACGACCCGAGCAGTGGATGGGCAGATTGAGCTCTGCCCTCCTGAGCTGCCCACAAGGCTGAAGCCAGCTCTGAGCTAGGTCCGAAGAAGAACAACAGTCTTAAAAGTTGATATTCTGGGAAAGGTGTCCTTGGGCCCCATGCCAAGGCCAGAGGGGATGCACAGTCCCTTTAGTCTGCAAGCCTGCAGTCTCCATGTCAGAGAGCACAGGAGCCTCATCACAGTCCTGCACAACTCCAGGAAAGCAGCAGCGAGGAAGGAACATCCCTTTGACATCCCTCTCTGGGCCACTGGGCAGGGGAACATCACTCCTGCGCTTTACTCTTATTCTTCTGCTTCCATATTTTGGACAAGCGGAACTTGTTCTTCTTCTTCTCTGGCTCCTGGCTCTCGAGAGATCCATCTGCAGGAGAAATGAGCAGACACTGAGCCGGTTGAGACCCACAGCCCCAGTGCCACCCAGCGCTGCTCCATAAGAGTAGAAAGGGCCCTTACCCAACCTCTGGATCATGTCTGCCAACATCTGGTCCTCCTCTTGTTCTCTGTAATGGAACAGCATGGCATTAGAAAACTTTGCTGTTTCATGTCAAGGTGGTAGACACCGAAAAACATGTAAAAGCTACTGTTATTCTCCCAGTCAGAAATGATCGACCTCCATAGCACACCCTGAGAGAAAAAAAAACAGAGGAGTCCTAGACATTAGCAAATTGCATCTGGTTCCCTTGAAAGCAAGGGCCTGTGTGGGGATTTCCAGACTGTGGCAGTCCAGCACCGCAGCAGGGAGCCCCTTCCCTCAGCTGGCCTATGAATCATCCGAGTTCACTGAGTTGTGAGACAACACCACAGCTGAGGAGATGAATAAAGGTTGAGACACCAGTAGCCTGGGGTGCTGCAGAGGTGCTCGCATCAGGGACAACCATGCAGCTATCTCCTCGTGCTGGGGCAAGGCCGGAGCCAAAAGCCTGGGCATTACTAGAATCCTTGAGCTGGAGTCGGTGCCCTGAGGTTAAGAAACAGAGGCTGCTCTCAGCAACAGGAGGCACAAATCCAGCTACTTGACACAGCAGTCTTCCTTTGAACTTGGGGAGAATCCAACTCCCAGCTACAGTTGTTCTTTCACTTGCTGCAGCAGACGAACACATTCCTGGCATCATGTTCCCAGAGTCCTGCTGCAGCTCTCATGCTGCCTCCATCCTCCCCATCTCCAGCCTCTCCCCCTCTTCTTCCTGCCTTCTACATTTTCACAGCCCTTGTCCTCAGAGCAGCATTAGCTTGAGAGAGAGCACTGAACATGGCTGTGGTCCTGATCTCAGTTTCTAACAGCTGCCGAGCAAGCAATGGCAGCAGCATTTAGGACAAGATAGTTGGTGACAGGTCACCACCCACCTCTCATGGAGCAGAAGTCTGGATTACAGCCATCCATCCACCCCTACAGCCTGGGCAGTGGAGGAAGTACAATGGAAATCATCCCTGATGTTGGCTCATCTCCCACCACCTGAAGGCCCTCACCTGAGTCTGTCCTCATCCAGGCACTCCACAATATTATTCCGATCATTGACCGTGTTTATGTACGACTTCAGCAGCTCCTTCTCTCGGTCCTTCTCCCTGGGAGTCTTCAGTTCCTCTGCACAAGACAAGGGAAGCCCATCTCACAGCTACAGGTGAGTACCTCCGCGCTGTGGCTCCTGCCTCCACCCTGCTCCAGCAAGTCCCTCTCACGGGCCCAAATTTTATTATCCCCAAACTCAGGGGGCAAATCTTACATCCCCTCAGAAAGTGCAAGTGGCTTGGATGTTACAGGTGGTCTGCACCTGACAGCTCAACAGTGCAATCAGGAGAGATCCCCCAGGGAAACTGCAATCCCTGGCAGTGTCATTCAGATCTGAAGGGCATCCCAGGGCTGGCGTGCAGAGGGGAGGGCTCCACACAGCCCGGGCCAGCAGGACTCTCAGTGCAGCCTTACCTGGCTTGCTCATGAGGTGTCGCAGCTCCATCTCAATGTTCCACTGCTGCTCCTCCAGCTTCTGCTGCTTCATTCTGGAAAGAACCACAGAAGTGATGAGTTACTGCCCCTCCATGCCCCAGGGCTGGACCCTTCTCGTATCATGCTAAATCCTCATCTCTGCATTGCCCACCACCTGGATAGGGGCTGGTGGGTCAGGGGAAATCTTCCTCCATCACATTTGTAAGGTTTCCCTCCCCACAAGTTCACCACAGACCCTGGGTGTTCATCAGTGCTCAAAGGCCCATCAAGGTAATACCCCAGGCAGTTCTTCCAGAGATGTCCTCAAGCCCTCCCTCATCCCACCAATTGGCACATTATTTTTTGGGTTGCCACACTCTCTATCCTTCCCTGCTTACTGCTCACAGGTGAAGGGCACAAGCAGATGGCTGAATTTCTGGTTGTACTTACTTGTACATCAGCTCCGACTCCTGTCTGAGCAGCAGCTGTTTCTCATGGATCAGTTTGAACCAATCCACCATGAGGGCATCCTCAGACTCATCTGCAAAGGAGACAAAGGGCAAGGCACCTCCAGAAGCTGCATCAGTTCAGTTCCCCTTGACTCAAACACACAATTGCTTGAGGGAGAGCCTAGCATAACTTTTATCAGCCATAGCCAACCTCAAATGAAAACAGATTATCTTTGGTACTGCTGGGTACGAGGGAAAGGATGCAAACCACCCCCTGCAGATTCAGGGAAGCTGCTCACAGATACTCTGCCACAGGGCACCCAGCTCATCTTCCATGTGGCCAGCCCAACTCTACCATTCTGAATGAACTCACTAAGCCCTGCGAAACTGGAGCCAGCCATGATGGCCAGTCTGGCTTAGGATCCAAAAGCCAGATCAATAGCAGCCTTCCACTTCCAGAACTCCCTGATCTTCAGCCAAATAAACACAAGACCTCACTCAAACAATAGGTTAGGAAACAGCCAGAGAGGGTTCAAAATTCCAAGGGCTTTATCTTGCTATACCAGGTACCTTTGACAACCTGGAGTCTCACATGTAGCGTGAACTCCTAGAAATGGAGTCAAGAACGCCCAGGGGTAGGACATGAGCCTCACACCTCCCCACCATAACAGAGATGGCCCCCAGTCTCCTTTACCTCCCTCGCAGCCACGGAGCTGCTTCTCCAGATCCACTCCTTTCAATTCCAGCTCATCCAGCTGCTTCTCAATGTCACGCACCTTCTCCTGGATTTCCTCCTCAGGGAGGTAGTCTGGACGCAGCTAGGAAAACAAATGTAGGAACAAATACAGCTTAGTGCCCTAAGACTGCCTGCTGAGGTCACAGCCCCAACAGAGACGGGAAACTGCAGAGCCATGTCCTGGACGAGCCAAATGTCAGCAGAGATGCAGAGCTGGCTGCTCACAACAGAGCAGTGGCCACTGCAATGTAACAGCACTGTGATACATTTGCTGTGAGTGATAACATCTACCCATACTCATTAATCCACAGACATTCCCCCTCCTTTGTTGGAGGAGGCTATGTCTACCATAATTTTGTTTGGCTCTGTCTTATTCCAGCCTCTATTGTTCCCCTGCATGGGAGATAACCTGCAGTCTCTCCATCTTGTCTCTGCCCCAGAGCCTTTCACCCTTTCCCTCAGAATTCAAATAAACCCTCCCAATAAGACAAACTGAGATATATCTGGGCAAGCATTCCAGCAGGATACCCAACAACCCCAGCCTGTTCCCCTTACACCTGGTTTCCAGCCATACCTTGGTTGGGGACACTGCTTCAGGGCTCTGGATGCTTTTTGGAACAGAGGGTTTAACTAAAAGGGAGAGAAAAAACAAAGAATGCCACAACAAACTTTAAATAATTTTGTGGTGTGGGACAGTGCCTACGCCACTGGAGAGCACAACAGGTCCCTGCCACCCAACAGAGGGCACTGACGACATGCATGCATTGGCATGCCTGAGTAAGGCGAGAGATGTGTCCGCAGGAAACAGCACAGCCTGATTTACTCCTCGTGGCTGGACACTCAGATACCCTCCGGTCACAGGGTGCTGCTTTCAACCCCAGGGCATAGGCAGTCACCTAACTCAGGTGTGACTTGGGACCTTGCACCTGAGAACATTGACTTCTGTGTTCATTCATTATCTTGTTAAAACTCAAAGATATCTACTGTGGCAAAAGCCACCCCTTATTAAGCTTCCAAAGGATAGAACAGAAATACTGGCTTACTGTCACAGGAAACACCAAGATATACTTAAAAATGCCCCTGTAGTGCTCTTGTACAAAGAGCATCAGTAAATACTGATGAAACGAAGATGGTCTAGGGGACCTTAGCATAGGTCTCAGGAAACTAAGGTTCAATTCCTTCCACAAAACACTTCCTAGGTGAGAAGTCCCTTAGGCCCCGCTACACAGCATTATTTAGGCCCTGGACACCTATTAAAATCAATCCTTAAGCAATGTGTATTTGTTCCTCTGTGCCTCAGCTTCCTCTGCCCAACTGTGCTGCAAGGATAACTACAGAAGAGTGTGAGGTATTCGCATACCCGAGGGGCTGGGCTGGATAATTACCACAGAGAGAGAACAGAGGCGTACGTGGATAATGTGATAAGGAAGGAAAACTCTAGTATCAAAAGAGCAGGGCTGTAAGAAAGGCAGCAGCGGTGCAGGCTCAGAACACACAAGGAGAAAGACAGGACAGACAGACTAGGAGAGCCCCCTGAGAGACTCTGGCAATTGGTGCTGACTCGAGGAAGAGCTCAAGGACAGCTCTCCAGTTGCCCAGCCCTTGCTCCATTGTGTTTTCTAGGAAAAGTGCAAAAGGAGAAGATGCTGGATGTGGCAATCAGCTGTGTTGTCCCTGCACTGCTGGCCTCTGTCAGGGTGCTCTTCCCTCTGGATGCTGCTGGTTTGCTGCCCTGTACACTACCTGCGACTTGCACTTCTCTTAAAGGTTACTCCAAGAGGGACCTGGCCTGCTGTGAGCAGTCTGCTGCTACTGCCTGAGCAACACCTCCCCCTTCCAGCTCAGCCCTGCATCTCCAGGCTCCTTCTGAGTGATCTCTGCAGCACCTCCAAACCAAGGCAGAAAGCTGCACCAATCATGAGAAGACCAAGGTCACTGGAGGGGAACAGCTAGTAAAACGACATCTCCTGACCAGCTCAGGGTCTCATATCCCCTGATACCCACAAGTTCTGTCTTGATAGACACAGGATGGGTTGGCTGCTTGCCTGCAAACTGGAAGTAGGACAGTTGGCAAGAAAACCCTGGAGCCTGCTTTCTCAACAGAAAACACTACCTATGCCAAAGAAAACGAATGATCTACAGAAATGCTCACCATCCACAGCCCCAGACAACACACACAGGATTAAGGGCAGGAATGGTAGCTGACTGTTCACAGCGTCTCTCTGAATGCCGAGGCAAAGACCTATACAGAGGAGCAACAAGTCTGTCCTTAATCCACCGGCTGCCAAGTGACAGCAGCAAGAGAACAGCTCTTCAGATGGCAGACTTGCACACACATGAAAAATGGGGGGAGACTGCTGGGAAAGTTGCCCATAGCGGGCACTCCCCAACAGCAGTCATTAAGCTTTAGAAAGACGGATATAAAACCATCTTCCCTTATCTTAACAGCTCACTTCCTGGGAAAGATGTAATGCTGAACCTTGTGGCTGAGTCTGAAGAAAAAGGAGATGGAAAGTTTTGGGAAGATGATGGCAGTGGAGGCATGCTAAACTTTTAAAATAGACAACACAATTGGAGTCTGAATGCTTCACAGCTGTCAGAGGTGCAGGCTAAGGACAATGCTGGAACCAGCTAACAAATACTGAAGCATGAGGCCACCAAGCCATCGGGACCCATCCTGCTTGCTCCAAGACAAACATCAGAGTCAGGGCTGAGCCCTGCTGTGAAGACCTTCTAGTCCAAACAGATAAGACAGAGCCAGATGCGGTAAGGAAAGGGGAGAACAAACAAGCCAAGCAAACAGGACAGCAACAAACATCAGGTTAGTTCCAGGAAGTTTCATCTGCATTGTGGTGGGATATGTAGGAGCAAGGACAACTGGGCAAAGGAGGAGAGGTACACAGTAAAGCTGTAGTTGAACTGACACAAGTAAGAAGCTGGATTAAGGATAGGGACAAACTGGTCAGAACTGGTCAGGACATCTTTGAAAGTCCAAGAAGCAGCAGCCTTGGCTGCTGCTACCATGGGTCCTGCCAGCTAGAGTCTCTGGCTGACAGTTCTCTGCATTCCTTTCATTTCCCAAAGCCACTCAACTGGAACAGAACAGAGACATCAACTAGATCCCAGTTCCCCCAATTAGGGGATGGTCCTCTTCATAGCTTTGAGACTAAGGAATGACAGGGCAGTGACCTTGACAAATCCTTATGTTAATTCCTTCCCTTCCCACTGAATTCTCTGGCCTGGCTGGTTTCTGCTTAGGTCAAACTGGCTAATAACAAGTAATGACACAGATTTTTCCCCCATGACTACAGACACAGGCTTAGCCACAGAAAACCTGGGGACACATCTCTCATACTGACCACTCAGGCTGTCCCCTGACTGTGCAGAGGAGAGAGTGCCTTTAAGCAGGCAGAAGCGACCTTACCCGTAGTAGTGCTTTTCTTCAACTGGTTGCCCTCTTCCTCCTTGGCAGAGCCCCCAGGGTCTTCCCAGCCTTGCTTTGAATTCTGACAGCTCCTGATAAGATCTGAGCTGGGGATCAACTTCTTCTTCATGAATCCACCAGATGAAGCTGGATTAAGAAGCACAGACAGGTTTTGGGAAAGAAATTTCAACCCTCATCTCATAAAAATCCCTTTATTGCCCAGCATCTCTGGCACTCACCACTAGCCACCTTCATTTCTAGTCCTAGTTCTCCTCTCTTGATGACAGCAAGGGGCGCAAGCCCAAAGGAAACAGGGAGAAACCACTGATTACAAGGCGAGAGTATGAGAGCAGGGTGGAAGAGAAGAATAAATGGTTGGGAACCATCACCAAGATTTCTCACCATTACACATCTATGCAAGAGAGAGTAAGCAAAATCTTGCTAGCTGTCTTACAGAAGAAGGGCACCCTGTGAAGACTGAGTTCCTCTCCTTGGGGAAGGATGGCTCTCCAAATAAAAGCACCACAGGGCCAAAGCAGGTGCAGAGAGCAAAAATCCCTGAAAGCCAGGCACAATCTCCATCAACATGTTCCTTACACATGCCTTGCAGCACTAATGCCTGTCCTCTGCCTGACTAGCATAATGAAGGCAAAGCTTATATCCTTCATACCAGAGTCCTGCTTTGTTGATGGGACAACTAACGGACTTGGCTTTGTCTCCTTGTGTGCTGGGCTCCCTGTTCCCACCTGGGAGTTATCAGTAGGTTTCTTAGAGCCACCTTGGTCTCTGCAAAGAAGAAAGACAAAGGTAGGAAACCATCCCTCTTGCAGAATGGTCCACAGAAATGTTCTGGACATCCTGGGCTGGATCTCCATCCAGGATGGTCACACTTTTCTAATCAGAGTCCAGCAATTTGAAATATGCTTTCCCTCCCCAGAAATGGAAGCCTTTGCCTCTTCCATCAAATTGTTGAAAACAGAAGCATTAAAACACAGGAGGTCTTCCCTCCTATGTGCACAAAGACCTGCAGCAATAAACACAGCTGCAGACAGGGACATCCCCATTCACTTGTCACAGAGACCCACTGGCTCCAAGACACTCACTTGCTGACTACAGGTTTCAACCGAGATCTCCACTCTGCTGGGCTCTCAGACTTGTCTTCACCAACATTCATGCTTCCTAAAGGAAGGGACATAGCAAGATAATATAAGATCCAATAAAAAGAAACAAGACAGATTTGTGTCTCAGGAGGATCTTAGGAGATAAGCTATGCACTGGGATAGATACTATGATGTTATTGCAGCAAACCAGCACCAGTTCAACAAGTTTAACATGGATAGATTCACATACAATAGGTAGTAAATAATCTTGGTGGCGTTTTGCCCCTTTCGGCTCAAATCCTTTAAACCCTACACAGCTACAGAAACACAGCCATGGTGTAAATGTTTGGCAGCAAAATAACACAAACAGCTCAGATCTCAGAGACCAAAGGATGGGGCAGGAAGGGGTGGGAGACAAAACATCCACAAGCTCACAGCAAACTGCAGACAGATACTGCTTCTGGCCCAAAAAAAGACAGGCCATCTGGAAGTGGTTGAGACACTGGGGACCCCCAGAACATCATCCCTCAGCCCACTGCTCAGTCACCATGGTGGAAGCTTGGTTCAAAACAGACAAGAAGGCTGGGTGAGCCCCAACTGCAATCATGGAATCATCCCGAAGTTCTGGCAAGGTCTCCCATCTGGGAAAGTCTACGTAAGCCTCTGAAATCCACCATGATCCCAACATTTGATGACAGCTAGTACAACTTTAAATACCTGGAGATCTTCAGAGAAGAAAAACTCACCATGTTAGAGGGAGCAATTGCACAGGGACAAATGGAAGTGTGCAGAGCCCCAGAACTCAGAAAACTCTTATGTGGTGGTACAGACAGAAAGTACAGGAGTCACTGACACATTCATTGTACCGGTCCAAGAAAGAGGCATAAAGCTGGCACACTGTGTCCAGGCAGAGCTGCATGTGAATCTGTCATCCTCACCTTTGATGCCTTTCGACTCTGGCTTGTGCACAGAGTCAACAGGTTTGCTGGCAGCCTGGCTCTTGGGCAGAGGGTCTGTAATCTTCTCCTGTTTTAGCGCTGTGTACCCTGTTTTGCTGGGCTGTGCTTTTGGAGCTGGACTCTGCCACTGAGAACTGGTGGGAGAAAACTTGCCACTGCAAAAAAGAAGAACCTAGTGAGTCTTTTTGAAAGGATGGACCTTTTTATTGGCCTCTGTTGCAAAGACTTGGATGAGTCCCTCTACATGTCTTTAAATCTCAGCCACTAAAGCAGTCAGGGAAAAGGGAAGAAAGATGCAGAGACTTCTCCAAGCTATCCCAAGGATCATCGTGGGAGTAAAAAGGGAAAGAGAAATAGTACTTACCTGCTGGATGCTGAGGAGCCAGTGGAACTGGGTCCTCCTGGCCTGTTCGGGAAGGTGTTCGATTCAGCCAGAGCCTGTATAATATGGTTACGTGCCTGATCCTTCTCAGCATTCACTGGACTGACCTCAATAGTAGTTCTGGCAGAGGCAGTTTTACCAGGGCCATGAGAAGAAGGGACTTGGTTTTTAGTGTCAGAGGTTTTATTGCTGGAGGACTCTAATGACCGAAAAAAAATGTCTCGGGCTTGCTGTGTTTTTGTTGTGGAGGTTGTCCAAAGAGGCCCCGATGGGCTACCGTCACGGTCTTCTGTTTTATTTCCCAATGGGGTACCTTTGCAGTCATCTGATTTATTTACAGCTGAAGAGGACCATGGAGTATTTACACTTTTGAAGCCAGAGCTTCCAGAAGATGAAACAGATGGCTTGGTTGAATTAGCAAGGCCTTCCTGGCTGGGTTTCTTCAACACCTGCTCCAGTTTCTTGGGTTCTGCTGCTTTCTGGAACGCCCTGGCAGCAGTAGGGGCTGGGGTACTCTCAGGTTTGTTCCCGGTGCTGCGGAGACCAGAGATCTGGACATTGTCTGGCTGCTGGTGGCTGGTACAGATGAACGTACCGGGCTCGGGCCCAGCTTTGTAGCTTCCAGGAAGAAGCACGTTCCAACACTGCCTGCACCTGTGGATACAAAAGTCTCAGAAAACATCCTCCAGAGCACCAGGAGGCCATCGACACACAGCTGAGAGTGTAGGCACAATTCCACCGTCAGCACAGGGAGGGTGAAGGTATCACACTGGCAGCGACCAGACCCCATGTGCACATTCCTCAGGCACCAAAACAGGAACTGCCAATAGCACGGCCTGAAGTAGGAGAGGTGTGGATGAAAATAGACCTGTGCAAAGAGTTTCCCCTATGCACGGGTCAAGATCAGGCCCAGGCTGCCTCTACTCTGACAAAAATGTCCTCCATCACCTTGAGTGCCTCACACCACTCTCCCTCCAGTCCCAAAGGAACAAGGCTGCCCCTCTGTGACCCACAGGCATGTGCCCCCGCTTTGAAGAGTTGTACCTGAAGCAGTTCCTGTGATAAAGCTTCCCATCGACCAAGTAGCGCTGCACCAGGTGCACGTGCTTCCCGCAGATACCACAGCTGCTGCTAGGGATGTTCCCACTCTCTGCCAGGATCCCTTTCTGTGGGGAAACGCAGTGGGTGAGCAGGCAGCACTGTGGCCCTGCATACAGCTATGAATCTCTCAGGCAGGCGAGAGTTCAACATGCACAGCCAGCTGGCTAGGACACAGAAGTGATATCCAGAAAATCCCTGCTCCCACTAATCCTGTGCTCATACGAAGTGGAACAGTCCTCGGAGGACAGAGTAAGGGGGACTTGTTCCCACAACGCCAGAGCACCAGGGTGTTTTGTCCGTCTGTGGAAAGCTGAAGTGCAAAGGTCTCTGATTTGAATTAGCTGGGAAAGGTCCTTACCCTTTTAAGAGGGGAGCTTCCTTTCTTCCACCCTGTTTTTGTCCCTGCTGTGCTCTGAAACTGTTTCCAAGTATTTAATCAATGTTTTCTAGCAAAAATAATATATTCTGTTAAAAATCTCTATCCCCAAGACCTAGGAACAGCATAGATGTGTCCTAAGACACCCATGTGCTGTTCACTACTAGATAAATCCCAGCTGACTGATGGCTTTCCAATGACTCCTACCTGAATCTGTTCAGTAACCAGACCTCTGGATTAAATCCCCCATAGTGAGCAGAAAATTTAGAGACTAAGTCCTTACCACTAGGAGCCTTGAACTAGCATAATACTCTCCAGCTCACTGAACAGATTTAAGGTTTAAAGAACACCCCAAAACACATTTCTTACCGTGGTGACTGGGGACGTTTCTTTTGGCTTAGCTCTGGCTGGTGGGTGGGCAGGAGGCAGTTTTGGCGGCACTGGCTTAGGAGGCTCTGAAACAGCTTTCTTCCCAAGAGGCTGCTCCTGAGGTTCGGAGGAAGGACGCTTGATTCCAGCCATGCCTCCGACTGGAAGAAAGGAAGAAGGGAAGATTTTAAGGTAACATAAGGAAAACCCATGAGCTTAGGAGTCATTTACAACATAAGAAGATCCAGAAGTGCCTGATGGATAACATGCAAAGCATACAAGGGGACACAGGCTTCCTTCACACGCAGTTTTGTAGTGGAGTGAGGGGCAAGAGTCATCAAGTGAATTTTACCAACATATGCTGGAATCATCTGGTAGCTGAAACTGCTAATTTTTTTTCTTCTCAGGGAATTCCATGAAGGGGAATGAACACGTGGAAAAATACAAAACATCATCGGTCAATGGTGTGAACGAGACCTTGGGTTTGTACCTGGCCCACAGTTTGGCTGGAATTGATCACCACTAAAACAGGCACTGCTGTTAGGTATTACAGCTAAGGAACTGAAGCACAGAGGGTTTGCTTCATTCAAGTTGCTGTGCTCCAGACTTCCTACACACCCTGAACCTTCACTGCTGTGGGTGTCCGCCCCACATCCCAGCTGGGACTCTCATGGAGCAAACAGGTTTGTCGAATGCAGAAATGACTACTAAAAATGGGTAATTCTGCAACTGAGACTTGGAGGTGCCATGATGGTGCTGACGCAGAAACAAACAGGACTTGCCACAAGAAGCCTGCAAATGCCCAATCTTCTTTTCTTTGCAGATGAAAGAGAAACCCTCTAAATTCACAAGTGGAGAAAAGAGAATCCCCAACACACTTCAGCCTAGCAAAGAACGATGCCCCGTGCCCTGGGAAGTGCAGGGAGACTGCCCTGGGAAATAAGGCTTCATGCACAATTTTTACAGACAAGACTCCCCATCTGTCTCATAGGGATGTTATTTTTGCGCCACCTCCTATTCTGAATGAGATGTCTCTGTGTTCCTTGTGGAATATTTGAGCCACAGATTCGCTTTAAAAGCGACCAATTAAATGACCACCCGTCTGAAAAGAGATTATACCCTTTTCAGTAAATACAGAGGGAGTCTGGGCAGGGTGTAGGGAGCAGAGAGGAAGCCCAGTTCCCAGGAGTCTTCTCTCAAGAAAGCTAGCTATCCAAATAAACACCCAGGGCTCTTTTACCGCAGTGACCAGTGGACTGGTGACAGCCGACCCACCAAATGGTTTAGACTCGGGCTGCCCCCTCACTTCCCACTTGTGTCATTTATTGAGTTCCCAAAGCCCAGCACAAAGATGGGTGGTTTCAGCTCTGCTCTTCTGTAAACACCTGACCTCAATAAAGTACTGGCCACTGGCCCTCTCTGGCCTCCTGGGTCCTGCTTATTTCATGGTCCTGCTGGAGCCCATTCGAAGAGCACGACTGTGGTATTAGGAGTCTGCTTGGTGTCAGAGGGCACATTCCTGGTTTGGCTCATTTTCAGACACGCACATTCACCCCAGCAACAGGAATGCAATCAGAGCGTTTTGTGGGACACCAGAGACTATAAAAATGTGCTGTGCTGGATGACATGGTAGGCAAGATGCTGGGGGGGAGGGGGTAAAGACCCCAAACTGACCCAGATTCCCACCACTTGGCACAAACACGATGGAATTTGTTTGACTCCAATCAGAATGGTTTTAAAACAAGAAATAAAAAGTGAAGAGGGGGAGGGAAGAGGTTCAAGTGAGAGAAAAAGCGTGCTTAAATGTGTAGAGGTGGAGAAGGAAGAAGAGTTTAGACACTAAAGGCAGCTCTCAGAGTGAATTGTGCTTTCTTTCCAAGATGTAGGACATTTTCAATACATATCTGTCTTCTCCATCTAGATTCACCTTAGCCAGTTAGAGTCATTCATGTCCCACTTTCTAAAGTTTCCTCTGGAGGAACCTGTGAAATTGGTTTATCGTATTATTTCATTTTGTATGAGCTTAAAGCCAAATATAAACCAAGTCTACAATAATGCTCCTGTGAGCCCAGATAAACTCTCCAGTACGTGAATATAATGCTTTGACAGCTCTGTGGCCTGTTTTATGTTTGAAAGAATTGCTATCACAATTATGTCAGTTAAGGGGGTCATTTTCTTCTACTTCCGTCTTATCAGTACTGCTGTGCTGTACAAGCCCTACCACAGATGCTGTAACATTGGCACAGCCTCACAGACAAGCTCAGCCTTGTTAGACTCCGTGTTCTCACCAGCCCTCCGGTGGGGCAAGGACTGGAGCAGGGACGGAGGTCCTTGAGAAAGGAAAGCTGAGGTGGGGACCACGGAGGGGAACCTTCACTGCTCCTGTCTGGCTGAACCGTAAGAAATTTTAGACTGTATATTAAATTTTAATGCACTAGATTTGAAGACAAGGCATGGCCCTGTGCCCTTCCAAAAGCACTGTAGGCCAGTGTGTAAAGAGTTCAGATCCTCCACTGAAATAGTTCTAGTACCAAAAGGCCTCTGTGCAGTCTATTTTGCTTTTCCAAGCTTGTTAGGAGGCAAGGGAAAGCACAAAACTAAGCCCTGATCCTTCCCACCCCTCCAGGGAATATGGTACTTACTAGGAGACCGTCCATGGAAGTAGTTATAATACTGGGAAACATAGGTGAGGATGCTCAGCCTGTCTGGTACCCTCAGAGCAACCATATCCTCTGCATCCAGCAAGGCTGGGATCCCCAGCTCCTCCTCCGCCACTCGAAATGCCTAGAGAAGGAAGAAAAAAAAAAAGGGGGTCTTGTCCAGCCCAGGCAGCAGAGCTGCTCCTCATCAGAAGTAAGAAACTCCACTGCAAACAGCCCGACTAGAATAATAACTCTACTGGGGAACAGCTGTACCAGTTTAACTCCTACATCGTACGGCCGTTACAGGAACCAATGGAGTCATGGCTTCCAGCCATCGTGTTGAGAAATTCAGGCAGGAAGCCAAAAATCTGGCCTGGCAAGCTGGCCGTAGCTCACTGCACAGGAACTCACCTGGGCTTCCCCTGCTCTTCCTCGAGCCTGCCTCTATCTGGATATGCACAGCTGTGGAGAGCAAGGCCTGGCAGAGGGGGATGTGTCAGTCCAGGCTGGCAGACTCGCTTCCAGGCTTCCAGCCCAACCTGGAGCGCTCCCCAATTAACGGTGCGCTGATAGGTGTTTGCAGGCAGCTTTCTATCTCCGAGTGCTGCGCAAATGTTAATGCTTCCTGCCTACTGCCTGCTCTTCCCCATCTGAAAAAGGGGAAGTCTTGGGCTGCAGGAGCTTGCTCGCTCTCCCAGACTAGAGAGGGGGAAGAGGGGAATAACGCAGAAGAATTCCTGATACCTAGCTCCCTTCCAGCTTAACCATTTCCATGCTGCCTAACATGTATTTGGGGCAAATATTCCTCTTTGTGGTCCCCTCTGCTTTGAAACCGCAGGATCAAAGTCAGGTAAAGGAGGGAAAAGCCATTTTCTTTTGCCTCTGAACAAGAGCCTTTCTGGAGGACAAAAAAAAAAAAAAAGCAACATCCATAAAGCAACTTTGCTCTTGCTCAACTCAGTGTAGGGCTTTTATTAGGGACTTTCTCCAGCCCTCTTCCTTCTTGGCTTATAGGAAAAAATCCTTTCCCTCCCCCTTTGGAGCATCCCCTTCAAAATGCCAACACAGTGAAGCAAAACAGCACTGGCAGGAGGGGAGGCACAAGAAAGGCTACTGCTGAACACCACAGCGAAAGGGTTAAAGAAAGACTCAAACATATTACAACCCTCCGCATCTGACCTCTGGCACAGATACACAACAGTGTTGGTGTACACGCCAACTATTCCTGCTTAGAAGAAACAAACAGCCATTATTTTTCAGCAAGATAATTACCATTTTTTTCCATTGGGTATCCCAGTAAAAATGTAACTAAGCTGACATTAAACACGCTTTCAGCCAGTTACCTCCGGCATGTCATCCCGGCTGCCAGCCCAGCCTGGCACTCGCCTGTCTTGTAACGTGGTACTTAATATATTCTTTGGAGTGTTCCTTATTGCACTGGCTGCACAACTGGTCTGACCAGTGGAGTTTTCTTGCTGGACATTCCCGGTGTGCAGTCTAGCAGGAACGCAGGCCATGCTACCTCCTGCCAGACGGTGCCACAGGCAAGACCAGTGCAACAGGCACAGAACAAGTGCGAGGGGCTGCCTGGACCACAAAGAGGAAGATGCTCTATGCACACAACTGGTTTGGCCAGAACCAGGTGAGCAACGCAGAGAGCAGCGCTAGGATGCAGTGTTCCCTGTGCCTAGAGCATCCTCATGTTCCTGGGAACTGCTCTTGCCTAGAGATCCAGCAAAATCACCACCTAACATGGCCCAGTTGCCCTTCTCCTCTACCTGCCTGCCCAAGCTGGCCTTTAAAGAGGCAATATGTTATTTCTGCATAACATTTTTCCTCAGTGCAGCTCCAAGTGCTTTACGAAAGAGGCAAGTGTCACTGTTCCCTTTTTGCATAGAGGAGGCAAAGTGACACGCTCGAGGCCATCTGAGCTGGCCAGGCACAGCTTTCCTCTGACACAGGCTACCGCTGTATCACCTATACCACACCACCATCCATTAGCACTGGAAGAATTGCATCCAAGGTCTCTAGAAAGCTTTCTCATCTTTATATATTTTTGAAATCTTCAGCAAAAAAATGCCACCAATTGACATTTTTCTAGCATTTGGGGTTGTTTTTATTGGCACTTGAGAAGTGACACATTCTTCCTTGGCAGAAGACCTTATATGGCAAATTGCAGCCCAAACAAGATTTTTTTAGTTGAATAACACAGCCCCTCATAAGAAGTTACTGAATAGTGAGGCATCAAGGAGGGTCTGAACAATAGCAGAGGAATAGTCCTGGGAGAAATCAGACCCACTTGTATCCCAAGGGCAGCCAGAGGAAGAAAGTGTAGGAGCTAAGATGGAGAGCAGTCCGAGGCGGGAGGCTAACCCAGGAGTCCACAGGGAGATGAAGGAGTCAGCCCCACTCACAGAGCCAAGGCAGCAGCATACCAGCAGTGAAAGGGCAACACAGACAAGTCATCCTACAGCAGGTGGAATAAGGAAGAGAGAGCAAAATAAAGGACATAAAAGAAACTAAGAAATGGAGGGAGGAGAGGCGGGGAAACACAGGCTGCAACAAAGGAGGGGAGCAACTCTTTTTATGAGAGGCACAAAGAAGCTTTTAATTAATAAAAGCAGTGGAGGCGGCTCATACAGCTCATTTCCCAGAGACAAGTAAAGCTGCCAGCAGAGCAGACACCACCAGCACAGCTGGGGAAGGAGCAACACTCAGGGCTTCACAGCACTCTGGCTGGGATGACTGTCCATGGCGAAGAGGCCCCAATGCCTGCCAAATACCAAACCTCACAAGCAAAAAAGCTTGGTCTGAACCTCACCTAGAGGAGAGGAACACACAGGGCTGAACCCCAGGGAGTGTGAATAACTGCTCACATACTGCAGCCCCAGCTTGAGGGGGGAGGAGGGTCCGTCACAGGCACTGTGAACACGGCCAGGGCCGAAGGGGAGCGGAAGCTAAGGAGCATGGAGGGGTAAGTTTAGCTCTCCTGGAGGCAAGGACCACCTCAGATGGCTCACTGCGTCAGAGGATGTCATTCCTCCAGTCCAGACAAGAGTAAGCTGCCGTGGTTCATTCACATCCTGAGCTCCTGCCAAGCAGCCACGAAGCTTGTGCGGAGCAATGTCAATGAAAAAAAAGCATTTTGATCCACTGCCTCTCTCTTTGCGAGGGAGAGAGGGAGGAAAAAAATCCTTCCTTGGAGCACTAAGCCCATGCTTGAATCCAGTGCAGGAGGGGGTTGGCCTGCCCAATTTCTACTTTCTTCATGGAGAGAACAAAAGAAACTCAAATCACATCCTGGAGCGAAGTGTCTAGGCCAGATGAGGTTTTAGGACATCTCCACCTTCCTGCAGCCTCCATTCCCTGCACTGGGAATAAGCAGGAGTGGGGGGAGACTTCCTACACTTCCCCTCTCACATCAGCTACCTCCCAGCTCCTGCTCCACCCCTCAGGAGCATCATGTACGCAACACGTCCATGCCCATGTCTTGACCTCCAGCATCTCTGTCCAAGTTCCTTCTGCCACAGGACGCACTGGACATAGGCATCACTGTGCAGCCAGTGAAGAACTGTGAGCAGTCTGAGAGTGCTTTCAGGCAGCCAGCAAGCCTGAACACTGCCGTTCAAATCAGAAGGCTGGATGCACACAAAATAAGGCAAATGATTTGAATATAGAACACCGTATCCGCAGGGTTTCTGTCACTAAACCACATAAGAAAGGTGCCAGGTCATAGACTAGACCAAAAGTAAATCATTAAAAGTAACTTACCAACTTGTTGTTCTCGTACACATTTTCTTTGCTGAGGGAGTTGAAGTTTCTGAAATATAGAAAGAAGAGAAAAATCTCAGGTTGGTGATGTAGAGCAAACCACTTCCAGCTTCTCGAACCTCTCTGAGCCTCGCTGGTTCAGGTGACAGAACACCTCTTCCCACCCTGCCTTCTCAGAGATGCTCCAGAGGGAGCAGTGTGGCAGATCCTGTCCAAAACAGTCACAGACCTGCTGCACGTCCCAGGATGGAGACGTGCAGGAGACCCAGCAGGCACAGCCATCTGCCCACAGGCAGCACAACACATTTTTGGCACATCTACCCTTGCAGGGCTGACTCCTGCAGGCTCCCACGGACAGGACATGCTGATGCCAAAACATCCCATGCAGATTCACAGGTTTTGCTGAGACAGCCAGGAGCAACCTCTAACTCATGGGGTCGGTTTCTTTTCCCAAAAAAAGCCTTGCTCCTCTACCACCTCAAAAAGATACACTGATGCCTGCCAGCCAGATTTGCAACCTTTTCTCCCTGGAAGTACTTTCCAAACAGTCACATCCAGGCTCTTCTCCTGTCTTGCAAGTTGTCTCCACACAGAGAGACCTCACAGTCCCAAGGAAGCGTGGATACCTCAGATGCTGCACGTATTGCACGCTTCTCTGACGCACCCGTATCCTCCGATCTCAGAAGCTGCTGATTCCACCAGCACACAAGTTCTGGTTTCAAATCCTCTTTTCTCCTCTGGCAGAGCTCCACAAAACCAGCACCAGGAATAATGCCTGGGAAATACCTCTGCCCACAATGCAATACCACAGCTGATAACACCAAAGTGGCCTGTAGAAATCTTATTCTCCTTTCCTTAGGGCTGTCACTTTTGATTTGTAATCATAACGAATAACTGAAAAGGAAGCAACAATTACTGTTTGCAGTTACAAGCCAAAGTCAATAATCCTTTTTCCTTTCTGCTGTCTCTGGACATCACCTCCCTCTTCCCCTCTCCCCAGATTTGCTCTCCCCCTCTCTGGTCCAACCCAGATGCCACCTCTCTCTGCACTGTGCTGGGAACTCAGGAACAGGGAGCTGGCAGGACAGGCAAGAAAGCACGGTGGGGAGCAAGTTTGTGCTATTGGAAGCAGAGCCACAACAAAGTGTGCTTTTTCGCCCATAGCAGCGTGTCCCTTGCTTAGGAAGCAGCCACCATCAGCTTTGTTTTAAACTGACCGTCACTAGCTAAACTGGGAATACAAAACTGACTGTTGGCTGGCAGCCCCGCTCTCCAACACCGCTTCTTTCTGCCCAGGCAGGCGGGCAGGGGCAATTCCTTTCTGATAACCCAGTTTCACTTTACAGTCCTTGTACCTGCTGGCACAGAGCTAAGCAAAAGGCTGATATCAGAGAGGAAATTCTCACTGATAAACAGAAAAGGCTACAGCACCAACTTTGCATTTTTGTACATTGCACCTTTACAACCGATGTGGACCTACCCTTGTTAGCCAGTCCCTCACCTCTGAGAGGAGCCAGGATAACTGTGTGAAAGCCAGGGCAAAGCTGGCTTGCAGCAACCTATTCATGAGACAAACACATGATCTGTATCGCAGCAGGGGAACTTCTTCCATGACTCGTAACAGCAAGGAGCAAGCCAGGTCCTTTATCTGCTTAGTACAGAAAGTGGAGCATTACATTATAAATGAGAGGCGCCTTCAAATAGGTTTGTCCATCACGCCACAGCCTATGCCTCCTCCCTGCTTCCCACATCTGGTATTGCTATGTGGGATAAGGAGAGAACGAATGACAGATAAGACCCAAAGGTCAAACTCCCCCAAGAAGCATGGAAAGACAAGGCACAAACCACCTCTAAATCATATACTCTTTCCTGTGCAAAATCAAAGGGACTTGCAGAGGGTTTTTTTCAAGCAGTGCTCCTTCCCTGAGACAATGGATTAAAAAGAGCAACAAAAATAATCAAAAGCCAAAATAGTTTCAGTGAAACAATAGATACAATCAACCTGGTTTGTGTCAGGCAAGAAAATCAGCTTTTTAAGATCCAGCTGAAGGAAGTGACTGCAGCTCTCTGCCTCACTCCCGGTTCTGCTCCCAAATAGTCTCTGCAGCAGGGACATCCTAAATGCAGGAAAACACCTGCAAGAGCAAAGGGGAGCTCCAGCTTCCTCGGTCATGCTGACACGTAAGACTTGACATACTGGAGTTACCTATTTATTGTCGGTCAGTAGCCTTCCACAAGGCTGAATGCTGTTTGCTATGGTAGCGTGTGTGCAGCTTCACACCGCGTGGCATGTAACTGAGACCCAAAAACCCGAATCTCTTGATGGTGAATGTCTGAAATCCCCTTCTGTTCCCCGAAGGAGAGTGCAAACAGGTTACTTGGTCATTTCAAGAGCCTCCTGCCCTCTCAGCATCACTCCTTCCCTGGCTAGTCAGGTGAACTGCTTACATATAATATTTCTTTTGGAAATTCATCTTGCTGGTGCATTTCCTATCTTGGAATAACAAAGCCCTCTGACCGAGGTAACCCTAAGAAAGCAAAGCTAATACAGATGGAGAAGTAAGAGTTCTCTGCTGAGAAAACATAGGCAACTGAATTAATTGGAAGAGGTGAGAAATATAAATCTGACCCAAGAGAGGGCCTCTAGTGTTAGAAACAAATCAGAGTGGAGTTTACTAGCACAGGAATAGAAGTGAAGTTTTTTAGCTCCCAAAAAAATCCTTCTCTTAGCAAAAAGTGGCCAAGCATTTCTCATGCTCACAAATCTCTGTGACCACCCACTGCTCCAGCTGCACAGCCCCAGCACTCGCAAAGCACGCCACAGTCCTTTGCAAGCACATGTGCTTCCACAGGAGGAATCTCTGCTGCTGCTGCAAGCACTAACTTGGTTGGAAACTTGACCTTGGAGCAGATCAAGCAAAAAAAATCCCAGAGCCATGATGGTATCAGAAAAGCTTCTGCTTCTCGTCACTTTTGGACTATTTTCTCTATAGACAATAGGATATCCACAGTCAAAAGGATCACTGAAAAAGACAGAAGCACCCTTTGCCAGCTCACAGTCCTTGAACAGAGGGTCCCAATCCAGCGTGCTCTGCTGGGAACAGGAACACCTTTCAGCTGTGCTCTTTCTGGAGGTGCAAGCAACCCAGGGAGAGGGGACAGGTCTGGGAATCCCAGGTGGAAGATGTCCCCCATGCGCTCATCCTCCTCTCAGCAATGCCTGCTCCACACTGCTCTGGTCTTGCTGGCATGCTGCAGTGTGCTGCTGGGGGTTTCTAACAACAGACGAGACTCCCTGACCCCAGAACCACCCTCCCCTCGCCTACGCCTGTCACACAAACCACAACCTCGGGGAGGCCAAGCAGGCGGCAGCTCTGCTTCACCCCAGCCTTTTGCTAAGGAGATGGAGACTGAAAGCAACCCATCAGCACAGCCACAGCCCTCCCTGTCTGTATTGGCAACTGTTGGCCTCATCCTGCCCCGCTGAGCTGACAGCCGCCCGGGAAATGCTGCTGGAGGAACGGTCGCCCGCGGCTGCTCAGCTGCCAAGGGGGATTTCACAACCAGGCAATTCCCAGAACGCCAAGCTGAACACCACCTCGCAGTCTGGGAAAGAACAAGATCCCGGATGAAGAGAAGGAGCTTAATCAAAACCTTTCCTCGACATCTGGCATTAATATCGTCAGCGAGTGTGCATGGCTCCCCTACTCCTTCTAAGTCACTTATCAGGCCAAGGCCACTAAAACTGTGGCTGGAGCTTGCACAGCCATCGCCACCACATGCGGCAGCTGCTGACCTCAGCCTCCCACCCACCACGCCGCCGTAAGGCTTCACGTCCCTCTGACGAGAGGAGCCTCAGGGCTCCGCAATCATCCCAGAAAATGGGCTGGGACCTGCCTGGCACAGCGTGCATGCCTGGCTGGGGCTGGCTATGAAGCACTCTTCAGCTGGGACAAGAGAAGTGAATTTCCATGGTAATTCAGCGTGCATCTCCACGCCCCCAGAGCATCCTTGGGTGAGTAGGAAGTGAGTGGGAAATGCATTTTTAATTTTACACAGCCTGCTCTGTTCACCGATAACATACAAACCTACATCAGCCAAGTTTGAAAGAAGTTATCATATTTTCCATATGTTTTCCAGCAAGAAAACAGGAAGGGGGGAGAGACCCCCACCAGCCTGTCCTCTGAGCCACACACCCCACAAGAGAAGCCCGTGACTATGACCACATTTTGTAATTGCGTGAAGTTTTCCTGGGAATTTCTCAGGCTCCTGCAAGGAGAAATCCCCTGCACTCCTCAGCCCAAGAATGTAATTTGTGTAAACCAAGATGGAAAACACACTGTTGCAAAACTTGGATGCCATGACTGAATCATGTTCTGCAAGTGATTTATATAGCAGAGCTGCTGCAAACACTCTGAGTGCTCCAAATACCAATTATCTTTTTCTAGTTTTATTTTCAGTATGATGCTTTTAATCTTCAGCTAGAATCTTTGCTAGAAGCAAGGGGAGCAGCTCAGGATAAACCACTTCAAGCCCCTGGGAAGCAGGAGTCACAGCCGCATGTGCAGCCAGCTGCACTTCTCTGCCGGTGGCTCCTGCACTGGCAACCTCAGAGAAGCTCTTACAGATACATGGAGAATTTGCACAAGTATTCAGCCCCAGGATTCAACACATGACACCCAGCAGCCCTGGCCACCAACCACTTGAAAGCATAATTTCCTTCCAACAGGACTTTGCCCAGCCAAGGATACACCTGGTGCTTTCCTGCATTACACCACTGATACTGATGAGGGAAGTCGTTAATAAAAGCTTCTCTTACTTTAACCGTCAGGCAGCCTTTGCTGAGCTGGGCCAAGTCAGAAAGAGTTTCTGTAAGGTCCTGAATGAAGTCAGGCAGTATTTCCATCCTAAAAGAAAACGAATGGGAACAGAGAGATGCCACAAGGAACATCTCTCTTCAGCACAGGAGAACTTATTTAAGACACGTCTATCCACAACCCTTGATGCGCAGTTCAAGGATTATAAACAACCCACTAAACTGGTCAACAGGACTATTCCAGCTCTCAAGTCGCTGAGCCCCTGTTTACACCCATGCTCCAGCTGCAGAGTCGGCCAGGAAGCAGTCACGGTCTCTCTACGAGCACCTCCTGGTCGCGTCAGCCCTTCTGCTCTGGTATTTTGTGTCTTTGGGACTGTGAATCAAAGGAAGGAAAGGAAATATCTGAAGTCACATAGACATGACGGCATGTCAGGAAGCCATGCACAGCAGCACCATGGTGACTGCCCAAGCACTGGGGACTACAAAGAAAGTGTGCCTGAAGCTCCTGCACTAACCTCCCACTGCCCAGCCTGCTCCTGCCTCTTCCAAGTTTCAAAACAACAGAGGAGAGAGAGCAAGAAGAGATCTTCTCCTTAGTCTTCCACCAGAAGCGAGACACCTGTAAGAGAGATCTCTGCACAAGAACCCAAGCAGCAGGCTGTCCTGGGAGCACGAGGAAAAAGGCAGAATTCAAAGAACAGAAAACCCACCCTGGTCCTCCACCAGCTAGACACATCTGACTGGGAGGGACCTACGCTTAAATCAATACTCCTGGGCAATCTTTGTGCTGCTCCCTTGCCTCGACCTTCCCCCTCAACCCCCCCCACCTCAAAGTCCAAAGAGCTCATGAGTTAAAAAAAAACAAACTAGGAAACAGGACGTACTTCACCTTCCCAGACGTTAACGTTTGGGCAGGGACAGGTCAAAACCCACAGGGCACCAGCAACAGCACCAACAAGGGCTGGAAAACACTTTGCGTCCCACAGACAGAGCTCTAGATGGGAAAAATGAGTGATGATCAGGAATCCGGTGGCTGCCAGGCCCTGCCTTTCTATTGTATTGTGTTTAAATAACCCTCGCGTCCCAACTCGCGAGCCGCCGGGCTGAGCGAGGAAAGCCCAGCCTAAGCAAACACAAACAGCAAAGAAGGAAACACTTCCCCCAAAATTGGTGCCTGAATGTGTTTTGCAATGGAAAGGACGCATTTAAAATACTTATACTTCAGCCACAGAGCAGAGAAAGGAGAAAAATGAAAAATATAGGGAAAAAAAAAGCACGCAGGCAGCGAGAGCGGAGCTCTTCCCTTGGAGACTTTCAGCGTGGGTGCCAGCTGAGCTGCCGGCGATGGCCGCCCGCCCGCAGCATCTCCCAAGGAGCAGCCGGGATTTCTGTCAGGGCTGCGTCCGCGGGGAAGGTGAGGTCCCACGGTGGGCCTGGAGCCCGCAGCTCAACGGCGGGCTGACCGCAGCCCGGCGAGGGTCCGCAGCGGCGAGCGGAGGGTCCCGGCCCCGCCGAGGCGGCGGCCCACGCGTCGGCCTCGACGCCCGGCGAGGGTACTCACATGAGGTCGGGCCGGTGCCGGTGGAGGATGGCGCAGAAGGCGAGGCCGTCGCGGAAGGAGGTGGTCATGTTGGTGATGCTGACATCGCGGTAGCCCTCGCACTGCTGCTTGCACCACAGCTGCAGGTTCTGGATGGCCGCCATGGCCTCGACGGGCCGGGGGAGGCGGCGGCAGGCCCCGCGCCCCGCGGCGGCTCGGCGGGGCAGCAGGGAGCCCCTCGCCGCGCCGTGCCGAGCCCAGCCGGAGGCTGCCGGCGTGTGGCGGCTGGCCGCGGCGGGCAGGAGGCGGGGAAAGGGGCGGGCGAGGGGCGGGCGGCGGCGGCGGCCCCTCAGGGCCTCCCTGCGCCTCGCCCCGGGGCTGAGCTTGGCGGAGCGGCGGGAGAAGCGGCAGCAGAGGGCTGCGCTGGGGACGTGGCCGGCCGTCCTGCCGGGGCGGGGCGGCCTGTGGGGCCGCGGGGGCGGCTGCTGCTCCGCAGGGGCTGGGGGCGGCGGCACCCCCGCCCTCCCGACATGGCCCTGTCGCGACACGGTATCCCACACGCTGGGCTTCTGCCGTGGGGACAACGGAAATTTCCTTCGCACCCACGCACAAAAAAGATCGGGTTACCTTCGTGAAGGGGCAGCCACAGAGGGGAGACGTGAGGAGGAGGAGGAGGGAGGACGAAGCATGGCCGCCCAGAGGCCTCATCCTGGCTGGGGAAGGAGGGAGGCCGGCCGTGGGCACAGGCTTCGGCGGCCATCACCTGCAGCCACCTGCCTTCCCCTTCCCCACGGAGGGGACGAGCGGGGTGGCTGGATGAGGGAGCCAAAAGGGCGGCCGCCCACTGCGGGCCTGCCCCGGCTGGGCTAGCCAGGGCCAGGGCCAGGGCCATCACCGCCAACCCATTGCGGTTGCCCCGCGGCGCATGTATCGTAAAATAACTCACCAGATCTCGTGTGGCTGACAAAACTGCCGAAGAGACAAGGTAACGCTTGTCTATAAATTAGGTAAAAATAATTAATAATACATATAATATATTAATGGCATTTCTATGACATGATATGGATAATATACATTAATATATAAATACCTCACAAATAATTCAGTGTGTTTCCATTTCATCAACAATCACTGGCCAATGTATTTACTTTATGGTAAGGATTATACATTTCATTATAAATGCCTTGCTGGGCATGTCAGCAACTTTTACATCTCCATTCACTTTATTATTAATGGTTTCCTGAACAGTAACGGCATAATAATGCACACAATGCAGCATGAATATTTGATGTGGCATCTATAGTCTTCCATTTATCATTTATAACAGGCTACAAAAACATTATAAAACATTTATTACAAATTTATAGATCACTTTATACTAAAACAAAGTTGTGTTATAAATACATTATTAATCCTTTATGCCATTTATAGGAATCCCTTGTAATAAGGCCTTAGCGTATGTTGCTGCACAACCATAACAAGAACGGTGTGGCAAGGAGGAAATATGGCACGGTGAGGCTGCTCCCGAGTACTGGGTGTATTCTGTGAAGGAAAGCATAAACATCTGCACTCAAAATTAATCAGGCTATCAAGGGACCGATCAAAAGAAATGCTGGGTTAACTCAAAGTTGTTGTTTTTTTCCCCTCCCTCGAAAAAGATGCTTGCTTTCTTGCAAGTTGGAAACTTGCAGTGCTGGCGCCGTGAAAGCTGAGCTGTCCTGCTTCATTTCCACACCACCTTTTCATCAGATTGATAAAATTTGTGTAATTTACGAAAAGCCAGCTGCCTAATGATGAGCAGCCCTACCCATCCTCTGTCATCAGGTAACTTAGGGGCTGGTGAGAAATAAAGGGCACGCAATGGGTTTAGGAAATGGATTTGTGGGGTTTCTTTTTGTAAGTCCCAAAGACCGTTTTGTTTAGCAGTGTGCATCCCCCTGCCATGCCTGTAATCTACATAGTGCAGCACTGGGAAACGAGGAGAAGAAAATGATGTTTGAAAACAGAGTTGTCGCCAACTGATAGTAGTACAAATGGCGAAAATCAGCTTCTGAGCCCAGCTTTGACACAGCAGTAGTTACCCCTTTAAGATTTAATGGCCCAGATGGGGCACGGCCCAGGGAACGATATTTATTTTTTTTTAAATATATTTGTTTAACATGACAATCTGTCTTCTAACACACCCGGCTTAATGAGTCAATGCGGTTAGTCCCTTTTCGTTACCTTGTGCTTTGGGAAGGGGCAGCTGGGGCTGGGTGGCAGGGGACAGACCCACGGAGTGGAAAGCCAGGCCAGAGTTGGAGAGCAGCCACGATTTTCTGTGTATCACAGGCCACTGCATTTCACCTCGTCCCTCCCTGCACTGTGCCTGGTCATCTGTGTTTGACTGAGCCGGTCGTATCAGAAAGGCATCCAGGCTTGCAGATAACCAGAAGAAGAAACTATCAGTCGCTGGCTCCAAGCTGTGCATCCCAAGAGAGGGTTAGGATGGAGGTATAGCCCTTGGTACACCAGAAGAATCAGGTCCACATTATATGCTAAGGTGATTAAAATGCCATCGCTGAAGGAGTTTGCTAATGCAGTAATAGTACTACTACTAGCCCAATAATGGCTTTTCAAAATACAGGCATCAGCGACTTCTGCAGTGTTTTTAGTTGGTGATTAACAAGAGCTCTGCGGGAGTTTATAGCTATGATGAGTCTTTAATGCACCAACAGGTAAACTAACAAGCACTAGATGGAGGGACAGGGCAGGAAGGGAGCAGAGCTGCCGGTGCAGCTGCCTACCCATTACCCACAACTGCTGTTCTCCCAAGACGTTCCTCATGGGATGATGCTTACAAATCCTTACTCTGGATTGTATTTTTCCCTGTCTTTTCCTTGGAGGAGCCTTGTATGTCCTCAGCCCATTTTGTGGACCTTGCCCACACTCACTGAGCTTTTCCCAGTGCTGCTGGGTGAAATTTCCCACCTGCGATGCACTGCTGGCTCATGGAGCAGAGCGTGTCCTGCAAATGCAGTGCCTGCTCCTCTAGATCCCTTCCTGAGGCGTGTTTGGAAGCTTGTTGGAGAGCAGCAGTGCACAGATATGGAGTGATTTATTCTTCTCTACTTACAGACATGTCTCCTTTTCTTTCTCTTCCACAGTCCTTTTTGGTTCTCTTCCTAGATACCAAACTGCAAAGGAGAAATACTGAGTGCTTCCTGACAGTCGCTATGACTAGTGGGGATCACCCTCTGCCATTACTCATAAAGTTATCCTAGTTCCCATAAGCAGCAGCCTGAACTTTACCATTAGTAGAGAAAAAACTTAAATATATCACTAGGACCACCCTAAAGCCCAAAGAAAAACAACCAACACTTGTTAGCTTGAGGACTTGAGGGAGGGGGAAAGGGTTGATTCCTTATATCAGACAACGTGGAGCCTCATGAAGCTGAGAATCAAGTAATGCATTCTTTTTCACAAGACTGCAACATCATAGACAAAAATCACATCTTTTAACTATTGTGGGAAATCAGCTGATCAAATTGAGCTACTTCATCATTTTGCTGCAGGCTGCACGCAGGGCTGTTCACTCCCAACAATAGGAAGTGTGTGTCGTAGCCAAGAGCTCTCATACGTTCCCATGCCAATGGCTTGTATTAAATTGAGGGATTCAAAACGAGAAGGAAAAAGTATGCGTCTCATCAGTAACATGCCTCATCAGCTCTCTCTTCTCAGAAGGCAGCCAGGCTGACTCCACAGAGACGGAAAGGCCCAAGCCAGGGAAAAGAAAGCCCCAACAATTTCACAGCTACTCACACAGAAATGCTTCCGCGTGATACCTGCCTCTCCTCAGAGTCTGGCTGGTGTGACCTGCAAAGTAGCAGAAAAAACGTTATTACAAAATTCAAGTCTGAACACGAATTTCCACTGAAAGAAGATGAAAGTGAAATGTGAAGTTACAGAAAGATGCACTTTGGTAAATCTCTCCACAACACATGCCTCTAAGCTCACAAATGGTAAATCCATTGTCCTAAAATCTCAAAGGACCAAAAATAGTGAGCATCAGAGCAAAGCATGTCCTGCCACATAACACAATGTCACATCAAAAAAGAAACCAGTCTCTCTCCCTTGTTGTCCCTCCTGCCCACCGGCAAGATGACCTGCCGGCTTTCCTGTCCCCTGAAACAGTGAGGTGTGAGACAGGCTAGAGGTTGATGTCAGAAAGTTATTTCCAGGCAACAAGGATGGGAGACTGCTCAGATGCTGCATCCTACACACCAGGTGAGAAGGAAACAATGAAGAGCCCATAAACAGCTGCTTGGTGGGTCAACAGAGGGTCTCAGGGAGCTGAAAGCAGCTCTCCAAGGGGATCAGGGATAGTGTTTGTTTCAGCTGACCTCCCCTCCTCTTCCGAGGAAGCTGAAAAAGGCGGTGGTGATCTCCAGTCTTTGCACTGCTGTGGCAGAGTGCTCCCTCTGGTCCTCTGGGAGCTGTAAACTTCACCGCTCTTATCAGAAAGTGAAAGTGAAGGTGCATTGTGCTCATCAAAACCTGTTGGGATCACGAGATTGGGTGAGGTGACCCATATCTATCCTGGCATCACCATGGGAGCAGGACCCACCCTGGAGCAGGAGCTGGCTTGGCTGCTTTGAAATGCTGTGTCTTATCAGCAGAGCAGAGTTTAAAGCCTGGAAACCCGATAATATTTGTTAGTGATTAACAACGTTAACGTGCTGAAGCAAAGAAGTACTTTGCTTCTTCCAAGCTCATTGTGGACATGAGTAAGTGAAGCGATGTAAGTGAAGTCTGTTTTTCCTGGCGGTGGGGGAAAATGAGGTCGTCTTCTCATTTCACAGGAAAAGAAGGGCACTTGCTCAGCATTTGGCTTATTGCTGACCTTCAAAATCCAGCTGGAACCTCACCCGGAAGAGAGGCTGGCTCTTACCTCAGTTTACTAACTTGATAGTAATAAAGTCCTTGAGATAGCATAACTTCAAAGGCCAGAACTTTCCACTTTCGTGCTGAATTGATGTGAAAAACTACAAATTGCCTTGTTTTCACCCAGACCAAACCTGAAGCACCACATGCTTTATTTGGGGGAGAACGGGGGCTCCCATAGGAAGTCTATGACAGTGCAAAATTCAAACTCTCTCTCTCCAGTCCTGGCCTAGCAGCGTGACCACTGTGCGGTCCTCCAAAGCCATTGGCACGTGCGTGTCCCCGTGTTGCTGCCTGGGTGGCTGCAGTGGGTGCAGGACGGGGGGACAGCCTGGTGCGGTGGCACTACAAGCCCTGCAAGATGACTTGTGGTAGATGTGGTTCAAGATATCCTACTCACCCTGTGCTGAGTGCCTTTAGAGGTCTCGCTCCTCTCCAGAGATGTTCCCAATAAACCCTGGAGAGCAAAACCACAAGCATCACTTTAGATTTTAAATCTCATTATTGTTTTTTTAAAAAAAAAGAGGGAGAGAGAGAGAAAGGAAGGTAATTTTATTACTCTTATGGTACGTTTTCCTTTATTTGCGTAATTGTTTAATGCTAATAAGACAATTAGCAATTCTTACAGCTTAATAATTACCCAGCAATAACTGGCCTATTGTAGCTTAATGAATTTTGTAATTGTTGCTGGGGGTCTTGACGTTCTTTTGCCCACTATCTTCTTGTGTTAGAGATGCTGTTCATGCCAACAGGGTAATGCCAAAGGCAAGACATCACCAGCTACACAGGACAGACAGATATATTATTATAAAGGTCTCTTGAATTTAAAAGGAGGGGAAAATGCAAGCTCTATATTCTGCTGCTTTAGGGCCAAATTATCTAAATACATGGAGAGGCAATGCAGAGGTTTAAAAATCAGTCCACCTTAGGCAAATGCTACCCCCATAGAAGCCAGGCTACTTAGCTGGTATGGGGCTGGCTTTAACATACCCAAAGGTAACAAAAGTCTAACCATTTTTAGCTTTTAGTGAAGAACTCCTCGAGTTAAGCATGAATCATACCGTCCTGAACCGTGGCATGGCCAGAAGGAAGTTCATTGAGGGCAGGCAGGGCCAGGATTGTTTGTCACTGACCGAGGTCACAGATGAGGTTGGCTGGAGGAAAAGGATGGCAGGGCGCCGGGGAGCAGTCCCGAGAATAGACTCCACGGCCCACATTTACACACAGACAATAAGTAACGGAGGTGGAGCTTTCCTCTCCCTTTTTCGCACGAGATTTCTTGCATGCTGCTCCTTGCAAAGGGAGGCTTCTCTTTCTCTACCTTTCCTCTTTTCTAACTGCTGGCAAAACGTCAATGCCTTTAACCATGAAACCCCATTTGTTGGCTGTTACCTGTACACCTCTCCCTGCGTTTCCGCTGTTGATGTACTGGCTTGGGCAGGTTTACCTCTGAGCTCAGTGCTGGGACTCTTCCAGTTCCCCAACGTCAAGCATACCCCAGAGGCAGCTGCCGCTGAGTCAGGAGCAGGCAGGCACCCCTCTGGTTACTCATACCCTGCTCACAGCCAAACTCACATGGTGCTCCAGGACACCCCTCACAGTTCCTGGGATGCACAGCCCTGCCTGGAGCTGGGTCAAACAGCTGCACCCCTGCTCCGGGGCATCCGCATGCATGAGGGGCCACGCTCCCAGCCACACCGGGCCTGGCAGGAAGGGGGTACGCTCGGGTTAGAGATGCCTGCTTGTGTCCAGCCAAGGCAGCGAAGGTCCACAACGTGCATGCTGGACAAATGTCCATCTCCCTCCTGAGGCTGCCACATCTGGGTCATAAAACCATGATGTTTTGATCACGGGTCATGAAAACATTTGATCTTTGCAGCAGAGAGAAATAATTTGCAGTAGGAAACCATCACAAGAGGTGCCTGGTGTTTGCGGGGGATTTGTGATCCCCTGATGCTTGCAGGGTATGGAGGTGGGACCTGGTCATCTCCATGGGAAAGCAGGTGGGCTTTGAGAGGACCCAACGTGAATGCTATCACAACATGGGTCAGGAGGTGTCACGTCCCCCTCCTCCCAAGCCTCGGCTGTCCCGCTGCAGCCTGCCTGTACCACGCCACCACCTCCACCCAGGCACGCTGGGGCCTGTTCCCAGCCTGGATGCGGCTGTTCCTGCGTTCCTGCCCGGGAAAGGGCCCTGCAGCCCCTTGGCTGCTCCAGGACTGCCCCGCTCCTCCTGGGCTCCCTTCGCTCCCCAGCCCTCTACCACCTCTGCCCAGCGCCAGCCATGCAGGCACCAAAGCAGGGCCAGCTGATGCACAGGGGTTGTGCCAGCCGTGCCCTGAGCTGGCTGCAGCCACAGGACACCAAACAAGCCTGCAGCCAGTTTTCCCTTCCCCATTTTGCCTCCCCCTAGAGCTGGGATGCAATTCCCAGTGTATCCGAGGAGATAAATACCTCCCCACGAGCCGATGTTGAGCACGTTCCCCAGCCCCACGTGGACTCCCCTCAGACACCAGCCCTGGCAGCCTATGGCTTTCCTAGGAAGCTCTTGACTACAGCAGATTGTGGTAGAGAAGTGTCTAAGCAGGGATTTTGCACCACTTTGGGATGTGTTGTCTGGAACGCAGACGGGAGCAGTGATTTCCACTGGGTGAGTCACGGGGGCCCCACGGGCTTGGCCAGGAACGACCCTGCAAACCTCCTCCCCACTCCTCTTCTGAGCAAGGCACCAGCTCTCCTTGAAGACAGAGATAGCCCCAGCCCCCGGGAGGCGCCCGGCAGACCCGTGAAGGATAACACTGTCAGCTCAGCAGGGATGGGAGGAGAGAAGGTGCTCAGCCAGGCGGAGATGAAAGTTACAGAGCACCGATTAAAAGGCAGGCGAGTGTCAGGGCATCAGTAACGCCGTTGCTAACTGTTCTAGAGCTGTCACAGCTGCCTTTGCAGACAGGAGGGACGGAGCTGTCTCTGCACAGCCAGGCGCTCCTTGACAGCCCCGTTCGCAGCCCTGATCTATTTTCAGCGATGTGCGCCAAGCCAGGCAAACCTGCTCAACTTCACTGGGTCCAAGCAGAGGATGGTGGGAACCTTCAATACAGCAAAAAGCAGAGAGATCAACCATAGACGATGCTTTTTATATTGGGAGATCCATGGGAAGGCCCAGCTCTGCAGAATAACTTCCACCCGCTCTCCCTCCCTTTGAATTTGTTTCCTGATCTCCCAAAAGATGATTTCTGCTGCTGCTGATAAAGAGAGGCTCCTTCCACCTTCTCAAACACATCTCTTTCCCCACTGGTCTGCAAAGCCTGGCTGTCCTGCTGTGAGAGGTCATTAAAAAGTTCTGCCAACATCCAAATGTCCCCAACTCCTCCAAACCAGGTCTCTGGAGCTGGTCTGCTCACAGCAGGCGTCGCCCAACAGAGAGAGTAGAAGTTGGGGCCAACCACACAATTTGGTTTTGCCCATAAACATTCCTAGTTACTGCCCTGGAGAGGGGTTTCTGGAAAGCCCAGCCTGCAGGGAGGATCTTCACCAAAGCACCACTACTTTGTTTGACTTGCTGCCTCCGCATGGTAACAGTTGTGAGACATTTTCCTTGCTCCTTGATTGAAAGTCCTGTGAAAAGTCCTTTCCCAGTCAGTCCCACAAGTTCTCAGTTGCTCTAGGCCCACAGCAGCACCAAAAGAACTACCTCCCTGCTCTGACAAACTGAGCAGTACCTTAATGATGCCTGATAAGGGACTAAGGTAACAGGAGCCAGTAATCTCACCAGGAACCCTTTAGACAGGCATTAATCCTGCTGTCACCAAGCCCCTCAGGAAAACCATTTCACTGACTTGATCTTCTTCAGCTGTTCCTCCCCATAATTTATATGTAGCTAATTGCCACAGTAGTGGCTCCGGATGTGAAGCAGATGCTGCTGAGGAAAAGAGCATGTTGCGTCCTTAAGTGATGGCTCTAATCTCTTTATTTAAAGGCAAGGCTACTTACTGTTGATGGGAGGTTTAGAGCTCTCCCTTTTCTCCTCCCTCTCTCTGCAAAGCCAGCCGGACATTCATTCATATTTTGACACATTAGCAAAAGTGCTCAGCTGTGGCACTCCTCATTTGCAAGAATGGACAATATTTCTCCACCCGGCCACCCATGAGGTCACAACTGTCCCTGCCACCAGCAAGGAGATACAGACTTATTTACAGCTATCTATAAAATTCCTCCAGGATCTTTGTCTTTAGAATACTACAAATATTCTCTACTAACAAGTGGAGTGCCAGAGGAATAGAGACAAACGACATGAAAGCGAACTGGTGACTAGAATTAAGCGAGACTGGAGAATGAGTATATGCGGCAGTTATTTCTCTGGAGCAGAGGGAAGGAAGACACCTCCTTTTCTGTCCTCAAATGACAGCTGGCAAATAAGCCATCATCCCTATCAGCAGACAAGGACCAGAGAGCAGCGGTCAGAAGAGTCACAGGGAGGAACTGGTGGATCCCAAAGAGAAAACCCAGCTGCTTGTTTGAAGGCTCCACTGCGACAGTGGCCAGCTGCTGGGATGTTTGCAGATCTAACAAGAAGTTTGCTTTATTTGTTTTTAAAGAAAAGTTTTGTAAGGAACCTCTTAAAAGTTGTCCTGTCAGCAGTTACTGCTGACCAAACTCATCTATTATACCCCATTGACCCCTCTAAACCTCCTCCATTTCCCGCATATACTGTAAAAGGCCAAGATAGCTCTGTGAGCATTCGGCCATGGAGACGGACATGCTTTGTCTAGAATAACAAGAGGTTGAAGAACAGGGAGAGAGGGATGTTGAGCTACACCCAAGGCAGCATGGAACAGAGAAAGGCACAATGGAAACAAAGAGAATTTTAATTAAAAAAGAAAAACCAACCCCACCCACCCCCAGAAACCAAAGTGGTCTCTCCTCCTGCACATTCCCTCCAACACAAGAGAGTGCAGAGACTTCAAGTGCAAGGGCCAGCACTCCCTTCTACTCTCCCAGCAGCTCTGCCTTCTTGGAGAGACAAAAATCCCAAACAACAAACTGACAGCCACTGCCCCAAGACCCCATGAAGGAAGTGGTCCCTGTTTGGCACAATGTTCAGGAGATTTTTCTCTCACAATAATGGTGCCTTAGCCAGACAGATTGATCCTTGCCCCATTCTGATCTTCAGTCAGCATGCTCTCCTCTTCCAGCACAGTCTAGCCTGCTACATCACCTCTTTGATCTTCCAGTACATGGGCTGAAATACACTGTCTTCTGACAGGGCTTCAATGCAGCTGATGAGTCCAGTTAAATTAATTCCTCTGGAAATGGAGCTCCCAGAACCACATGTTCATATCATGGCCTCCATGTGCAGAACCTTCAAGGCCTCTGAAATCTGAGAGCTGGTGTCAATCTGGCCGTACATCCCCACCAGGAAGGCCCTGTGCAGTAACACTGCTGCGTGCTCTGTGAAAAGGAAAGACAGCATGAGGACTGACCCAAGAGCTCCAACATACAAGCACGAACAATCCACCAACAAACACCGGGATGAACATTCACAGCTGCGCAAGAAATTCTCTCCTTCCATAAGAACATGGCACAATCCACCCTCTAATAGCTCCGTGGGTACGTGATCACATGAGGGATCACAACTCAGAGAAAATCCCAAGGAGCGAATCTACTTCAAGGAAGCCTCCCTATGACAAATCTCCCGTGATGCTCAGACCAAAGCTACTATTGATGTAGATCACCTACGTGTTTGATGGCCTGGTCTAGGCAACACTGACTCTTGGCAGCTTCCCAGGGAGGCTGTTCCCAGCACAGGAGCCCAGCTTTGACCTTTGTGAGGCCAAGCATGCACCAAAGGTGGCAGATATTAACTTACCTTGGCAAAGGAGGGTGTATTCAGGCAGGTTCCTCAGTGCTGTCTGCACCACCTCAAAGTCTCGGCTGCCAAGGCAGTACATGAAGGTCGGAAGGAAGTCTGCAGCAATGCTGGGAGTAAAACGTGATAGTGTCAGTACAGTCCAGATCACCATCAACAGGCACGCAAGACGGGCAGCCAGTGCCCATCAGTGACTTGGGATAGACTAAGTTCCAGTGGTCCTCACCTGGGGTTGTTCTGAATGGAGCGCAAAGCCAGGCTAAAGGCCAGATTTCGGCACGACTCCTCCGATGAACTCATCAGCTTCTGTAGGTTTGTCTGAAAGAAGATACATAAATTAGGATCACAGGGCCATCCAGGGAGCGCAAACTCCTCAGACTTGCGTTACTACCCCTCCAGCACCAATCCAGCCCAAGACACATCCAGCAGGTACTGGCTGAGCCAAGAAATCCCTCTCTGTAAGAAGGATTTGAATACTTCAAAGCACCCTTCTGTAATCTTATTCCAGTGGGACAGCTGAGTTTTCCCTAGGCTCCAGTGTTTTCAACAGAGCTGTTCTGCTCTCTCCTTGCCCCAATACTGGGAAGAGGACAGAGGGTTAATTCTTCCTCTGACATAAAGAGAAGGATGATGGCAGACCCAGTATGCAATGGAGAGAAGATAGTAGGGAAGTAAATACTGCCTGCTGTCAGAAGGTCTAACTGAAGATAAATTTCTCCTAAGATGCTGCAACAACCATCCAAAAAGCAGAGGAAGGGTAGTACTTAAGCTGGCTGTGCAATACAGACTCTGGTGAAAAGAATCTTTTCCTTCCAGTGGCAGTCTGAGACACTAATACTCACAGCGAAAAAGGAGAGAATTTCTGGCCTCCGTCTGGACATCTCATCAATGTCTGTCAGCACCTCCAGGATGTCTGGTGGAAGACATAGATTGAAAGGGGTGACTGAAATTCACTGATCCAGCAAAGGATCTTTTTCTTTTTGCTTACAGATCCAATCTCCCAAGCAGTCATGTCTTCCCACCTGCACACAGAGCTAGAGTAATAAAGGCATTCCTCAAAAAGGAAGAGAACAGGTAGGTGATGTGCTAGATCAGCACATGCCAACCTGCCCAGGCAGAGGCCAGCAGCACTGTCATGCCTCAGACAGGAGAAGGAGTGGAGTGGGGTGTGAGGTTTCAATGCCAGAACACCTTCTTCTGTAACTGAAAGATCTTCACAGAAAGCCTCTTTTAAAAACAGTGTCCAGGCAGGATTTCTTCCCCCTGTTTCTAGTGTGGAAGGAAAACTGTCATCCCCATACCACAACTTAGGTCTGGACACCTGTGATTTCAGAAGACCTTTGGAGAAGAAGCATGTTGTTCCCATATGCCAGATTAACACAATTTTCTTCCATGAAGGCCATTTGGGGATTTCTAACAAAATCCTGCTTCTCATCAGTTTGGTATTTTTATATGATTTAAAAAATGGCACTCCTATCAGCACTCCAGACCTGGCTCAACATGAACAGCAGCGCTCCTTGAATTACTCATACTATCTCCCAGAGCACTTACAAGATCTTTGAAGAGCCCCAAAGCAGAGGCAGTTGAAGCACTGTAGAACTAAGTAATAACAGCATCATAGGAAGCCTCTGTCACAGAATCACAGAAGATTAGGGACAAGTTCATCCAAAACAAAGCCACATCCTAACTGCTGGAGACTTCCAAACACAAGACTGAAACAGGAAACTAGCCTGTAGCTGACAGATAAGCAACATGGCTGGCATCTGTCTGCATTTGCCCCGTGTCTTTGTACTACTCTGCAGTTCCTCACTTACCCTCAACCGTCTGGCCTCTAGAGAGCCTCTTCATATATGGGGCCATTTCAGCTGGCGTGAGAGGAGTGAAGAGAGACACGCTGACAAGGGGGAGAGAGCCAGCTGCTGCTTCATCTGTGGCGGAGAGAGAGAGAGAGAACAGGTGACTCCTGACTATGTACTTTTAACAGGGATACAGGTCCAGTATTCCCTACCAGTATAGTGGTGTATCATGAGCCGACCAGCAATACTGCAATACAATTCCTGGCTCTCAAACTGTCTCTAGCCTCACTGCACCTTCTGGTACCCCTCAGCTGATGCAAAGAGAAGAAACCTTCTTGAGCTGTGCAAGCTTTCCCATGCAAGTTGTAAAGAAAACAGTGGAGAAGTGGATGCACCCTTAGGGTCTCTTGACAGGTCAATCCTTAAGTGTGGCTGAGGAAGGCAAAATCCACAACAGTGAAACTCGCCCATGTTAAAAGCTGTTTTTCTGCTGCAGTAGTGATATCACTGAGAGGAAAACAAATTAACCCATCCCAGATATTGGCTCAAAATTGCTGAGTATACAAGTGGCATTCTCCACTCTAAATACCCTTTCACGGGACTGTTACGAGAAGTACGAGCACAGCACACAGCCCATAAAAGCATCTGTGCTCCAAAACATACTGCAGGTTCACCAGCTGGGATAACTCTTGCCCCCACTCAGACTCACCATCCTTCTCTTCATCAGAGCCCCTGTCCAAGATGCCACTCTTACTAGGCAGACTCAGCCCAGCCAGGAGGGACTTCAGCATGGCCAGGTCACTGTTGTCTGATGATAGGTCACTGGGGGAAGAGATGGCATGTTTAGCTGTCAATAGCAATAAGGGCATGAGGACAAGTAAAAACAGATATATGCACACTAAAACAAATAGCTTCTCGGAAGCAGAAACAAGATTTTTCCTTTCATCGTAACTGTAACTCAAATGCATTTTCCCCCGTATCTGCAGGTCAAACCCTGCAGCCATCACTCAGGGAAAAGACTCTCCTGCTGGCCCTCTGGAAATGACTGCAGGGCACTACAATGCCTCAGTAGAACATGTAGGCCATTATGTGAGTTGAAATCATCATCTGACTTCCTTGGGATCAGTTTTTACTTACAACAAGGGATATGCTGCTCATCTCAATAGAGACTTAAGGGAGCTAAGTGTGAAAAAGTGCCATATTCATAGCTATTTTGTCACATCCTCTTGCCGTCTTCTGTCTGACTGCGCAAGCTCTCCATGAGCTAACCATGGGCTAACTGGAGTAAGGAAGCTTACTGGAGTGGATCCGAGTGCTTCTGCAAGAAGGAGACAGCTGCCTGGGCATTGCACGTGATGTACTTGTGGATAAACTGAACAAACTTGCTGATGAAGGCAGCCAGGTGCCGTGAGGATTTTCTGTAGTTCTGAGAAAGGATCAAGAAGATGAGAGTTAACAAAAAAAGCAGCGATGCACTGCCCCATCCTGCACCTCTGGGGACCAGGGAGTAGCCTCTTGATCTCCTGCCTCCTCTTTAAGCTCTCCAACGTACTTGATACACTTTTGTGTTCTTAGGTATATGACGGTTTTTCTTTCAAATGGGAGAGAGCTGGGCTGGCCCTGCGTTATGAGCTTCTCCATCTAGTGGCTAGCAGCCCGCGCATGGAGGGGGAGCAGAGACTTTCCTACCAGCAGCAGACGGATGAAGGACAGGAGACAGTCCCATAGTGCCACCTGGTGCTCGTTCTGGAAGACCTGTGGCTGGAGCAGCTCCAGGATCCCCAGGACGTGGATGAAGAAGGTCAAGTGGTTCTGCTGCCTGAACTCCTGGAAATTGAGGTGAACACGGCCGTGCAGCAGTGCTGCTATCATTGGCAAGTGCCTGAAATGCCAAACAGAAGAAAAGCCAGATCTAGCCTCTTCCTAGAAAATTACATGTTGTTACACCTCAGTTCCTGAAAGGAAGCGTCTCTTATCCTCTCCCAGGGCTCTGGATTTGATCCCTCTATCCATAGAATCAGCAAGCCCCATTTCCCACCCATATTCTGTTCTCTAGTCTCCAGCTCCAAGAGGACTGTTTCCAGACAGACAAGGAGCCAAATGAGGTGCTGCCTCATTATAAGAAATATGACTTTGCTGCCCTTTCTCTTGACTTTTGTACGTGAATGTGGATTCTGTCACAATCGTCATGATTGCTGCAAGTTTGTTGCCCTTCTAGGACAAGGGTGGATGCTTTTCAATGAAGGTCAGACACACAGAGGGTGAAAGGGGAGAGTGGTACCTAAGAAGTAGGATGGGATGAGCCACAGCTAGCTTCCTGCAGGCCATATTGGCATCCCACACACGGCTTTCTGATGACTTGGAGTCACTGGTGTCTGCGAGGAGGTTAATGAATCTGTGAACCAGGGCATCGAGCTAGAAGAAAAGTAATGAGTAAACAGTTAAGAAGTTTAAAGCACAATCAAGCCCCTGGCTCTTCAGCAGTGTTTCCTAATTCCTTTCCAGCTACAGAGGGGGTTAACAGAAATTATTTTCAGGTGGAATCTGCGAGCAGATGCAACATTCCAGCTGGCACAGGATCTGAAGTCCACAGTCCCTACAGATATCAAAGCAGGATCAGACGCCTGCCCACTTGTGCTTTACAGAAGCCTTTGGCACACACGAGCTTGTGGAGCTTATACTATTTTATAGAAGGATGCTGGAAAATAAGCCATACCTGAACTCTGCTCCTGAATGCAGGCAGGGAAGGGGCAACAGAAGAGCAAGGTAAAGAAACCAAAGTGACCCAGGATGCTTTTGCCAGTCCTCTCCTTTTAGACTTGTCATCAAGGTAGCATCCACTCTGGGTGCGCAACTGGAAAGGGGCCTTCCTATGCCTCTAATTTTACCTTGCAAGTGCTGCTGTCTCTGGCTCCTTCACTGGTGAGAAGCATCTCAGGCATAGGCACAAGGAGCTCGGGCAGTTGAAGGTATATCTGAAGCAGAAGGTCCTGGCAGCATTTTCCCACAGAGCTGAAGGAAAAAGGGAGAGGTCAGCCACTGGTTACTATGTTAGTTCAACCAGCAAACCTACCAGGCCCATCAGATTAGTAACAGCCTTCCTGTGTACGGCAAACAGACCATGTAAAAGAGCAGCAGTGTTTTTTGAGTCTTTGCTTCTTTTGAACTACTCAAATCATTCACAATCTACAGGGATCTATCCACAGTCTATGAGGATCCATCACTGGGCCATTTGGAGTTAGAAAACTGCAGTTACGAAGGGGCACAGGACAAGAAGGCTCTGTTTACATCTCCAGTGAAGAGTTCTTGCACATGGTACTCATGGTCATCCACATCCCAATTGGAAGAGCAGTCAGAAGCACAACTATTCAGACTAGCCAGCCTGTTCTCTACACACCTGCCCTCCATAGATCCTTGGCATAGTCTGCACTGGGAGGCAGTACAGTGCAACGGCAACTGAGATTACTCAGTATCTTTTCTAACACCACCATTAAGCAAGGTTAGGATTAGGTCAGTTTGTTTCACTGCCACAAATACACCATTTTCCTGTTCTTCCCACAGTGCTAACATAGCTGTTAGGAAACAATCTAGTCTCCATTCAGCTTTGAGAGCAATCGTAATGGGCAGAAGCAGGATGCATTATGAGCAGTGATTCAAGGGATGAGTAGACAAGAAATTCCACATTATGAACTGGTAATTAAAAATAACTATTGACTTAAAAAAAAGCCAAACATAAAACCAACCAACCAAACAAAAAACCCACAAAAAACATGGCAAGCATTTTGTTCTGAAGTCCTAAAAGCAAAAGGGCCTTGAAATGTAACTTTAAAAGTCACCTTCCTGGTCCAAGTACCACTTAAAATGACAAGTAACTACAATTAGAGTAGACAGTGCTCCCCATTTGCAACCCCACCTGCTTCCCCACTGCTGGATACAGCTGGTCAGATACTCCGTTACTTTTTTGATGCTCTCAAGGTCCCCATGAGAACAACTGAGCAACAAAGGCAGTCGAGACTGGATGAGTGTGCAGGAGGCCTCTTCTGTGTTCTGGTATCTGGTTTCTGCTTCAGCCAGGATCAGCTCCACCATGCTGATCAATTCTGATGCCTTTAGGTGGAGCACAAATTCCTCACGGCGCTTCTGTAATGCAAGAGAACACCCAAAATTAATCCAAACTGAATCCCTAGATCCTTAGTTCCTTCTAGTCACACTTTCCCCAACTGGAATAGAACATCTCTTAGGACTAAAGAACAGCCCCATATCTAGAGCTCTGAAAGCATGCATCACAGCCCAAAATGAAATCTCTTTACCCCTCTTCTACTTCTGAACTCAGTTACTTCCAACTCAGCACGTGCAATGGGACAGAAACCATAACTCAGTCACCAAACCAAAGAAATTCCTCTGTGGAGAAGAGATGCAACCCCCATTTCTCGGTGAAATGGGAATTATCCCACACTGGGTTTTAGCTTGCTCACCACCATAGCCCTGTACCTAGATGTTTAATGGATATTGTGGCAACTGCTGCAGGAGCTGCAGAGGAAATGCCAAGTGGGTAAACTTACGTGTGTTCACATCAGCTTTTTGGACTCAAAATTGCCACTGTAATATGTAACACAGCAGAGCAGCTAAGTAACCAGCTGAGGTACAGGCAGCAAACTTGGCATCCTGCACCTGTATCACTCCAGCCACCTCTGGGGCTGTGGAAAAATCAGGCATTGTGAAAGCATTGCCTCTCACTCCATCCAGAGAGGAATCCTGGAAGAACTGAACCACTACCTGAGGAGTTCTTTGGTCCCTTCCCTGCCAGATCCGAGGAATGTGAATACAGGCCCACAAGAAATCCAAGGATGCAGTTGGGTCAAACCTGCCAGAAGACAAAAGAAGACAGATTTGCAACTAGAGTCACTGCAGCCCTCGAGGAGCACACAAACACATGGTAATGTCTCTAAACATCATGAGTACTGTGAAGAAAGAAACATCTGCAAATGTAAAAATAGGATCCATTAAGTCCCAAGAAGGGGTTTGGTTCTCTTCCCAGATTATGACTAAATATTTGTTGCAATGAGCACAGCACAGGGTATGGAGCTGAACAAATGGCATTCAGCAAGAGTGTAGCGGCTACAAGGAGTCTTGCACCACAAGGCCAGGAGTTGGTCATCAACATAAACAATTGGTACAATCAGATCAGTGATCCTACTGTCCCAGTGTACAGAACATCCTATCCTGGCTGTTATCCTAGATTGCAGAAATTAATGAAATTGTTAGTGAGCAAAAGACCAATAATAAAATAATCAGCAAACTGAAATACTGCCAGCTTTAGAAGTATTGCTAGTTTAGTCATGTCCTGAATCAGGTGTTAGCATTTCCTGGTCCATAAGCGTAACAAGTTTAAGCAAGATACTACTACAGTGGCACTTCAGTATTTGAGAGCAATGTATAGAAGCTGAGAGCTAGGCCTGCTCCAGAGATCAGAACTGGGAGCCTGATGCCAGGAAGGGGGTTAGAGAAAGACTGGTAATGGAGTTTAGTACAACTAAAAGATCCAGCACAGCCTGCCCAGGTACAGAGACTGCCGTCAGTTTGCTATCCAAGCCATCTTTCAAACCCCATGTTCCTAAAGATTATCAACAAGGGCAATGCTAGACGGATTACTCAGTGATTAGCACTTCCTGTTTAGAACACAGCCAAGTCTTTATGTGCTGCTTCCATCAAACAGCAGGAAATATTTATATCAAGGTACACAAATCAGCATGACTGAAATCAGCATCCTTCTTACAAAGCCTGGTTTTGGCTGGGTTACATCTCCTGGCAGATGCGCTGTGGAATGTGGCAGCTCTTGTTCTCCGCTTCTGTTTGTTCTCTCTCAGACACAATGAGTCGCCCAACTCAAAATGCCCCAAAAAAGAAGACTCACCTTTGCTCCCGGTTTCTGCAAAGCAGAAGCCTGATGCACTGGTGCAGCGTGGTCCAGCTGGACTGGTGAGTGAGCAGAGCCAAGAGATAAGGGTGGAAGGAGGGCACCTGGGACCCTGCCTGAAAGGACCAAACAAGGAAGAGATGTAACAAACAGATCCTTGCTGCGAGGTGGATATAGGAGATACTACGTATATTACAGAAGGATGACAATCCAGGCAAGTAGACAGCACAGAACACAACACATGGATTTAGGATTTGAACTGCAGTACTTTCTAACAGAACATGGCAACAGCCATGAAATTCAGTTTTAGTCTGAGCTTCAGCATAGCACTTCTGGGCAAGCTATGTATCTGTCTGCAAAAATACCAATGAAAACACAGCTGGTGGGGCTGTTATGGGACTATGTTGTGTCTGTAATGCACTTCAAAGTCCTGAAAAGAACACAGCTGAGGAAATATAAAGATAAGATGAAACATAAGCCTTGCACTGAGAAGGATGCACCAGAATCCCCCTCCTAGTCAGCCTGTACTGCTTTGGAACCGGTATAGCAACATGTGGCAAAACATAAAACTACCCCTTGCCCTGTTTCGAGGTGCAGGTCAGTACCCCAGGAAGGTGGTTTCAGCACAGTAGTCCCTCTACCCGACAACTCTTACTTTGTTCCAGGAGAACAGTAGCTTCTGCTGGAGATCAGGGCAGCTGCTGATCACCTCTGGGTCCAACATCTCCAGCCAGTCATTAAGAAGACCAGAGGACGGCCCTAGCCAAGCTGCTTCAGTACTGAGGAGAAAACAAAGCCAGTACGAGTGGTGATGTCATGAACCCAGACCTACCAGTGAATTCCCATCATTGCCTAGGCTCACCCGCAACTGTCCAGCTCCTTCTTCACTGGTGTTTCTTCTTTGTCCTGGAGCAACAAGGAGCTCACCACAGCAATTGGTTTCATGGCAGGAAACCTGGCAGTTGTCTCAACAGTAGCTGAGAAGAGGACAGTCAGGAGTTCCTCCAAGTATGGAGACTGAGTTTCAATCAGACCTTGAAGGACTAGCAGAGGGAGAAAGATGTCACTCGTTAACTTCAGGATGTGGTGAAAGCTATGGAACCTTGTAAGAATATCATGAAGGCAACCAGTCCGGCATTCCTGACAGCCTGGCTCAATAAGGAAGAGGGAAGCTGTTTTTAGCTGGGATAGTAGGCTTCTATTTCTCATTTTGTTAGTGGAAACCAACAGTTCGCCGAGAGACTTAATCCCAGCCCCAGATCACAGTTTATAAACCCACATACCAGTGCAGGGAAGGAGTTGATACTAGATGGAACCAAGTTTAGATCAGTTCATATTTTCTGATCCAGGCAGAAGGCAGCTTCCCACAGCCTGCACACAAGGCACTCCCTTGCTGGGCTGGCAGTTCAACCTGCTGCTGCAACAGGGAAGGAGAGCAGAAGGACAGCCATACCTTTGCTGATGAGCTCTGGCTCCACGTTACACTTCTCTCCTGATTTCAGGGTTGCAATGATGGCACGTACTGTGGAGCTGATCAAGTCAGGGTCACGACGGAAAGTTAGAGCTTCTGTGAGGTGCAAGAAGCCACCTCGAACTGCAAAGAAATCACAGCGTTGGCATCACAGGGCCAAGCCAGCCCCCACATCAGGCTTCCCTTCTACAGAAGCCCCATGTGGCTCCAGAGCACAACTACTCAAACATACAAACACACTACACTCTACTGCCATTTTACTCCCACCGAAACCCTTGACAGCTCTTCTGAATGTTACAGGGACATGTGGCTAAGAGAAAACTCTATAACCACAAACCCATTTCACGCCTAAGCACTTGGTTACAGACTCCTCCTGCCAACAGGTGGAAGATGATAAACAGCTCTACAAGTCATGATGTGACCTTGTTCCAGAGGCATTCTTGCATGCTCATCTTTCAGGACTACAGCTAGCACAGAATCCCCGGCCTGAGCAATTAGAAGTTTTCCCTGAAAGATCTGCTGGGCTTGGTGAGATGCTACCAGGTGTCTACTGCAAACCCCCAGAGCTAAACTGCTTGTCTGCATCCTCATGGAGTTTATATAGCACAGTACAAAACCTCTCTTTGCTACTCCTAAGCACACCTCTCCAAAAGGCAGCCCGCCCACTTTCTGCTCTGGGTGCAGTTGTGTTTCTGTCCTTTTCTTCTCCCACTCTGAGTCCCATAAGTTGCACAACACCAGTACCATCACTGATCCTGTGCCTTGAGGAGTACTGCACAGCAAAGGCCTTCAGCTGAGCACGCAGAGGACCATCTTCCACTGCAGGGTTCTCCAACCACTGCAGCATCTGCATGAGGACTTTGAAGAAGAGTGACGAGAAGGCAGTGTCTTGTGGCATGCAGCGCTGGAGAGAACAGCAAAAGAGACTTGCTTATACATGCTTCAAGAACACAACAAAGATAGCAGGAAAGATGCAGATAGTGGCACGTACTGCCAGGAATACATAGTGCACACCTAATCTGTTGGACCATAGCTCACCCAAATCAAGGCAGCAGCTTCTAGTATACAAATGCAAGGCAGAAGACTCAGTCACACACACAAAATACCTCTCCCAGCATAACTAGGGGTAACTTTGTGCCTTCTTTCATCATGATAAAAGGAATGAGATATTTCATTGAATAACTTGCAGCCTGCTCTGAAGATTTCTTTAAGGAATTACAGACTTCAGCTCTCAAGTTGTCTGCAAATATCCTGGCTTGCAAGACATGTCCATGCTACAAAACAGCACAGACTAGAGATCACAAAACCAACAGAGACCCACAGCCACAAGCCACCACGTTACTGCACAGTTACGAGACTAGGTAGGGTATACCTAACCCTGCATGTAAGCCCCAATTCTCAGCAGTGCTAGGCTAATGTGGCCAGCCTGCATCCAGATACCTATGTCCAGGCAACTTGAGTCCCTCTGTATCATGTTCCCCAAGGCTCCATTTCCAGCATTACACAGGTAGAGGGTCTGCACACATCAGAGCAGATGCACTGCAGACTTTGTTTCCTCCTTACCCCTTTTTGTTAAATGCTACAAAGATTCTCATCTTGAGCTGCTCACCTGATACTGGTACAACTGACGCATCAGTGGGCAGGAGATGAAGTGGTTGCGATGCATTGCCATCACCAACGCACCACTGTGTGGCGAGTTCATCAGTGCAGCTACTGCCTGGAGAAGTCGTGCCGTGATCCCGGTCACCTGTGTGTTCCCCTGGCGGATGCGAGCCAGCTCCTGCCCCAGGGCCTGCTGTAACGCCAGGGCAAGTGGGCGCAGGTTTGAGTTCTGCCATCGTGGGTCTGGATTTAGTGGGAAAAGCTGGTAGGACACAGAAGGAAATATGTTTATGAGAGCAAACGAAAGGACTTGCTATACAATACACATCCTGAGGCAGGGGACGGATTTACCTTGTACAATCATATTGATTGTAGGCTAACTGGAACCTTCTGATAGAGCTTTTTCAATATTTTAGCACCTGGCAGCATCTATGAGACCCCAACGTGACTATCAATATTGACACCATGGGGGAATCACCATATTACCAAAATACAGGCAACCAACTTGGCCAATTAATTCCCCGTAGGCTCCTTCTGGATCAATGGAGAGTGGGAGGCTCTGCAAGCAGACAAGCCAGAGTACAAATGCTGTTTACACACAGCTTTGCCACCAAGGCCCTGCGAGCATTTCACAAATCCTCCATCCGCTGCTGAGAGGAAAGGCACTATACACAGAACAAACAATGTGCAGAGACAGTAACATGCTATTAGGCACTGACAGTATTAGGCATGATCAAAAGCCTCATCATGTTCAAACTACAAGAAAAAAAATCCTTCCAGTGTCAATTCCACCAGGCTGTAATGGCACAGCCTCATTGCCTGCAAACACTGCAGGAGGCAGGGGTCAGAAGATGCAAGTATAAGAGAAACTGATTTTGTTTCTTCTGCAGGGAAGTAGCTGATCAGCTAGAGATTATACCAGTACCTGCAGAAAGATGCCTGCTAGATCATCTTCTGGGCCCAGAACCCGGACCTGGCTTAAGGCCCGGATTCGGCTCTGGCCTTGAGAGTTCTCGGGACTAGATTTTGACCTTGCAGTCTCAGCACTGTCTGCAAGAGGAATACAAGAAAAGAAAGAAAAATGCCATTATGGTAGCTAACATCTGGAGTCCTAACACCAGCTTACATTCAACTTTACAGTCTCTAACTACCAAGGAATTCAGTAGCTTTTCTCTTGAGGCCAAGCAAAACCTATTTTTCCATATCACTCAGAACAACTCATTGTAGTAAACTCTAGGAATATTGGAATTTCTCCCTTCACCAGGAGCGAAAAACTCTAGCAAGGTGTCTAACTGTTGCTTGCTGATATATTGCAACGCAACCCCTTTTGAAGACAGCTCTTCCTGTCAGCTCAACAGCAACGGAGGAAGGAAGTTTGGAAGACGACTTTGATATTCAGAAGTTTAGGCTATCCCAGGCAGTACCTCGGCGGGCTGGTAAGGATGCAGTGAGCAGGGAGTGGAAAGTCTGGCCTCCTGTCGCTCCTCTCTCATGTTGAACCTCCACAAGGTGAGCCATGTAGTCTGAAAAAGGAGAAGATATGAACACATCATGATCTCTCCCTCTTTAGTAAAGCAGGACAGAAACGGTTGCTGTTTGTACAACTCCCACAGTGAACGGAATTTGCTGTTCCCATGGACTTTGTAAACATGATGCTTTTAAGCCTTGTTTCTTTTAATAGTTAGCCTCCAAATTACTTTCTAGACTCTGTACAATCCAATCCAGAAAATCCTTCTCTACTGCAGGAAATACAGCCAAGGGCCATCCAGACAAGCTCTTAGGGAGGTGTCTACAGCGACAACAGGCTGTCAAAGCAGGCTGTGCACAGAGTTTGCTGAACTAGTTTGGATTTTTCCAAGGAAGTCACAGGAAATACTCATGAAAACTGTTCAAGAAAAAGTAAAATGCATAGTCAGCCTCATATGAAGCTCTTACTCTTGTCCATGATGTTCTGCTCTAGCGTCTGTGGATCGTGGGATACTGCCTGATCCAGGTACTGCAGAAGTTTGCTCATGCTGGAAACTGGGATTCCAAAGGACTGAACAAAGAGAAGCAGCTGCTGTGGCTCCAGGTCCTGCAGGGCTGAAATACACAGAGTCCTCAGACCTCTGAACTGCTCAGAGAAGGCCATCTTTATTACCTGATCTTTGTGCTTTTGGCTGGATCAACAGTGACACGTTAATGACAGGGCTGCAGAGAGCCCAAAGCCAGGAGTCTGACAGCTGCCTACTATGTTTTCTTTGCTCTCCAAATCATTGCCTTCTTATTGCACCTTCCAGTTAATTCACTCACTAGCTAATTTGATCTTCTGTTTAATTTGATCAAAACCTCAGAAACCCAATAATTTGTATTAAAAAAATAACTTCCACCCTATCTGTTGATGGCTGCAGGCAGGAATTATTGAATAATTCAATCACTGGCTATAGAGAGCTGTCATTTAATTAGTAAGAAAGAGACGAAAGCTCTGAATACCAAGAAGAAAAAGAGCATTGATGAGCCATGCAAGGACAAAAGTAACTACAGGTATAGCTTACATCCTTCAGACACGGCTCTCCACATTGCAAGCACACCATGTCCTACGGAAGCAGTGCTGTGCCTGTTGTCTGGTGACTGTGTAGCTTAATTCAATCTGAACTGTTGTAACAAAGATGGGACCCAATTCAAAGTCCCCCAATTCCTTTAAAATACACAGAAAGTGCAATAGTTATACAGATTCTCTCCCCTACTTCAAAAGTAATAGTCACTGCCTATAAAAGCCAGCAAGATTCAGCACTTGGATCAGAGTAGGAGGAACTCCTTCCACACTGCAGTAAGGAGCTCCACCAAAGGCGCTGACCTCCTCTTCAGTCTCAGCTTTCACCAGGTTCCTCTCTTAATGCTGTGGGAATTAACCTGTGGGGTCTGATGGTTCGCAAGGTTGTATCTGTTCTCAAACCCTTGGTACATGAACTACATACACATCATAGCTGAGTAGGGAATCAGCCTGGGACATCCTGTAACATTCACTGCCCAGAACCACCTCATATTCTGTACATCTGTTTGACAGCCCTAAGGGACGTAGCAAAGAATCTATTGTACATTTAGACTGCGATTGTCACAAAATCCAGAGACACACTGCTTTCTAAATCCAAGCTCCCTCCTCAGCTGCAGTGTCTGCAGTGACTGATGGCCCCACCCAAAGGCATCCAGGTAGGATGGTGAGGCACAGAGAGGACCAGAACAGGTAAGCCTCTCCCTTTCCTTTTAGGAGGGTCTGAAACACCAAAAAACACCCTACAGGCTCACCTGCATCCACAAGACGCGGGACCTCAGAGCGGATCATACGCAGCTTTAGCCAGTCGGGGAGCAGCAGAGCCTCCTCTGAGGTGTCAACCAGAAAAGCAGTAGGAAGGGGTTTTTTCTCTGGGAACCATATATCCAGTAGAGTACAAAAATCACCATCCCCTGCTTAAGAGTGGATACAAAATTATCTCCCATGTTCATAAGCACTTAGAACACCCTACCCTTTTCTATACAAATCAATACACCAGAACACTTCCCTGTTCAAAGGTCAGAAACAACTTGGGAATAAACACTATCAAGTGGAAATGTGAACTACATATCTGAGTGCCCAGTTCTCACACTACAGTAAGTCTCTGAGTCCTTCTTGTTTAGCAGGGAGGGACATACCATCATTTTAATACTTCCTGCTGTCTGCAGAAGGCAAAAAAATAAGCCTGCAAATCCTTCACTCCGTGCAGCAATATTCTGATAGATCTTACAGCTACAAACAAATATTGCAAGGGACAAGTCTGTGAGTAGAAGGATTAACACCAGGCTGACCTGTTAGGAGACAACAGACAGAGGAAAGGCTCTCTGTATTGTCCATGACCCCTTGAATAAATCTGAGCACACTTCACTAACCTTGAGGTGGCCCTAGTGTCAGGAGAATAACCATGGCATGAACCACAAGGATGTGCATAGTGGCTGTTTCCCCACTAGTCCAACGAAGGAACACCTGATCCTGGGACTCTGACTGGAAAAAGGCAGAAAAAAAAAAAAACAGGATGAACAGAAGTGGGGAGAGAAAGGAGAACGAGATATGTGAGATGCAGATGATAGGAGAACATGAGAATGAACAAATTTGGTCAGGCCAAAGTCCCACCTAGCCCAGTATCTCCAACAGTGGCCACAAAAGATACCCAAGGAAAAGTTAAAAAAGCTTTTTATGTACACATACACTTGACTCTGATATTATGCCAACCTACGATTATTTTCAGATCAGGGAATTCTTGAACCAGACACAGTTTCTTCATACTCAGTAATGGGCTTCTCTTTTGTTAACTTATCCAGTTTCTTCTACCTGCTTAAGAAAGGCAGGGAGGCACTCACCCAGCTGTACACCTCCTCGCCCTCCTTACTCTGGCGCATGCGCTTGATGTAGCGAGAAAAGATGGAGAGAAGAGCAACAAGCACTGCGTCTGATTCAGCACAGTACGAGAGCTTAGAGAAGAGGTGAGACATGATGGTAGAGCGTTCCACTATGAGTCGGGCTACATCCTGCAAGGGGAAAATATCCATGAGGTCTTTACTGAACAAAATGGCCAGGTCCTCCTGCTTCATTGCATCACATACTCCAGTTTCCATCATCAGCCCAGTTAACACCACTCCGGAGATCCCAATGTACAGTCAAGAGTAGAACCATCACAACAGGGAAAACGCCAGTGCTTTGCATGCACCTTGTGATACCTTACAGTGTCCCCAGTTGTAGCACAGCTGCATTCTGATGCATCCCATTACAAAGTGAGCATTTACGTAGTAAAAATCTGCATTTCTCTGAAGAAACAGATCTACTGACTCTTATCATTTAACATTCTCCATGTATCTAAACAGATCTATGCAGGCAGAAAGAACACATGAGCTCTAGATCCATGCATCAATCTCCAAAAGACTGTTATGAACGATGTCGTTCAATGGACTTAAAAGCAATAAAAAAAGAACCCAGAGATAGAACAATGAAAAAAAAATCATTGTATAAAAGCCAAACATAAAAAAAAAATCACCAAAACCTTTTAAAAAAAAATTATTAGAAATCCAATTTTGATTATAGCAGAGTGCATATCCCACCACTAAGGTTCCTGACTTCCCATTCTCTCCCCAGATTATATATGTGACTGCAGGTTTAGCACCTGCCTACTTGTCAAACACTACCAGGTGGTGGGATTTCCTTCAAATCACTATTCACTCTTGCATTCCCCATACCATCTGAGAAGGGCTACTGGACTGGAAGTTATTGCTCTGATATCATTTCGTGATATGAAACGGAAGGCACAGGTTGCCTTCTAAGACATATGCAGAAACGCAAACACAGAGTTATCAGATTCACATGCTCCCAGGAACCTCATCGTGCTGGTACAGCAAGTCACATGCCTACCACTATCCTGAGACATGCCAGGTCTCCCCCCTGCCCTGTGCAATCCCTCTGCCCTAGCAACCTGGCGTCTCACCAGAGCGAGGTCATTGTGCTGTCCCTGCTCCTCCACTGGGGCATGCTGGGAAAGGTACACCAGGTAAGCACTGATGGTCTGGGGATCTGTCTCCATGTGGATGGCCTAGAATGAGAATTCCTCTCATGAGAAATCAGGATTTAATGGAAACAAGCACCAGCATAAGAAAAATTCTTCTGCAAGCATATAAAACATGTCAATATCGCACCCACATGCGGTTTGCTCAGATTTGTTTTAGTGTGAGTAGGACAAAGAATGAGCTAGTCACTTATCCCTTCCAGCGACTAAAACCTACCTGTTGCAAGGCCAGAGCTGTTGTTGCTCTAACACTGTCAAACAGTGGCAGCCTCGGGAGGTCTCTCAGCAGCCACTGATATCCCTGCAGCAGTTCAGAATCGCCAGAGTCTTCTTCCATGGGGTGATCTTTCTCCTCTCCATCACGCAGTCCCCCTTCTGACAGCACCAAGGACAGGCCCTGCAGAAGTCACATGGACACAGCTGTTGCATTTGAAGCCACAGCTGGACCACTAGTTTCATAGTAGTGAATATAATAGAAACAAGCTTCAAACACCATGGAACGATCCAAATGCACGACACAACAGGTTTCATATCTCATAGAATGTGTTTGCTTGACAGCTACCCTGCTTGCCATTTCAGTCCTCTGTAGGCATAATCTTTTTGAGCTCTTTGCAATTCTGCTTGCCTTGACTATGCTCTAGAGCACCAGGCACTCACTCATTTACATTCCCCACAGACAACAGCTGCTGCCAATTACTCCACGTAGCACATGATCTGCTGAGTCTACACCTGAACTTCACAGGAAACATAGCAAAATCCAACTCTATCTTAAGAAAATAATGCTTGTCTGCTGAACAAAGAAGGCTTCTGAGCAGCAGGGAGTAGAAGTGCATTTGGTGGGGTTTGGAGATTGAGACAAGTTACTGAAGAAGGATGACATGAAACAATTTCACTGCGCTGGCTCTGGACTCATGAGAATCTAGGACTCTGCCCTCAGCTTCTGACAAACCCTAGTCAAGAAGATTTTCATTCTGCTCACCTTCATGGCCAAGACCCGTGAGGCCACCTGGGAGGAACTCAGGCGTCGTAGGAAATAGTCAAGCACCTCGCAGGTTGTCTGTTCATCTGCTTTGGGACCCAACAGCAAGTCTTGCAATCGTCCAAGCAACTGCCTTTGTTTCTGTTGTCTCTGTGGAGCAAGAAGTTGGCCTTTCCAATGAAGTCAAATCCAGGATGCACAGAAAGTAGATAACAGAACTGATCTCAAGGAGACTACTCACCTGGCGTTTCTTGGCACGCTGTTCCTTACTCTCGCCCTCCTCTTCTTCTTCACCTGAGGTCGACTCATCAGCAGCGTCATGAAGCAGAAACTCACAAAGGCACTGCACGGGTAGGACATCCAAGGAGCCCTCGCTGGACTGAACCAGATCTGCCAGCCATGGCATTGACTGCGATGAGGCCTAAAAAGCAGAATAACAATGCAAGATCAGCAGAACATGGATGCAGCACACTGATCATTTAATTCCTGAGCAGTAAACCACCTTCCCCTGCACCTTACTTAGCTTCCTTTTGCCCCTCACTCTGCTCAAGTTTCAAAGACGAGGGATCAGATCACAACATAGCCAAGCCATCAAGGGAGCCCACCTGTCTTTGAATGATGTTGAGAAGAAAGTCAGGATGACGACTGCGGCACAGGAGGTGGCCCAAGCGAAGTGACTGGTTCAGGCTTTTCACCTGCTCCAGGACATGTGGTGGAGGTCTGCGTGGGGGGCCCCTGCCAGAGAAATAAGAAGTTATCCACAGGCAGACATACTTTCATTCTGGTGTGGATGAGGACCAGTCAGTTTAGTAGCACATGAGGGCCACGTGCAGGTGGCAACAGAAAGACAAGGACCAAATGTGACACATATCCCACAGGCTACCAAATCTCAGGGCTCTTCTTGCCCACACCAACCACCCTATGAGCCCTAGGGTTTCCTGACTAGCATTAACTGGGATTTCCTTATGGCACTAGACTGCAGAAGGCTACTTACTGAGGGTCCAGACTTGTCAGCTGGGATAGCAAGAGGCTGCTGCTCTCTGTAATTGTTTGTTTTGTGGATGCAGCAGCCAGATGACCCTCAAATGCAAGAATCTCCTGTTTTTCTCTCTGGGAGATTTGAAGTTCACGATTAATCATCTCTGTGCGCGTCTCCTCATCCGTCAAGGTACATTGAGGATAGGAATAATTACTGAGAAAATAAGTTAAAATAGAAAATGGTTATTTTGACCTATTCAAAACTCCTGAACCACAGTCAGAAAGTCCCCAGGACCTTGGCTCCATCAAGCAACACAGGAAAAACAAGGCAGCTTCCCAATGGGGCCAGGGAGACTGAGACCTTTTCAGCAAGGCACATCGCAGTCATCCCTCCCTTTTTCTCAGCTTTATTCCCTTGCTTATAATATTTCTGTTGGGGGAAGGCACCTTTCCCACTCAAACTGCAGTGTTGCTGCCAGCCAGCTTATTTTACACCAGTCCCACTGGAAAGGAAGGAGCCAGCTGGCACAAACTTCATTCAGAAATATGTGTTTTCAGTGGCCTATTTGATTTATGTAGGGATTTAAGCATACTAACTTGGTCATGACCATTTCCATGAGCATCTTTAGAGAGGGGTACTCCTCCCATGCAGCCAGACCTGCAGCAGAGAAGGGCAATCAGGGATACAAAAAAAAAGTGAGGGTCTTTACATATATTCTAACACACTCCAAGGTGGGGAGACACACAACAAACTCACTTTGGAACAGCCCACCACACTTACAGCACAGACAACGTGATTCCAGCCACATGCTGGTCCAAACTCCCACGCTGCGTATTTTTGCACACATGGGGAATACGCAGTTAGTGAAGTGTGGTTATCTCACCAACCCAGCACATGCCTTGAACACAGGCAACCAGACTTCAGCAGACAGCACCTTGGCCAATTTTTGCAGCAGAACTAGCATCCTGAAAAATGTCCACACTCACCGATGTTTTCAGGATTGAATGCAGCCACTACAAGCAGGAGAGGCCAGGCTTTCCAGTAGAGGGTAGAAATAGCTAGATTTGGAGGCTGGTACCTGCAAAAGCCATCGAGAGATACAAGTGGTTTGATTTGGTTACTTAAGCCCATCTCAAGACTGCTTTTCTCCTTAATCATGCACTGTTTAGATACAGCCACATCAGTTCAGTGGCTTTCAAAAATAAGAAGCTTCTCTCAGAAGGGACAGCAGGGTTCAGATGAAAATTTCTAGAGCAGAAAGGTCAGACTGCTTGCAGAGGAAAGTCCGTTCTATGACTCCAGTCTTACTTGCCCTGGAAAAATTCCCACCTGAATGTGACATTGAAAAGGTTTCCTTATGATTTTGTTTTTAGAAATTGTAATAGGGAAAAACATCTTAAAATCTGTGAGCTAGTATTGTTAGTCACAAGGCAAAAAATGAGCTAGATCACAACAAGCTTGTCTATGTGATAAGCCTTACCCTGGGGGCAGCTGGATATTCTCTGGATGGTGATAAGTGCACAGATTTAAGACTGCATCGATCAGCTGGATTCTTTCTACCCTCAGGACCTCGACATCTGGAGGAGAAGAAAAGACTAAGCAAGTTATTGACCTGTCTACCTGGCTGAAAGTCCTTCAAGAAAAGCATCACAGTATAACAAAAATTTTACTTCAAGCAACTATGTTATTGTGGGCTTGTTCTTATGATATTACAGGAACAAAAAAAACAACGCTTAAGAAGCAGCAACACTTAAAAAAGTTACAAGTCAATATATAAGGATATTGAGCTTTTCAGCTGCAATTTGGTTTAAATTCTTCATGTCGGCAGTTTTTTCCCAAATGCATCCAATGTGATACCTGTATCTTTTTTCAGAACTGCAATATATTCCTTCAGGTAAACAGTGAATCTGCTCAGAACTTCTGCAGCTCAGAGGAACTAAAGATGCATTTCAACTTTGTTGCAGGTTTTCAGACTCGCTCTAACTTAATTCTGAGACCTCCAGTATTTGAAATGGTGCAGCATTTAAAATGCTATACTGAGAGGCTGGACACATTTTCACAGGATATTCAACAGCAAAGTCTAGCTCATTCCACTTGCACTGACCAGATCCGGATTAGACTTTGCTATTAACCAGTCGGCTCCAAGAGCACATAAGATGCTTTAGAATCAAACTCTCACAACCCCCTCTATTCTGACACAAACACGTATAGCTCAACTGAAGAGACATACTCTTCAAGGATGCAGGAATTCAGGACAAACCTTGAATGAATTAATAAAAGGGGCAAGAGTTAAGGCTGTTTTTGTAACTGATATTCTGTAACAGTGTTTGAATAATGGAATTGCGAGGAGCATACAATACTTGGCTTAATTGCTTTAACTTCCAACCCTTTCATTTTCTGATGACCTAAAAATTTCTATTCATTTTATAGTCTGTATAAAGGACTAAACTGCATTTTAAAACACTAACTCAAAACTTTGGGTGGCTATTCACAGTCCCTCATCCTCAACACAATCAATAATTTCCCAAACACTCTATGACAGAAAATTAGTAAAAGGGAGAAATAGTAGAAAATAAGCAGCTTCTCTAGTGAGAAAGCAACAGCAATACATGTCTGGCTTTGAGCCAAATGCTTAGCCATCATGACTAAAACATACTTTAAGTGATGCAAAGGTTCTTTGGTACGCGGTAGGAGCCACCTCAGCCCTGGGTGACAATAAGACGACATGTAGACAGAAGCAACCACTTGCTGGCTGAAGCTTTGTGCAGTCTTACCATCTGCTTGCACAGCCGCAGCTCGCTTCACCAAGTGGTCAGCAAGCTCCATGGCATCCGCAGGGCCAAGAGGAAGGTCCCGTGACAAACCAATCACAAGGATCCGCATCAGTGTGTCTTCAAGGATGGGCACCTCGGAGCAGAGGCGAAGGAAGAAGCTGCATGAGACATGAGACACCAATCACGCTTCTTTTGACAACAGCATGAGGGTTGCTGAAACCCTCCACAGACCCTAGAGCTCATCTGAGCAGAAGATAAATCCCAGCTTAGTTTACAACCCCTTCTCTGGTCTCCAGCTCCAAATGCAACTACCTGAAACAAATTGTTTTATGGAATATTGCTTGCATTGCCTTGTACCTCTGCACTTCAGCCTGCCTGAGTCCGAACTCCCTAATGTTACCTCAGTACAAACCATACAGTGCAGGGCTGCCCTTCTTACAATTACAGCATCAAGACACAGAACAGCTTGGCACAGGGAACAGGAATGAAGGAGGAAGAGGAACAGATGGAGAATGGAGCAACATCCCTCAATTTTAAGGCAATGTAACAGATGAAGAAAATCTAAGCAGTTCCAAGCCTTTCCAACACAGATCTATATACGGAACACCAGAAAACACCAGTTCCTCTGCCTCCAGCTACAGCAGTTCCCTGCCTGTACTCAGCTATGGGTGGGGCACACACTCACTTGCGGTCACTCTCAGGGGGCCAGTTGTCCCATTTGTAGTAGGTTTCTGGCTGTTCTGTGAAGAGCACCTTGTGGAGGCTGTAGAGATGAAGAGGACAGTAAACACCATCTGTGCGAGGCTCAAGAACACATTCAACAGTTCAGTCTCCCCAAACTCCTGCTAACGCTTCCCATCCTACACATGAAGGAGCCCCCCTCGATAAGCTAGTCTAGCAAAAGTAACAACTCAAATCACAACAGAGAGGACTATATAGTATGGGCATTGGGCGTTTGCGCTTCCAGTGAACACATCTCAGACACTACTAATTCTGGCTTGACCTGCCTCAGTAATGCCTTGCGCCAGACCCCAGGATACAACCAGAAGCAGGCAGAGAAGTCAGCATTGTCTATGGAGCCCTCAACCGTACAGCCTGAAAAAGCACATCAGACAAAAGAACATCAAGGGGTCCACAGGGATCATGCTTGGTCAGGCAACTGGAAATTCCCTATTGGGTGGACCCAAATAATACAAATCAGAAATATTTTCCATTATCATATATTTCTGGTAAGAGGATGCATCTGCAGGAATTCCTGAGAAGGAGACAGTCCTGGCCTGAACCCTGCTAAAACACTGTTTCTGCTCCCTGTCTGATAAGGGGAGAGAAATCTAACCAAACCCTGGCATATGCATGGTTTTTCATAATATGTCATACACTGCTGGGAAAGTGACTGGTTATGCACAGCAGATTACCAGGCTGACTCTCTTACCAGTGCACATAGTCCTTCGGAGCCAGCTTGCTGATAGACGGAACAACCGTGTGAAGCCACCAGACAGCATCTCGTTGGATAGCAGCAATTTGGTTCTGGAAAGAGCGCAGCACTTCCAGGTCTGAAAAACAGAAGGTTACAAACTACACACGTATCAGAGCCCCATCAGAAGCCAAGCAGGACAGGGTGGCTGTTTCAAGAGCAGATAGTAACTAGGGCTCCAAAGCATCAACAGTAAACTGGGAAGAGGTATACTGGACAGTCTTAAGCATCCCAGCACTGACAGTACACGTGCTTCGCTTTCTGATGTGCACTGCAAAAAAACCCCGAGATGTAGCATGGACAAATTAGCATCGTGAGAAGAAGACATCTGGGCAGTCACTTCAGTGCCACCCCAAAGGCCTGTCTTCTCAGCATTAAGTACCTGGTAATCCTTACAGCTGCCCCTCCAGGCGTGACCCAGTTCCTCAGTCCCCTCCATACCCAGTCCCTTTTCCCCAGCTTCCATAGATATGAAAAGCAGCTGTATATTCACCCAGCCATGCAAATGCCACATCTGCCAACTCTGTCAGCCTCAGGATGATAGCAAGGACCCCTGTGCCTCTACTCAGAACGGAGGCTTACACCCCTTCCTAACTCTTGCCGCAATGTTCCCCCAACCCCAGCACTGCCAGAAGATATCTACCAATCTGCCCATCTTCAGAGGGAACCTAGGTTGTTCTGCTTACTCTTTTTCTCTCCTTTGTCCCAGGCAATTCCAGCCTCCTTCACCTGGGCTGTGATACCAAGCATCATGGAGACAGCTAGCAGATCAGTTATGTGGATGACAAATCTTTCCTTAAAAACAAACAAACAAACAAACACACCACCCAAGTCAGTTGAATCAGCAATACCCAAAGCTGCCTTCTGGAAAAGTGTTTCATCTTCAAAAATGACAACCATGGATGTTAGGAAATGGGATGTGGGAGCACTGCTATTAAAATGTGAGACACAAACACTGACTCGCTCAAATAACAAAGAGCAAAAGAAAGAATGGCCAGAAAACCAGATATAAGAGCCCAATACACCACTGGTACACTCAACAGCACAAGGGTCAAAAAAAGTGGTACCTTGAATTCCATTTCTGCGTACTGCGCCTCCTTCCGTTCCTGCATAAGACCCAAACAGAAGGCCTGGAAGTTGATCTCATGTTTCGTCTGTTTTATGATCTCTCGCAGCAGAGCCCGTGAAGCCCGCAGGTAATCGTCCTTAGTAGTCAAAAGATCCTGGAACACCATTGCTAGGTACTGAGGCCATACAGAAAGAGAAAACGTTTAGTGCATTGTAATGTATCTACGTCCACAAAATGAAAAGACACAAGGGAACAATGCTGGTGGTATGCCTTCAGTCCTCCAGGGAGCTATAATAACATTTCTCTCATGACACTTCATCACCACAAGGTTGGTCACCCAGAATGTGGGAGTTGGAAAACACCTATGCACATTTATTCCTAACAAGGGCAATAATATAATTTCAAAACAGTATGATACAGATCACACAGTTGTCTGTGGAAAAATTTCATTTAAGCCTCAATTCAACTAAATCTCTCGGGTGGGGTTCTGGGATCACCGGCAGTCACACAAGACACTACACCTACCTTCGGAGCCTGCTCTGAGCTATGCTGAAGCACAGTATACAGGATCTGCATGTTGTTGGGATTTCTTGCATTTGACAGTTCGTTGAAAATCACAAACTTAATTGTGGTGCCCAGGTTATCCCGGTGCGCATTCAGCAGCTCTCTGCAAGGGAAGACCAGAGGTATCAGAGCTGAGGCTTCATTGCAGCTAGACCTACTGTTTTGATTTCTCTTTGAAGTATTTAACACGCAAAAGTGAAGAGGATGGAGCAGCACATATGTCCGGCAATATCAAAGGATTACTGAAAGACTTCCAGGCCAATGAAATTCATTTAATGTTACACAGAACACCCCATGGTCCAAGATGGTATTTAAAACCACTATGCAGAGACACTGAGACCATCAAGGCCCTTGGCACATCTTCCAGAGTGCTTTCTCTTCCCGTCACAGACCCGGTCACTCACTCACCTGACACACAGCATGTAGTGGTTGAGAAGGACTTTCGGTTTGAGACGAATTTTGATCAGGTTGGAGATAACTTCCATGTCCTCTGAGCTGTGGGTGTTGCAGTTCATACAGACTGACATCAGCAAGTCCTGAGCTGGCTTGGTCAACTGCAGAGGAAGAGCAGAAAGGCTACAGCCACCTGCCATCACAGATCAGAAATGTAACTGGCACACAGTATGCGGCCCTCCTGGCTGGATTCCAGCCCAGGTCCAGAAGAGCTGTGCTTCAACAGCTTCTGTCCTTACCTTTGGATTCTGCAGCCACATCTCCAGCCTCTGCACAGCCATCTGCCGCACCTCTTTGTAGCCACAGGTTGCTGTCAGCAGTCGAAGGAGGTTCCTGGAGACGTTGTCCATTGGCTGGCGCCTGTTGAGTTGGTCCCTCAGCATGTCTAGGACATATTCCTCCACACTCTCTGCAAGGTCTTCATACCTGGGCCACACAAATGGCATTTTATTCACTTCCACACAAGCCAGCTTGGTCACACTTTGCTGTGCCTAGAGATCAGCATCCTTTCTTGTTTGTGGTATGCGTCACAAACAAACAAAAAAATCTACTCTTTTCTCCTGGAACCAGTTGTATCTGATGCTTAGCATCCTCTAGCAAGTGCCACAGGGTAGCTAGTGCAAAGAGGGAGCTCCCTGCTGCAGCACTGCAAGAGTGGGAGAGCACAGACAGATCTGCCACACGGGTACGTCGGGAGAAAAGGCACTGTACCTGGGCATGAGCTGGCCCTCCTGCTCTGGGCTCATTTTCTCCTCTGCAATAAGCAGCTCACTCTGGCTGTCTTCCTCCTCCGTCATGGAAGGGTGTGGACTACTCCCTAAGAGAGACCAGAACCCAGCACGCTTCATGAGACAACTTTCTAGAGATCACTCACTCACACTCTTATGTGCTCAGCTTCTTTCAAGGATCCTCTTCAGCAACACTGAAGGAAGCCACAGCCAGTCACTTCCTCACACTGTATCACATACAGGCACACTCCCCAAGCCTCTTTCACTACCTGCCCTCAAACATCCCCTAGAAATGAAAGAGCCCCAAAGAGAGCAAAAGCAACGCCTGGAACTCAAAGCCTGGTCTATGTGACTCCACCCAGTAACAAAGTATTCTCACCAGTCAATAAGCTCACCAGGTTCCCTCCTCTCCCTACCCCTTTGTTCCTGCTCCCTAAACATCTTCTTACCAGCACTAAGGTCCCCTCCACTACGTCCAACTTCCCCATGCAAGAGCATGCTCTTAGGAGGCATCTTTGTGTTAAAAGCTGTTTGGATGTTATCCACAAATGTCTTGCAGTGAGGGCTGTCCACCCAGATGCGCTCCCCAAGGGAGTCCTCAATGTAAACCTACAGGATAGAAAACAGAAGAGGACACAAACCATGCTCAAGCCTTTTTTTGTACTGGTTAATCAGAGGAGTATTTACGAGCTTCCCAAGTTTGTATTTGTTTTCAACATACAGCTGTGAAGAAGAGAAGTAGCATAACCATTGCGTGGAAGAAAAACGGAGACCGGATGACTGCAGGCATGTCACATAAGAACAAAAAACCAAACCATCACATCCCAAGTTCTACCGGGCACCAACCCTCTCAAGCAGCAAATCTGATTAAGCTTTAGCAAAGACTTTACAACAACTTCTACCACCAAAATATAGAAGCTGGTCTTTTAAAAGCTTAGCCTTTTTAAATCAACAAGTTGTGTTGATCCCTATAGAAAAACCAGAGAGTAAGAAGTCTCCGGGACACTTATATAGTACAGATGTCAAAGGCATCTCAGAAAGGAGCAGAGACAAGGCAACAAAAGCCAAAGGAGGCGACAGCATTTCATCAACCAGTTGAGATTTTCCTTTAAAAACCCAAGGACTCTGGTTTTCTCCCTTGTCAATACAGCATAGGTCCAATCTCCAATTTCTGCCTCCTCCAGCTGTGCTCCCCATGCTGGGCAACAGGCCACTGGATACCCCCTTCCCTTGCAGCACGAAGGAATCCTCTGCTTCTGTCCTGCCCCCAACACACACAGCCTTCCCAACCCTGGTCAGTTTTACCCAGTCTGCCCACATTCTGGCGGAAGCCCCCTTGGTTCAACAACCTTGACGAAGATCTCTGGCCAGTTCTCATCCTCTTCGTAAGCTGCCATGAGAAGGTTGCAGGCCAAGACAGACACAAGGCTATTCCCTTTGGCTTTGAAATTGATAGAGGCATCTCTTCGGAGTAGGCTGCACAGTGCCTGCGTGAATATCATCCACAAAAAATAAATTAAAAAAAAAAAATCAAGCCACCTCGCAAGAAAGCATACAGAAAAGCTTTAGAAAAAGAAATACAAATTGCAGCAGCTTGCCACAGAGCTATGCTATTTACAAAGACACGCAGATCACGCTCTGGCTTGAGAGCAGCTGCAACTATGCTCACAATCTGGCAGCAACGATACGTCAGTAAGCCCAAGAGTCCCAACGCGGCACAGCCCTCACCTCAATAACCCCCTCAGTGGCAAATATGTTTGGTTTTATTTTTGCCAGGTACATGAGGCTCAGGTACAGCGTGGTATCAGGTTTGGCTCTGTTCATTTTCAGCTGCTTCACAGCTCCGCACAGCACCCCCTCAATACGGTCATCATTGCCTTCTGCCTCTGCTGCCTCAATTTCATCCAGCAGCACCGTGGGGACAACTGCAATCATCAACACACAGGCATCAGTATTTACCCTCACACAAAATAACCTGCCCCGAGATGCTGGCGGGGCCAGTCACCAGGAATGTAAAGCGTGAACCTGCTCACTTTTAGCCCCTGCAATGGCTTTTCCCTACCCAATTGCTGTTAGAAGTTGTGTTTCACACCTTGATTATTTTTTGGTTGGTCCATGCTAGAATACTGCTCTGCAAATGTATCAAACACCAGAAAATGGAATGACACTTCAAAAAGCAAGCAACGTTCAGATCCAGCGTGTACTAAAGAAGTATATGAATAAAATACCACAATCTAGACTCAAAGATTTCCTCAGGGAGTCTTTCAAATGCTGCTATTAAACAGCTATCAGACAGGATGAACACAACCCAATGCAAACAGGAGAGGAGACAAAACTGTGATTTCAGCCCTACATCCAGCAGGGAAAACCCTTAAAGATATTAGTGTTAGTGTATGGGCTTAAAGAAAGGCTGAAAGGCTCCTGGGCTGAAGCTGCCGGCAGAGGTAAACTGAAGTCCGCACCCTCGCTTGCCTGTCACGGCAGAAGCGCAGCGAGGCCTCACCTTCAATCGGGATGACGGACGGCTCCTTGATGGAGGGTGAAATGGCTCGCTTCTCGGCCACGGCCGCCTCTGCCAGGCGTCCCAGGGCGCTGAGGGGCGGCGTGGAGGAGAGCTTGGGGCGCTTGGTCAAGCCGGTCAGCCCCGCCGGGCCCGCCAAGGCGGCGGCCGCGTCCCGCTTGCGCTCGGAGGGCAGCCCGGGGGGCGCCGGCTTCAGCAGGGTGACGGCGGTTTTGCCCTCGCCGCTCTGCCCCTTGGAGCCCAGCGCGATGAAGTCTCCCGGCGGCGGGTGCGCTGCAAGGGGACAGGGGGCAGACGTGACAGCACCGGACCGCGGCAACCGGAGCCCCCCGCCCGCCCGCCTGGCCCTGGCCCCGGCCCTCCCCCGGGCGAGGCCGCCGCAGCCCGCTGGGACTCACCGGAGGGTTTGGGCACGGCGCTGGGCCGCCGCACGGCTGCCGCCTTCGGCCGGTTCATGGTGCCGCCGAGCACAGGCCCCTGCCGACGGGCCGCCGACCGGAAGCGGAAATCCCACGTCGCACCCGCCCCGCTCCCGCGACCGGACTGCTGCGCCGGAGCGGCACCTCCCGCCCCGCCCCGCGGGACAGCGCCGCCTGGTGGCCGGAGGGCGCGGCGCGGGGGGGGGCAGTGGGGTTGGGGGAGTCTGGGATCAAAGAAGGGAGTCAAGGGGCTGGGATAGGGCGGGCTGGAATCTGGGGGGATTAGGGGCAGAAACTGAGGATGGGATTGGGGACTGAGATTAGGGACTGAAATTGGGAGGTTGAGATAGGGGGGCTGGAATCAGGGGCTGAAATTTGTGGGGGCTGAGATTAGGGGCTGAAATTGGGGGGGCTGGGATTGAGGGGGCTTGGAATGAGGCTGAAATTGAGCAGCTGACATTGGGGGGATGGAATAGGGAGGACCGAGATCAGGGACTAAAATAGGGGGGCCCTGCAGCAACCAGCTGCCCCCCTCGCCCCCCCATGCCGCCCCCCCAATGCCACACTGTCCCCAGGTCACGCTCCCAGGACGAGCTCTCCACCTCCTTTATTGCAGCGGGGACCGCGGGCGCCCACACCTTGACCCACACCACCCACCCCGCGGGCACCCGGCGGCCAAGCCCCCGCGCCCCCCGTCCCCAGCTGTGCCGAAGGGGGGCTGCACAGCAGCAGGTGACGGTCCCCACTGCCTCCTGCATGGCGGCATCCCGGCCTCAAGGGTTGGAGCATCAAGCATCTCCCGGACGGGTGGTCTCGGCGAGGGGGGGGTGACCCCACGGCCCCTGCTCACAGCCACCGCAGGGAGAAGCCCTGGTTGAGACTGAGGCCAAGGTCGCTCACAGTGAGAACCTGCGGGAGGGGAGGAGACATTTTGGGGTACAGCGTCAGCAGGGTGCGATGCAGAGCATCCTTTCCCCTAGCCAGCTGGGATGAGCTCCACTCCCCCTGAACCGGACATGGCAGTAGAGCCACCCTGGAGTCCTCACCCACCTCCTCGGCCACCAACCCTGTGACAAGGGCTAGGGGAGGAGGGATGGAGACCCCCAGGATGGGGACACCCAGGACAGGGCACCCCAAGATGGGGCAATACCTGGTTGTCCAGGTAGGAGAAGGGCTTCTCCTGGCCATTCAGGAGGACCTTGCTGGGCGGCTCCTGCACCCCAAAGATGCTCAGTGTGCCAATGGTGACCTCGGTGGCCTCGGTGCTGGTGTGGAGGACGGTGGAAGTGAAGATGTTCTGCAGGAGGGGATGGCATGAGCTCAAGGTGGCTAGGTGCCACAGGACCCCCCACTCCTCCCCTCCCCACCCTGTCCCACCTGCGTGACATTGAACACCAGGTAGGAGTAGCTGCCCCGCTCGAAGGTGTCCAGGCTCTCGCCGTCGTCCCAGAAGAGGTCCCCCCAGGCGGTGCCACTCGAGGACAAGGCCACGATGAGGTGCAGGGGGTTCCCTCGGGTCACCTCGCTGGTGGTCCCCGGTTTCTGGGGTTCAAAGACATGGGTGCTGCAGGGTTGTGAGCACCCAGGATGGGGATCTGGGAGCAGAGGTGCTGGTGGGGGACACACACACTGTGGACAGCCCCCGGGGAGGTGACGGGTGGGCACTCACCTGGGTGGGCAGGATGGCACCCTCCCGGACATGCAGGTTGAGGTGCTCCAGGGGGGCCAACATCTTCAGCATCTCCCCGCTGCTGTTCACCGAGGAGCCCTGGGCAGGCAGTGAGAGATACGGGTGTGAGGGTGTCGGGCATGGCGGTGGGCTCGGGCATGGGTGTGGGAAGCAGCCATCTCCACTCCTTCCTCCATTGGGGCTTGCTGGGCTCAGCTGCGGCTTCCCACCCACAGCCCCAAAATGGTTGAGCGGGGACCATCTGGCCCCCAGCTGAGTGCCATGGTGCTCCTCACCGTGTAGAAGTCGTACCACACGCCTCGAGGGACGTAGCCTGTGACCGAGTCCACCCCGGGGTCCAGCACCGGCGTCACCAGCAGGCTCCGGCCCCACAGGAACTGCCTGTCCAGTCCCAAGGTGGCCACATCCTGGGGGAACCTGTGGTGGGATGGAGACACCGCTCGGATCAGCCGCTTCTCCATGATCCAGCCTAAGCATCTCCCCAGCTCCCGGCGGGGATGCTCTTACTCAAAGAACAAGGGCCGGGCAACGGTATCCCCTTGTAGGTGGGCACGGTGGAACAGGGTGTAGAGGAAGGGCAGGAGGGAGTAGCGGGTCAGTAGCACGTTCTTCATGGCTGTCCTTGCTGCAGGGCTGAACACAGTCGGGTCCTGGGCCTGGGGGAGATGTGGGGAGTCAGTGGCTGCCCCATTCCTGCTGGGCATCCCCACTGCCCTTGCCCTTCTGCATCCCGCATTCCGCATCCCGCATTCCGCATCCCACATCCTGCAACCCTCATCCCGCATCCCTCATCCTATATCCTGCACCCCACCCCTGGGAAGCCTCCCACAAGGCACGCTGCCCTCGACCTTCTCGTTCTGGGTGTTGTGGTTGCGGGCGAAGGGGTAGAAGGCGCCGAGCTGCATCCAGCGGGTGCACAGCTCCTCTGAGGTGCTGCCGGAGAAGCCGCAGATGTCCGCCCCAACCAGCGGGATGCCGAAGAGGCTGAAGCTCAGCAGCCCTGAGGGCAGGGATGGTCAGCAGGGTGCAGGGAGTTTTGGAGATGTCTCTGAACAAGCAGAAAGCTCGATGGAGCTGGGGGTGCTGGTAGGGGGGTCTGTGTGCAGCCCGTGCCACCCACCTGGAATGGAGTAATACATGTCCTTCCACTGGCTCCGATTGTCGCCCAGCCAGTGCCCTGAATACCGGCCCTGGCTGGGGAAGGTGGAGCGGGAGATGACGAAGGGGCGCTTCCCCCGGATCTGGATCAAGGCGCTGGAAGGCAATGGGGAGAGCCAGGGGCAGGAGGTGAGAGCAGCCCACCAGGAGTTCACCTTATCCCTCAAAAGTGGAGGGAGAGGTCCAGTCCCATCACAGCTCTGCAGTGCCAGAGAGTCAGCCCAAGAGGTACGGGGAAGGCTCAGCGCCAGGACCGGCCTCATCCACCCATCCCTCCCAGAGCAGTGCTGACTCCCCTCCTCTGCTGGGTTATTCCCATCCTAGAGGCTGTGAGCAGCCAGAGCATCTCCTCTTTGGGTTGGGCACTCAAATCCTTGTTCTTTTCCTACACAGCCCTGAGCAGCAGGATTTTGTCCCATCCCATCCCCAGGCTGGCGGGAAGCAGGATGCTCGGGTACCTCGCCGTGGCTCTGGCTTCCATCAGCCCGTAGAGGTTGTGGAGGTTGTAGTGCACTGAGGCTTTCTGCTTCGCTGAGGCACACACCGTCTTTGCAGAGAGGGAATCGCCCAGCACAGCTGCCAGGAGGGAGAGCCCCTGTTGGCACACGGTGGTGGAGGGGTGCAGGGGACATGGACCTCCCCCAAGCTTGCTGGCTCTGGGCCAGCCCTCCCGCACACAGAAGCCAGCCATTCCTGCCAACCCAGTGCCAAAAGGTCATGCAGATGGTCCCATCCTGCACCCTGACATGGCCCTGACATGAGTGCAAGGCTTGGGCATGGATACTGGCACACACAAGTAGGGATGGAGACGTTCAGGGTGTAAAACGAAGACAGGATGTCTCTTAAAAATGGTTTTCTCCCATAGCACTTGGCTGCCAGCGATCTCAAAGCATGTGGTACCTACCAACCCAGCCTTGTATTTCACCTCCCTCCTTACCCGGGGTGTATGGTGGGCTGTCAAGCTCTCCTGGTGGGCAGCCATGTTCAGACCCATCCATGAAGTTGGACGGCTCATTCATGTCCTAAGGAAAAACAATTGCGGAGAATTTTCAAGGAGGAGGTTTTGGGGATTAGTGGATAGACCTGGAAAAGCTGCATTTGAGGGACAGACGATCCTGCTGGGACCAAGAGACATGCACCAGGCGCGAGCCAAACCGCCAGCAGGGAGCGACCCAAGGGCAAGGAGGGACTCACAATCCAGAGGCCATCGAAGGGCACGTGGGCATGGAAGCGCTGCAGGTTCTCCAGCCACCACTGGTGCGTGTCCGGGTTGGAGAAGTCTGCAAAGGCAGTGAAGCCAGGCCAGACCTGCGGAGAGACCACAAAACCGTGGGTTCAGCGGGCAGGCAGCTCATGGGGGGCTGCTGTGGCAGACGGCATGTCAGGGGGCTGTGAGTATGTCAAAGGACTGGGGTTTGAAACAGGCAATAAAACAGAAGATAACCCTGGGCTGACTGCTTCGAGTCCTGGATGCTGCACACGCAGCATCCCTCCTGCCTCCATGGTACCCGGGAGCCTCGGGGTGCTGGGGACGCCCCCGCAGCCGGGCGAGGGGCACAGGGACAAGCGGGCAGCAATGGCTTATGGAGCAGCTGCTCTGCTTCTGCTTGCACAAACCCTGACACCACCCAGGCCAGGGCATATCAGGGAAGAGCCATGATTTCTCCGTGCTTTGCCTCACTCCAGGAATTTTGGCCGATTAATTTTTCCCCATGTTTTCAGGCTACATTAAAAGCCCCCTCCTTGTAGATGGCAAGGGAGGGCCAGTGGGAGCAAATGGTTGGGAAAGGGGGGGACAAACTGGGAGGGAACCACTGCAGAGCAGATTCGGAAGCGCGTGTCCATCGCAGACAATATCCCCTCACCCCAGAAACGGGAAGGGAGAGAAATCAGATGACCGGCCTCGAGCAACACCGCCGACCCTGTTAAGCTCATATGACTTCCACGGGTGCCTCCACCGGGGCAGGGGCTGGCTCCTGGGGCTGGTGGAGACGCCGGGAGGTGACACATGAGGCTGAGGGCTGAGCCAGGCTCTGGCAATCATCCCAGAGAGGTCACTTGGCTGCTTGGCTTTCCCTCCAGCGTGAGGGATGAAATCCCATCCGTGCTATTGCACAACCCTGCGGGGCTGGGATTTCCCCCAGGAGTGCCTCACCTGCCCGATGAGTGGCTGCCCTTGGGTGGTGTTTAGGAACAAGCCCCGTCTCAAGCCTTCATCGAAAGGCCAGTAGGAGCCGTGAGGGTTGGTGCTGCTGATGCCAGGATCCTGGGGACGGAGCAGAGGGTTAGTGCCTTTCCGGGCAGACCGTGGCCCCTTCCCCCTGCCAGGCCTGTGTGATTCAGAGAAGATGACGACCCAGACAGGGTCAGCCAGAGCCCACACACAGTGGCTGTTTCCCCCCAAGGGGAACAGAAACTTGCTTCAACACTTCCAGGCATGTTTTCTAAAATGCCACTTCTGCAAGTCCCCAGGACCCGTTAGGGCGTTTTGGGGAGGGGGGGACAAATATAAGAAATCTGATGCTTATGCAAGAAATGTTGGGTCACGGCCAGGCTTGGGCTACAGTGGGGACTTCAACAGGGAGGGAACCTGACCTTTCCCTCCCCAGGACCCCCTGGTCCCCACTGCCCCCAGCAAGCAGAACCTGCACCCCCTTTCCTCACGGAGGGAAGAAGGGAGATCATAGTTGGGTCACGAGATCCCAGCACTCATGGGGATGTGGGGGCACCTGAGCCGGGCACCCGAGCCAAGCACCCATGAGTTAAACTGCCTGACCAACAGTTCCTCCATTCTTCCGCCCACGGGGGACAGCGGCATCCTTGCAGTCCCTCAGCAGACAGGAGCACAGCACGAGAACCTGCCTGTGTCTCTGCTGTCCCTGCATTAGGGGGATTTCCAGTGGCAATTTACAGCTGCCTGCCCAGCACTGGGGACCGACCTCAGATAAAAATACCCGGGGCTGGGGATGATCAGCTGGGACTGCAAGCATCCCTTACACCTCTGCCTTGCATCCCAGCTCTGCAGCAAAGACAGTGCAGGAGGAGAGGAAGAGGAGTACCAAAATCATAACGTAGCGCTGCCCGTGTTTGTGGAGGTCTTCCACCAGCGAGGGGAGGGAGGCGAACTTCTGGGGATCGAAGGTGAAGTCCCGGTACCCGTCCATGTAATCGATGTCATTCCACTGTGCATCCTGCGGGAGAGAGGCTTAGGGATGGGTGACAGAGTCCGGACCCCGCCTCCACGGGTCTGGGGATTACCTGGGGGATCTGGTAGTTCCTCATGGCTCTCACGGTCTGCCAGGTCTCGTTGCTGGATCCATAGCCCCAGCGGCAGAGGTGGAAGCCAAGTGCCCAGAGGGGTGGCATGGCCGGGAAACCTGCAGTGAGAGAGCAGGAGCATGGATGGGGCGTCCTGAGATGACAGCAGCATCTCAAAAGGATAGGAGGGGAAGGGAAGAAGGGCAAAGGAGGTGACCACGGACGCCTGACGTGCCGGGAGGGCTGGGGATGGGATGGCTGGAGACTGCTGACCCCTTCCCAGCTGGGAGGGCCGGGGACGGTGGTGAAGCTGGGGTGAGACAGGGATGTGGGTGCAGGGAAGGTGCCCGCAGATGGCCATGTCGGGGTGCAGGCACTTACCTATCACCTGCTGGTACTGCTGGATGACCATGTTGGGATCGGGCCCTAGGAAGATGTAAAAATCCAGCACCCCTCCGATGGTCCTCCAGGTCAGGCCTGGAGCAGGCTGCAGGGCCACCTCTTTGCAGGAGGGGGAAGAGAAAAAGACAGTGAGAATTGGGGAGCAGCCCCCAGACCCCAACCGCTATGGCAGGGACCAGGCAGCACCACAGGCAACACTCAGTCTCCAGCAGAGGAATGGAGAAATCCCTGCCTTGTGCTCAGTGGATGCTAAATGGGTGTCTGGAGACTTAAATCATTGCAGCCCAGGGAGATCACTGATTTACACAGGGAGAAAGCTCACTATCTTAAAAATTTGGTCTTTAAGCCCAAAGCTGCACCATTCTCCTGGCTTCCACTTAAAGACCAAGCACATGCAGGGCTTTCCTTCACGTCCTTCCCCCAAATCCCCTCCTAAGTCAATTGAGAGCTACTTGTACAAGCAAACATGTGGGAGCAAGGGCTTTCCTGGGAAGAACTTTTCCCACGAACAAGCCCTCGAACCTCAGCTCAGGTGGTTGCATCTCCTGCGAGCTCCTCCTCAGGAGCATCGCTGCAATAAAGCCGAGCACAGCTGGAGCTATGAAAGCCCTGGTGTGCGCAGCATTGGCCCAGCTGGCTGCAAGCAGCAGCTGCTGGGAGGGACGGGTGGTTGCCTGTGCTGTCCACGACACAGCAGGAACACGCAGGAGCTGCTGTGTTATCAGCTGGCATACACAGGTGGATCCCACGGCGCAGCCGGAGGAGCACAGCTGGGAAGAGTGCAGGCGGCAGACGGCATCTCCGGCTGCACCCCAGCTGCGCCATGCCACCAGGCCTGGAGGCAAGGCTGTTTCAGGCGGAGAGGGAACAGGCATGGACCCGCATGCGAGGGACTTGCTTTTCTGATGGCAACTCGGCAGCTGGACGTGTGGTTAAACTGCTCGGCAGTTGCTAAAGAGCCTCACCGTAGCCAGGAAACAGATGGCCACGCTCAATAACGGAGCCATCAAACCACATCTTTCCCGTTTACGGCTTCCTCTCGCCCCAAGTTCCCGAACTGGCCGCTCTGGCAGCTCCCATCTGTCCCCACCTGCTGGGTCATCCTCCAGGGACAAGCCATCCGGGGTCCCCTGGGACACCTACCCATCGCGTTGCTGTTGAGGAGAAAAACCCCATGAGCATCTCCGCCCTCCTCCATCAGCAGGTAGAAGGGGTGAGCGCCGTAGAGGTTGAATGATTCCTGCAAAGAGGAGGTGCCGGGTGAGAGAGCAGATCCCGGGCAAAGCGGGAGAGCCCCGTGTCACCAAGGGTGAATAAATGGCCCCAAGTTGCATCTGCTGCCACCACCTAACCAGGCATCTGCCATCCACCGTGGAGGACAAGGAGAGGGATGAGGATGGTTTCAGAGCTGGCGCTGAAGATGATAGGAGGCTGCTTCTTCCTCGCAGCTCAGGGGCTGCTACTGAGACAGGCTGGGCAAGGAGGAAACCTCCTGCCTCACTACAACCTGTTGCACGAGTGGCAGGGTGGAGCGGAAAACATCGGGGGCCCTCGGAGTGCCAAGAGCGTTTTGCAACTGCTCTGAAATCCTCCACAGCACATATCTGCCCGTTGGCCTCGACCACCCCCTGCCTCTCCCAGTGCTGCTGCCCACCCCCCTGCCATGTTTTCCCAGGGCTTGTCCAATGCACTGGAGAGCGGTACTCCCATCCTCGCCGCCTGCACTCCCATGGGGAGAGGGGAGATGGTACCGTGGGAGAGACGTCGCGTGCCCACAGCGTGAGGGTGCTCCAGTCCAGGCTGTGCAGGAGGGTGCCACGGTGCTCCCCCAGCCCATAGAGGAACCTGGATGGGAGCGATGTGGCTATCTGGAGAAACTGGTCAGTGAAGATCAAGGGGGCCACAGTGGTGTTGAGCCTGCCAGGGTGACACCGAGGGAGACAGAGAGTCAAGAGGGGATGCTGGGATTCATCTGGATCCATTTGCCCACCAACAACTGACTCCTCCCCTCTCAAAGCATCCCAAAGGCCAGCATGGCAACATATGTCCCACCCTGCATCCAGCCCCAACACCTTGGCTCAGGCGGCAAATTTGGGTCTGGCTGGATTGAGGCACAGCCCAAGCCTGAAGTGGCCTGACCCAGCACGGCGCAGCCTTGCCTTTGACACCATAAGTTTCCACCCAGGTTATTATTAACCACCGAGGCGATGCAGTGGTGGGGTTTCTCAGCCTGTTGCTGCTGATAAGCAGCTCCCAAGTAAAGTATGGACCACAGGCACCAGTAAACGGGAAGGAGGAGGAAAGGATGGGATCTCAAAACACCCTGGCCATACATCGACCAGCCGTCGGTGTTCACCAATGGCTTATTGTGGGCAAAGCCATGGAGGTGACAGAGAGTAGTGCAGCAAAGCCACCCACAGTCCTTTTCCACAAAAAATTTGGAGCTGTGGGTGTCCCTATAGCTTGGACAGCCAGGAAAACCCAAAAGCAGGGTGAAACAGGCAAAGCCACAATCCTTCAGTGGCCCTTTCCCCAAGCCACCAGGTCCCTTATTGGTGATGTGTCGGGGACCTGCACAATGTTTGGCTGCTGTAGGACCTCACGGAGAATTAGGGCACTGTGAGGTTTGTGGAGAGGTGCTGATCCCACCCAGCCCTGCCACGGCCACAGCAAGCACATGGCCAGCCCATGGGGCTGGGAAGCCACGTGCTGCCGCAACCCCATGTGAGCACTGCTAGAAAGATGAAGAGTAATTATTGGCTGGAAATCCCGCGGTGTGGTTTTCCCTAAGGAAAAATCTCTGGGAAGCGTGCTGGAGCCTGCCTAGAGTGGGATGAGCTTTCCCCCACCCGCTGTGGGACGCGGAAGAGATGGGTTCTTACAGCACCGTCCCTGTTGCCCTGCGCCGCAGCAGCACCCCAAAGGGGTCCCAGGAGAAGTCCAGGCTGTAGATGGGGTTTTCTGCTCTCTTCATTGCCTGGGGAACCTCGAGGGGAACTTCATACCGCGGGTTGGCTGCATCCCTTATCTGCAAAAGAGAGAAAATGCACTTTAAAGACCAGCAAAGCAAGAGGGCAAAGGGTTGGAGACGCTCATTGAGGCCACATACAGCCATGCCTAGAGCATGGTAACTTCCAGACTCGGTCTGAGCAGGGGATGGTCACCTATGGGATGGAGGGTGCAGGGGTGCAGATGTGAGGCCACAAACTCTAGAGAGCAGCCAGGGGGGAGCTCACCTTGATGTGCAGCCGCATGTCTGTCTCAAACTCCACGTCCAGCCTCAATATCTCGATGTCCCGGGGGTAATAGGTCTTCTCCCTCCGTACCAGCAGCCCCACCATGCCCAGCGCTGTCTGGTTGAGGCTCTCCAGGGTGTAGCTGGGGAAGTCAGGGGGGTAGAAGCACCAGGGCACCCCCCGCTTTCCCCCTGCTGGTGGGGGGCTTTCGATGAAGCAGCACCCCCGGCTTTCGCAGAGCTCCTGGGTCACCACCACGCGCCGCTCCGGGTAGCAGTCAAAGCGGTGGCTTTCAGGTACCAGGAGACATTTGGGGGGCAGTGCGGGTCCGGGCCAGCCCCCTGATACTTGCCGCAGCACCCAGACGGTGATGGTGCTCAGCAGCACAGCGGCCACCAACAGCCCGCTGCCCACCCACCACGGGGCCAGCTTCCCGCGGCCGGCCTCCTCCACCTGGCATGCCCCTGGCTGCGGCACCGCCGTCGTCAGCTTCTGGTATGACTTCATCGCCCTGGTGCTGGAGCGAGGGGGAGAGGGAGGCAGGTGTGAAGGAGTTGGAGGGGGAGAGCTCATCCAAGCCTTGTGGATGGCTTCCCCGCTCCCGACACCCGCGCTTCAGGCAGAGCCCGACCCCCTCTGCCTGCCTCGGCACCTTGCACCATGATGTCAGCTAAGATGCACACAGCAAACTCGGCAAAGGGTGGCTTTGCCAGGGCCAGGTGGTCCTGACCCTGCTGGAGTGTGGAAAGACTCTGCCACACGACTCTCTGGCAGCCCCAAGGGACTAAGCGCCATCCGCCTGAACCCCACCTGCTCTCAGGGGGTGGCAGAGCGGCCCCACAAGGAGTTTTTCCCTGGTCTGAATTTATGGGCTTCAGTGTTTCTGGAAGCTGCAGGCAAAACCGAGCTCCCTCTACCCATCGGAGCAGAGCCATGGTGCTGGGAACCACGGCTCCAAGGTGCTCCCGAGCATCCTCCGCTCCGCTCCTGAGCATCCTCTGCCAGCGCCCAAAGCCCTGAGTCAGAGATTTTAGCCCCAGGGAGAGCTGGGCGAGGGATGGCAGGGAATATGCCGTCAGTCTTTGCCTCCCACTGATAAAATCTGATTTTAACAGCCTCGCAGGCAAACATCTTCCAGACTGTAAGCGAAGGAGACCCCCACGCTCCTGCTGAGTGCAGGGAGCAATCTCAGCACCTTAAATAAGAGACACAACTTTCTTCTTGCCACCTCCTGCCCAAGCCATAGCACTGAGACCCTGCTCGCCTCCGCCCTGCGATCTGCAAAAGCTCAGCAAAACGGCTCTCCCCCAAAAGCAGATTTTATTCCCCGGCAGCCCTGCCCCCGGCTCCGGCACCAAAACGGCTCAACCTGCCGGGGCCTGGCTCCGAAGCCACCCGTGAGCGGCAGCGCCTGCCCCACGCAGCGCCTCAGCCTTACGCAATCGCCGGTCGCTTCCCCACGCGTGGGTGGCAGCGGGGGGGCGGCAGCACCCACCCGCCGCCCCCGGCATGCGAACCCCGGGGACCTCGGCATGCCACCAGCCCGTGTCCCCGTGCTCATGCCAGGCCGCCCCGCGATGTCACCCCGCAGCGGTGGCACCGGGGGGGCGGGGGGGTCCCAGCCCGGCACCGGGAGGCATCGCACCCCGGGAACCCCCCTGCCCGGCCCGCCTGGGCCCCGCTCCGGCCATGCCAGGCGCTTACATACACGTGTCTCCTCTTGACATTGTGGCTGCGGGCAGCAGGCAGCAGGCAGCAGGCAGCGGGCAGGCAGGGCTCCCAGCCGCTGCAGCGCTGCCTGCTCCACCGTAAAAACCCTACAAGACGCCCGACTCCTACCGCTCCTCTCTAGTAGCAGCGCCTCCCACACGCCTCGCCGGCGACTTCTCAGCCGCTCGCTCTTCTGGTCTGTGTCCTTTGTATTTTATTTTTTACACGTATGTATCTACACTCAGTGCTGTTCGAAAGCCCCGAGGTGGAGAATACGGGAGATTAGCGATTTTTTAGATTTTCCCCAGCCTGGATGCACGCAGGGGCTCAAAACTCAGTGTATTAATGCTTCTACCCTCCTTTTAGGGGTAAGAGCACTTTACCCAAAGCAGCATGAAAGAGGTGCCTGTGCTGAATCCTGCACCGTGGCTTCGGGGAATCGTGATGCCGGGTGTGTTTTGAGCACATAGTGGGTGGGCTAGACCCACAAAACCCCACACTTCCCAAAACAAAGCCCTTTTTCCATCCAGGTTTTCAGCAAAGGTCCTTTCTCCCATGCACTCCTGTTCATCTGGTTAGCGAGTGTATACAATTGCACGCTCCCTGCCCAGCCTTTCCCATTCTTGGGGGACTGGAGAGCTGCTTGTTGTTTAGTATTGAAGGCTACTGCAGTCTAAAGGTCAGCAGCAAAGGACAACAGACCTTTGGAGCAGAGTTGCTTTCCCCAGGGAATGAAAACAAAAAGTAAGAGCCGTTGTGAACAGGACGGTTCACCCAGAAACAGAATTTCAGGCGACACAAACCCCTATACCATATGTGATCCATCAAACCCATGTCGTCGCAAAGACAGGGGAAAACACCTCCACTCTGGTGACCCCCATGCATGGGGCTGTCACCATGGAGGGGGAGACCCCCCACCCAGGATGCAGCCAGCCCATCCCTCCTGCCCTTGGGGGCCACCATCTCATGGATGTCTCAGGGAGAAGTCTTGGATGATGCAGGACAGCTCTGGTCTGGTTATTACCACCTGGAGAAGGCAGTGGGGCAGGTGGCCATGCTGGGGACATCGGTGGCCCCAAGGCTCCCAGCACCATCACCCTTCTCCTTGCTTGTCTTGGCTCTCTGAGCCACCAGAACCCTCCATGGCTGTAAAGGAGATTTGGAGACAAACCTCAGAGGCATCAGCAGGGACCACAGGGATGGGTGAAATCTGCCCTCCAACCCTGAGCTCATCCCATCCCAGCGCCCAGGGCAAGTTTTCAACCAGAGTCTGAAAATCTGGGAGAGGTGAAGGCCAATGCTGTTGCAGTCACACCAGGCGCCAGCTTTGTGCCATCGCCTGGGAGCTTTAACCAACCTCATTAGCTCAGTTCCAATTAAAAACAGGGGTTTCTTTACAGCAGGGTGGTGCATCTGCCCAAACCCTGCTTCAACCAGGGCTCGCTCTGGCCACGCAGACCCGTGGGGCTGTGCCAGGTGTGTGGCTCCCTGTGTTTTGCAGCTCATGTTGTGCAAAGGGAGCAGCAAAAGACGGGATCTTACTCAAAGCCTCAACTATGGCCAACTACGGTCCGCTCCAAGAAGGATATTTGGCCCTGAGGCTGGAAAGCACAAATTGCATGGGGCCAACACAGACTTTCTAATATAGTTACAAACACAAAAAAATCAAAGGGAGCCCTGCTTTGATGGAGGCAGTTGGGTTTGGTCAACCACCTGCGTTACTGCATTTTTCGGATGCGTTTTCATCATTGTTGGATGCTCCCGGGGTCCGAAACGCCGCTGACGCCCTTGGGGTCGGGGTGTTGTGTTAGCAGCTCTCGCAATTGCACAAGCAAAGAGCAAGGACTGGGCGCAGGATCTGGCCCTGCGGCAGGATCTGGCCCTGCGGCAGCGCTCGGGGGGGCTCTGGGAGCCGGTGGCGCCGGGGCGAAGGCTGCTCCGGCGCCCGGCGGAGGAGGGCAAGCCCCGCCAGTGGCCACCCCACGGAGCCCGAGGACCAAAATCGCCTCCCATCACCCCCGAGAGCCTCACGGTGTCCGGGACATGTTCCCTCGCCGCCGCCTCCCGCGGCCCACTGCAAACCCACCCACCCGCGGGGGTGCACAACCCCACGGCCGCGCCGCGCCCCCTCCGTCGGGGCCGGTTCGGGGCAGCGGGGCCCGCAGGGAGCCGGGGAGAGCCCGGCGGTGGGGAGAGGGGGGCCGGGGCGCGGTGCTCGGCGCTGCACGCCGCGGTGCGGGGCGGGGGGCGCGGAGGGGCGGCTACGTGACGGCGGCGCCGGCGCCCCGCCCCCCTCCCCGCGCCCTTCCCCATGAATGAACCGCGCGGGCGTGGCCGAGGAGCGGTGACGCGCCCCGTCGGGGCGGGGCCGGGCGGGGGTGACGCGCGGCGTGACGCGCCATGCCGGAAGCGGCGGGGGCGCTGGTTGGTCGGCGGCGCGGCGGGGGGGAGGGGGCCGCCCCGCGCTTGTTGTTGTCCGCGGGACTCGCTGGCAGGGAGGGAGGGAGCCGCGCAGCGCCCCCGCCGCCGCCCCCGCCGCCCTCCCCCGCCGCCGCCGCCCCCCGCCGCCGCCCCCGCCCCGGGCGCGCGCGCGCGCTCCCGCCGGCACGCAGGTGAGGAGCCGCCCGGGCGCGGCGGGGCGGGGGCGGGGGGGGCTCGGAGTTGGGGCGGGGGGGGGGAGGGCGGCGGCGGCGGCGGCCGCGCGCTGCCGCCGGTTTGGGGTGCGGGGGGGGGGGGGAGGGCGGCTCGGTGCGGTCCGGTCGGGTCCGGTCGGGTCCGGTCGGGCGCTGGGCGGGCGGGGCGGCTGAGGTAAAAGTGCTGAGTCACCACCGCGCCGGGCACGTGGTGCCGCCGCCCCTCGCACCGGGCCGGGCCGGGCCGGGCGGCGCGCAGCGCACGTGGGCCCCGGCGGGGCGGGGAGCGGGGGGCCCGGGCGGCGCTGCCCCAGCCCCAGCCTGCCCTGCCCCAGCCCCAGCCTGCCCTGCCCCAGCCTGCCGGGCGGCCCCGCGGCACGGCCGCCCCGAGGGAGCCGGGGCGGGGGCTCGGCGGGCCCCGCGGACCGGCGGTCACACCTTCCCCGCCGCCTCGAACCCGGCGCGGCGCTCAGCCGCCCGCCGGTCGGGGCCGGCGGCTCCCCCCGCAGCCCTGGGGACCCCTCGGGAGGGGACAGCGGGTCTGCGCCCGGGTGATGCTTTCCTCTCTCTTGTTATTATTTTTATTCCCCCCCCCCCCCCCCCCAAGGGTGAGCGCGCAGCCTGCCTCTGCCTTTGAATGGTTCTTAAAATACATGTGAGGAAACCTGTTGTGACGCCGCGCGCTCCGCCGTCTAAAAATAGCTGCTTTTATAGTACGGAGGGAGCCGGGGCGCAGCCGGTGCCGGGCAGCGTGGCAGCGGCGTGCGGCGGCGGCCGGGCGTGGTGGCGGCCTCGGTGAGCCGCTCTGCGCCCCGCGTTATCGGGCGGGAGCAGCAGCCGCCGGTGGGAAACGCCGGCCGGGCTGGCGGCTCCCCCTCGGGTGGGCTGGGGAGGTCAGGGCCGTGGGGGGCTTATCTCCCCCGAGCACGGCTTCTCTGTGGGTTGAGGGGGGAGAGGCGCGTGGGGTGCTGGGGCTGGTCCCGGAGCCTGTGGGGAGGGATGCGTGTGCGGGGCGGGGGGGCAGCCCGGAAAACGGGGTGCTCCGTGGCCTGCCGAGGACGTGCCGGTGGGAGGAAAGGGGACGGTGACATTCGGGGAGTGGGCGCTGCCACATGACTGTCTGGTGGGCACGGGACGGTTTGGGGATTTAGTCAGAAATGGGGTGGGTGGGGGAACCTCTAACGAGCTCCCAGTGAAGGCAGTGGCATAAGCTGGGGAAACATCCAGGCCACCAGCGAGGGGAACTGAGATCTCCAAACTCTCATAGTGTGTCAGGGTCTGTTTGAGAAAGGCCTCCTTCCTCCTCCTCTTCCTCAGGCTGAGCGCCCGCTCCCCTCCCTCGTGGGCTCCTCCGTGGAGGATTTATTTTACAGATTCTGCCGAAAGCAGGCCATGAGGTCTCAAATTAGGAACGAGCCCCCTTTGGGCAAAGTTGTTACAGAAAAGGGAAAGGCCTCCATTTTCACTTTCACCTGGCTGCCCCCTCCTTCGCCAGCACAGTCCTAGAGCTGAGCGGGGGCTGCGGGGGGCGGGGGGAGCTGGTAAGAGGAAAGTGTTTCCCCGGAAAGCTGCACGCCTCTTTCTTGAACTTTCAGTCTTTATAAGCTCTGTCCGTCGAGAAGCGCAGCCCTGCGCCCTAGCCCGGCACATTGCGCCACGGTGCTGTCAGGGTTTTAGCAGCAAATGAATTTACCTTGTGATTTTTCTCACTGATGAAACGGGCGTGCGTTCCTCTGCTTTTTCCCCCCTCTCCTTCCGTGTGTACGCCGCGCTGCCTGCGGAGAAGCCTTCCTCGTGCAGTCACTTCCTAGAGGTGATGGACGCCACGGTTGCCCAATGGCAGCACGCAGGACTGCGCGGCACCGGAGTTAACTCCGCTCAGACCCGGCAGAGGTGCCGGACGGCGGTCCGGCAGCAGCGGGGTGATTGCCGCAAGATTGGGGCGTGCGGTGACTCTCACCGTCAGGACGCCCTGCCCGCCTCTGCGGGCTCTGAGCTTGTCAGGGCTTTGTACCTGAGCCGTGTTAGATGTTCCCGGCTATATTACGCCAGGCTTGTACCCTGCTTCGCGAGTGTTTCTGAACCAGAGGCAGAAATTTGTTAGCTCCCCCCCGCCCCTTGCCTGTCAAGGACAGTGTGCTTTGTCATGTTTTATCTCATTTCTGCGCCGTCGCCTGTCTCGGCAATCTGTTGCAGCAAGGAGTTCAGTACTGCTGTGTGCCTCCTGAAAGGGAAAAATACAGATCAGCTTGATACACTCTTATTTCCATCAACATTGGAAGATGATTAATGGCGTGGAATGCGCCGCAGAACTTGGTATTGAAAATCTCTAGCTGTGTGAGATGTTTGGGAAGCGAAGAAAGGACAGCTGGGAGCACTGGCCCCCGCGGCAGTCGGGGTTTGTGGGATAAGCTTGCTCACTGATCATTTTTGTAAACATCCAGCTGTGAAATACTTGAGCAGCGCTAGCACTTTCAATTATCAGGAAGTTTCAGGCTCAGCACCCTGTAGAGATGAACAGGCAGTTTCTACTCCTGTCTGAGCTATTGTTTCAGGCTATCTTCAAACTCAGGCAGAGAGTCTTCCAAGCATGAAACAAGCACAAAGCGATGCAGCGCTCTGTGACCATCAACACAAGAACCGAGGGGGGAAAGTCAGTAATGAGAGCGATTACCCTGTTGCTAAGCTCCCGAGCGGAGGGACGGGTTGCATAGCGAATCCCACTGCTTTGCGATATTGCAGGACCCCGAATAGCGATGCCGTTATGTTCCATTATTAGCAGTTGGTGAAGATGTCCGACTGGGTGGCTGGCATGTGGAGTCAGGAGCAGTGAAGTTGGGAATCTCAGCTCTGCCCCAGGATCCGTCTGTGCATCCAAGCAAGTTATTTGTTGCTCGGTGGCTCAGCTTGGCTGTCTGGGGGAGATGCGTCTCTGGGCTAGTGATGCTGAGGCGTAATTCTGGTGTAGCTCTGTCACTGCATTTTATAAGCGCGTGATGGAAAAAGTGCTGTATGCCTGTCAGTACCGGGGCTGTCTGCTGCATACCTTTCCCCTTCAGCCACCTCCTCCATGAATTTTCTGAGGTGACAGACAAGTGTGTACCCTCCTGGTACTCTGTATCCTCTGCTCCTAACCACAGGCTCTCTGCAGCATCTGACTAGGTTGTTTACCAAACCACTGAAGACTGTCTGATCCATGTCCAGGCTTCCCCAGAGAGCGCCTCAGAGAGCCGTGTCCTGGCAGCTCTCAAATGCACTCTGAAGGTTCCTGAATCTCCTCTTTGCTGCTGGATGCTGGTTCCGATCCATAAGGGAAATGGAAAGCTGGCCAGCTGGGCGAGGGCTGCGTGGAGCTCCTCTAGAACAGTAAACAGTGACTCACCCCCTCCTTGTGTCTTCTCTCTCTTCATGTCAAATATATTGCCTCGCATATGCTTCTACTCTCTGATTCACACCATCAGCCCGTCCCTCCCTGCTCTCATTACAAATGAGTGACAAGCGTCAGTCTGCCTTACAAGATGTGTGAAGATTGCCAGAGCAGGAGAATGGCTTTTTGAATGATGGGGAGAGGGATGGTGCTCTGCCTACCATGCTGCAATGTGCTGGGAATCGGTGTCATGCCTCCGAGCGGCAGAGGCACGGCGACGAAGATTTAAGCATCTGTAGTTCCCTTCACCTGTCAGCTCTCGTGTTATCCTTGGTAGGCACATCTGTTTGGCTAGCGCTCTGGAGCTGGGAATAACTTGCGGATAAGTGAGAAATTTGGGTAACTTTACTAAAACGGCTGCCTGGGAATTCAATTACTGCGTTTGGGAATGAGTAGAGTATTCCCGGCGTGACTGTCGGTGCTGAATTGAGACGCGATGGCAGAGATCCCCATCGCTGCTTGAACCTTACGCTGTTTTTCTGCCCTCTGGAAGTCATCGCTGGCCTGGCTGAAGGTGAGAGTTGCATGTTTTCAGTTTGCTGTATGTGTCTGAGGATGGAAGCTAAACACCAGCACGGCTGTCTGCCAGGCACTCATGTTCTGGCCGGGGTTTGTCTTTCAGCGTAGAAAGAGTTTTAAAATTTGAGTTCATCCGCAGTTGTCAGGTGTCAGCAGTGACTTTATAGTAATTCCTTAATGCGTAATGCGCTTTGAAAACCCTGTAGCGTGGAAAGTCTGAAGTCTCATTCTGGCATGTTTTCTTAATTGCAAGCCTTGTGTGGAAAGCTCTGTCCTACCTCTGCCCGAGTCAGGCTTTTTGCTATCTTCCCCTTTCAGAGCAAAGGAACTGGGGATCCCTAGATGGTCCAAGCTGAGACCATCAGGCTTGGGATGTCAGCCGGAGACCTCCATGTTTTTGGGACGATGCCGCAAGAGGCATAGGAGTCATCTGAGAGAGGGAGAGGGTGTTGGCAAGGCTGTCAATGGGTAACTTTATTGCAGGATTACAAGGGCTCTTTATGTAACCCACAGTCAAAACACTTGCTTTAAATACAAGTGCGGAGTTGCGCTGGAAAAGCCTTTGCCCCTTACAGTTGGTGTATTACTACTCGCCGCTTTATTTATGTAGCGTTCAAAGTGTGTCGTACTGCTTACAGAATAGAGATGTAATGCGGTCCTTGTTCCAAAAAGCTGAGCTCCTAATTTTAGACGTGATGCAGCAAATGCAATTAAGAAAAGAAGGGCAGGAATAGGGTAAAGACTAAAAGGGTTCTAGTAATCAAATTGCAGGCAGGGTCCCAGAAGACCCCTGTGTGGCATGTTTAGGGAATGCTGCTGGATATGGCATGTTTGCGGGATGGTTTATGATTTTTTGTCATAGGGTTTTGCCTTCTAACTGTGGGAGATGCTGTGCTGATTTTAGTTGCTTGTTGTCAGTAGCTGAATAGTCCCAAATAGTCCTGATGGGAAGGATTTTGTGAGTGGGGAGATGAAGACGGAGCCCAAGGCCCTGGAGGACTGTTGATGAGGGTTGTGAGTGGTGTTGTATCGGTTTCAAGCGCAGCCCGGACCACACCTGTGGGTTCATCTAGTGCAGAGATAAGACTCACGCTGGCACTCGTGTCTGAGTGCGAGACTCGAGCTTGTTTGAGTGTTCCTACTTGCACTACCAAATCTTGCTCTTAGAGTCAGGGCAAGGCCCCATCTCCCACCCTTGTTTGAAGACGGCCCGGTGTCGCGATTCCTGATGGTGCCCTGAACCGCCTTGCTTATCTCTGTGCCAGCAGCAGCTTTGGCACACCGCCCCTGGTGCAATAGGATGGATCCCAGCCCATCTTGGAGAGATGCTGGCCCATCCAGGGTGCTTTGGTGTGCAGAGGGAGACGGGCGCGCAGCACAAGACCCCGTACCGAGCGTGAAGAGACGTCTGTGCTGTCCGCTGAGGGATGTGCAGAGTAAGGAGATGTCGCTTTGGCAACACAGAGCAACAGGTGACTGTAAGGGGTTTTGTCACATGGAGCGGAGCATTGCTCAGGCTGGCAGGCCAGCCCGTGCGCCGACCCCCGCTGGAGGCAACCTCACCCCTCGGCTCTTGTTTTCCATGCTATTTTACATTTCTTTCCGTCTCCGTGCAGCCAAGCGGCCCTGTTCAGTTTTTCCATCGGCTGGCGTAGAAAGTGCTTTGAAGACGCTCTGGGTGAGGATCAAAGGGGTTTTTGTGTAATCGGTGGGTGTGACGGGTCTGTCGTCGGCCTCCCTCTCCGTTTTGACTTTCCTTTTCCGGTTTTAGCAGCGCGGAGTGCCGCCAGCGGGACGGCAGCATGCCCCTTTCCTTGTAGGGATGGGGGCGGCAAGGGAGGGGGGGATGCCGAGGGAAGGAAGAGTTTCTGATGCTGTGGGAATGTGAGCTCTCAAACTCTGTAAACAGCTGGTGACTCACTGCATAACTATGGCACCAACTGCCTGCGCGGCCCGCGGCGCTGTGCGTCTGCAGGGAGGGGGCTGCCGGACGTTTCCTTTACGCACTGGCAGCGCCTCTGCTCTCCTCAACTCGCCGGGACCGTTTGGCCGAGACGAGGAGCTTTTTCCTTCCTCCTCTGTGCTAACGCCTACGTCTGCGCCTCTGGCCTGGAGGTAGGGGTGGGCGGTGAACGCCCGGTGCGGAGGGGAAGCGATGGACAGCGAAAGGGCAGCGCTGGGGTCTGAAGAGGCGCCTGTGCTCGCAGGAGATCCTGCCCGCCCGCCTGCCTGCAGTCAGCCCTCGTGCGAAACACGCAGTGTGGCAGCAGCCAGAGGTCGGGCGCATCCCGAGCCCTCAGAGGTGCCTGCTGGGGGCTGGGACTCGCTCCCCTGCCCTGTGCCCAGCTCGCTCCGGCGGCCTCGGTGAGGCAGGGGCTGCTGGAGGTGTGCCCGGGGTGGGGTTCGGTGCTGGAGGAGAGGAGGGAAGGACTCGGTGATGCTCTGGAGAACACAGCTCACACCAGTTGCTGCGAGTGGTCCATTCATCACCGAGCATCTTGGCTTGTGCGCTGTGCGGCTGTCCTTGTCCCTCCTCCAGACATGGAGAGCTGTGCTGTCTCCGGCTTAAAAATAGAGGAGGCGCCTAAATACACTCCCTAATATCTAGGATAGTATCTTGCAGCTTTGCACTTATAGGATTATTCCCCCCTGCCCCCCGGCTCTTCATCTTGATTTTTACGTAAGTTGTGTGACGATGAGGTGTCTCAACTGATAAAATTCAAGTGACAGCAGCGCGAGCTGAGCCAGCACCTTCACCCACACGGCTCCCGCTGGTCCCCGCACCCCACCTTTGTGCCCCCCCGCATCCCACCACCCCCTGTTTGCAGATATGAATGAGTTTGTTTACTCTCCGACGACCTCGTGATGTCTTTGCACAGACATGACCTGAAGTCATTATTGCTTTTGGGCTTCTCTGTTTCCATGGTGACTGTCTCCGGGTTGGCTACTTTCCCAAGGTCACCATGGCAACTATCAGAAGGGAATCATGCTTGGGATGCTTTGGCTGGATTTTTCATGAATGATTAGGATGTGTGACACGATGCAGACGTGGAAATGGGGAGGGTTTGGGCTGGGCTGGAGAGGGGGGCGAAGAGAGAGAGGACTCCCGCCAGACAGGCTGTGCGCTCTGCGGTGCCGCTGGGTTTGCAGCCCTCGAAGCCGCCCGCCGCCGTGCGTCGGGGAGGGGGGGACCGGCACCTCGCGCCCTCCCCGCTGGGGGAGCGATAGGCAGAGGCTGTGATGGTGGCACGGCTGCGGCCGCCTCTCTCGCGGTAGGTACCCAACGGACCGCCGTGCTGCCGTCACCGCGGGGTGAAGGTTTTGGGTGGAGGTGCGGGCAGGTGGATTTTCCGCAAGGCGCTGATCGAAGAGGTGTAGCCACTGGCTAAGGTGAGAGTGAAGGGCAGCATCTCGGCAGGGGATGGTCTCTCTGTCAGTGGACATGCCTCCACGTCACCAGAAATATCAGGCAGGTCAGCTCTCGCAGCCTGAGGCCAAGAGGATTGGGAAGCAACAGTCTTGGTGTGTTGGGAGAGGCAAACTCCTGCCTTGCTTTGTTATCGGGGGGGCTTTTGTTTCTGTTGTTTGGGTTTTCTGGTAGCGTCTCCGTTGGGTGGGGACGGCACTGAAAGCAGGTTACAAACCAGGCAGCTTCTTTCTGGGTTGCTGATTCAATTTCGAGCCGGGTTAATAATAATCAAAATAGGAATGAAGGGAGTTGTTGTCTTGTGGCTTTTCAGTGCCTTTTATGAGTGGAGGTAACTCTTAATTCAGTCCCTAATAGGCCATTCTGAGCGTCTGGGATTCCTCCGGAGGGAGGTGAGCAAGTGACTGGGCCTGGGAGGCCACAGTCTGCCCTCCCTCGAGAAGGGGCAGCATATTGCAGGGCGGCGTATGGTGGGCGGTTAGCGTAACTGTTGTTTACAGGCAGGAGCTGCTGTCCTTTCCCCCCTCCCTGCCCTGTCTTCGTTGCTTAATCTGAGCATAGTTAATAGCAAAATATGAGGTCTTTAGCATTAAAAAGCAATGCACTTATCAACACAAATTTCTCTTTCTTGTATCTGAATGGGGTAAACTGATCTCTGAATCCACCCCAGTGTTTTATACAACTGTGTGGTTATTTCTTTTAATGGTGGTTGAGTTGGGGGTTTGGACTGTGTGTTGGGTATCTTCTTCCTGCCTTCATCTCTGAGATGATCGTAACCTGAAAATCTTGTTTTGTTTTTCCAGTTGCAATTTCTGAGCAGTTTTGTCCGGAAGACTGTGCTCAGGTTATGACGACTAATCCCAAACCGAACAAGGCATTAAAGGTAGGAAAGAAGGCCGAGTGGGTGATGCTGGGTGGCAGGGGAGGCTGATGTAGAACCACGCTCCGTGCGACGTCGGTCGTACATGACTGTTCTTTTTCATTCTGAGAGACTCTTACAAATGGGTGCCGATACAATTTCCCACTATCTACAGGAAAGGATAGGGTAGAAGAATGCTGGTGATACCCAGAAAGAAGTCTAAAGCCTCTGGGATGGCGAGGAGGCTGGAGTATCTCAGTTGCTATCCAAGAGACTTTTGACTATAGCAGGTATTGGCAATGTCCTGAAACCAGTGCTCATAGGCCTGTCAATGAAGTACTTCTACTCTCAGGACTGGGAGGCACTGGGGAAAGGATGCATTCAGCTGGTGTCTCTCAGATCCACGAGGCAGTAAATGCCTCGGACATACTGGCTTGGTGGCGCTCTGCGCATGGGTTGTGCGTGTGTTGTCACAGTTTCTTTCCAGTGTCTTAGCTCTTCATTCCAGATGTCCTGCAGTCCCTGAAGAGAAAAAAAGATGATGTCTTAAAGGTTCTGGACTTGATGATCTTAAAGGTCTTTTCCAGCCTAAATGATTCCATGATTCTGAAAATAATTTTGGTAGCAAATCTGCTTGAGAAAAAGGCGCAAGGCCTTGGTGTCTTTCTCATGTAACTTCAGAGTCTGGCCTGTGCACCAGGAAAACCAAATCAGGCTGTGGTCCCTGAAGCCAAGCAGGGTTGGTTTTGTTCACTACTTGGATGAGCAGTCTTCCATGGAAAGCCACAAAATGCTGAATTAAACCCTGCATACAACTGGCTTTTCTGCTTTTGAGATGCTGCACTGGTGTCCCAGCATAATACTGGGAAAAGGTGTCATCTTTAGCATTCAGTATGAATTCTGGGTCCTGACAAGGGAACACAAAGGGCTTCAGTCTCCTTTACATTTATCGTCTTAAAAATCTTATTGTTCATTTCATACTGGGTGTGTAAGGCTCACTGCTTTCTCCGACTTAAGAGGGTTACCCAAACCCAGGCAACAGCAGTGCTCAAATCTCTGCCATGTTTTATCCAGCTGTTTTAGTGGAGCATGTGCTCTCTACGGTGCTTTGGGGGTGTTTTCCAGGTAGGGGTGTCATGTTGCTGAGGGTGGCCTGTCTCTTTTCGCTGTCCAGAACAGCCGTTCACATAAGGGTTGCTGCTACCCCTATGCTGTTGGTATTTGCAGGTAAAGGAGGAGTCAGGAGAGAATGCCCCAGTGCTGAGTGATGATGAACTCGTGTCAATGTCCGTACGGGAGCTGAACCAGCACCTGAGGGGTCTCACCAAAGAGGAGGTCATCCGTCTGAAGCAGCGGAGGCGCACGCTGAAGAACCGGGGCTACGCTGCCAGCTGCCGCATCAAGCGCGTGACGCAGAAAGAGGAGCTAGAGAGGCAGCGGGTTGAGCTGCAGCAAGAGGTGGAGAAGCTGGCCAGAGAAAACAGCAGCATGAAGCTAGAGCTGGACGCCTTGCGCTCCAAGTACGAAGCACTCCAGACCTTTGCTCGTACTGTGGCGCGAGGGCCTATTACCCCGACCAAAGTTGCCACCACCAGTGTCATCACCATTGTGAAATCAGCCGAAATCTCATCCAGTTCTGTGCCATTTTCAGCAGCGTCCTAGTGCCCTCGGTGGGGGGAACTAGCAGCCTTTCAGAGGGGAGGGGAAAAGGCTCTTATGCATTGTTCCGGAGTCCTTGGTCACGTCAAGAATTGGCATTTTAACAATTCTCTTCCAAAAGTGCAAAAAATAGAAGAAAAGAGAAAAAAAAAAAAAACAAACCCAAACCTACAAAGGGAACTTAACTGGCTGCTTCTATCTGGACTCGGTGGCTCCATCAACCTCTCGTGTCCAGGATTTGAGCTCTGTATGCAGTACAAATTGCAAGATCTGCTTCCTCCTTCCCCCTGCCTCCCCAAACCCCTCTCAGCCGTGGGCAGCTTTCCAGCTGGGAGAAGATACCTAGAGGAGCCTCCAGAGTCTTCGTGAATGATGCTCAAGAGCCAGGAAACAAATGGACCATAGAAATCATCATGTGAGATGAATGTATGGGAAAAAGAGTTTCCTTTAGTGGCATCCTACTCCCTGTAAGAAGGGTCTCCCCTACCTTCCCCACTTCCATCTGATACTACGAGGGCAGGGATATAGGCTTTTTGGATTAGATTTCATCCTGCTATGAGTGGGTGGGAGCAGGAGGACGATGGAGACTAATGCTTGGGTCTGATCACACCCATTAGGAATAACCGTTTGTTTTCAATCCATGCTGTTAAAATATGGAAAAATATATATTTTACATATTTTAATATGCCCCATTACCTGTGTGGCCTATGAAAACTACATTGCAGCCTCCTGTATTCCAAGCCCAAGTTTCCCAATAGCTCCTTCCCTAAGGTGTGCCTGTGAATTGGGTATATTTATGCAGTTTATTTCTTCCAAATGATCCGCAGTCTTGAAGTAGCGGCTTTGTTTTTTTCTGGATTCCCTGAAGCTGAAGGGAAGGAGGCACAGTAAATGCTGTGAAGAGCTGTGTGATGGGGAGGAGAAGGGGAGACGAGGAGGAAAAATGCTGCAAGTATTACCAGGTGGAGGCAGAACTGGCTGCGAGAAGGTGGGACAGTTCTGCTGGGATCAGCACTATGAGAAGGGGTTGGTGCAGAGTGTTTTTAGAAAGATGTTTTTAAAGCACTGAAGTATAACTAGAGGGCAATAGGGTTCAGACGGGAGGAGAGAAGTCATAGAGGCTCCTCTTTGACAAAAGCGTTGGTAGGTTAGCAATGAACATCCCAGCTGGAGAGCTGGGCTCACCGGTCTTCGATGACCAGAGAAGGGCTATGGGGAGGTCTGATGGGAGCTGGAAGAGTCTTTTCCTCTCCATAGCACGTCAGGCGCTGAAGTTGGGATCCAAAGAGTACAGTGTACAACCCTCAGTGTTCAGACAACCTGTGTGAATGTGACCCTGAAACTTGATGCTTTCTCTTGGGAATGGGTGAATTATCCCGAGAGGCGCACGGAGGGCAGGATGGAAAATCGGGCTGTGTGTGTAGGGGACGGAAGAATTGGGATCGCGAAGTCGTTCGTATGGCTCTGAGCAATGGTTTGGGAGAGGGATTTCTGGCTTGGCAATGGGCAGGAGGTGGGAAGCTGAAAGGAGAGATTCTGCTGTTGCACAGCAGCGCTGAAAAGACGAATGTTTCCAGGTCACTGTAAAAAAAAAAAAAATAGCTATGTTGGTGTTTGTGTGTTTTGTTGTTGTTTTTTTTTTTTTTTTTCTTTTTGAAGTAGGAAAGAAAAGGGACTGTGAGTTTTGCAGAGCAGGTCAGAGACTTGTGGAATGGACGATGCCTGTTGTCACGCAGGTGAGAAGAAAATGAGATGGCTGAAGTTTAAGATGAGGAGAAGAGCTTAGAGGATTTGGGCTCCAGAACAGAAAACAAAGATCATGGAGAATTCATGAGTGTTTTGGACTGAAAGAGAATAATCAAGTGCCACTGTTGTTGCAAAGGGGACAGTGAACTGGCATCTGACACCCAGTATAATTTGTTGTTTGAGGCTTTGTCTTGCCTTGAATGGCAGTAAGTTTGTAGAAATTTAGTGAAGCCCTACTTGTCTTTGGAAGAAGTTGTTAGCTTGCTTTTTCTTTTTTTTCACCTTGTCATCGGAGTCTCTGGATTTCCCAGGAGGGTCCTTTGTGAAATAGGTTAATGAAAAGAGAAACCTCAGACTTGGTTCTCATTCAGTCCTCAACATTGACATCCGTGACCTTACTGAGCCAGAAAGGGTGTAAGTGAAACGCTTCCTGAAGGCTCGTTACCCCTGCCAGATCCACGTGTTATGGAGGGGAGCAGGGAGTTTCCTTCAAGTGATTTTCCAACACGTGGAGTTTGGATGACACTTAGCGTTACCTCATTTCTCCTCCACTCCCTCCCTATCTCCGAACAGGCAGATCGATGTCCTGTGTATCAGTACCAGTTATTGACTCCCACAGCAGAAGCTGAGGAAGAGAAAGATGTTACTGTCATTTCCTGGTCCTCTCATGTTCTCCAGCTCACAGACATTGGAAACTTTCCCAGACCTTACAGGTGCCTCCGAAAACAGGCAAAATGGAGACTCCTGGCACTGTTGGGGCTTTAAATGAAAACTTTAATGAAAAAGGCCAGTTGACTTGAAAATGCCCAAATGCTTCCAGTCTTTAAAACAGCTCCAGAGCTCCATAACATTCCTGGCTAGATAGGAACACCCTCTGGCTGCCCTTGATCCCCTGCTGGGGAAATCAGACCAGTCGCACTGAGGGGGATAGAGGTCGAACTTTGTTCCATGGGGTCTTCTTGCTGTTGGAATGAGTTGAGAAACATATCTTTACGTGGCACTTCCCTTGCGGCCAAGTATTCCTTTTTTTCCAGTTCTTGGAAGGGTGCCAAAGGCTTGTCCAAGTGATTGCTAGTTTAGTGCTGGTAGGCACTTAAATCTCTGGTCACTCGATAAAGAACAAGAGGCCTGGGTGTTGTTAAAGCTGTTGATACCATAGCCATGGTAGGTAATCCATATTGGATATCCATAAGGACCACGTGGAAATATTTAAAGAGAGAGAAATATATATATAAATATATAATTATATACATTTTATCGTACAGATTTTTCGTAAAAAAAAATAATTTTTTTTCCAAGTTTGATACTGTAAATCTTTATTAAAAGAACTTGCCAGTCCAGGGCTCCCTGGGTGGTGACCTGGAGGGGAATGAAATGTCCTGGCTAAACTTCCACAGAGGGATCAGAATTGCAAGGTAACGTGGAGGGAGGAATGACCCGAAAGCTGTTGAGCACGTTGGAGACCCAGCTCCTCCACCCTCCGCCCTGGAGGGCCCTCCAGCTTGGGGTTGTCGCATTGCATTCCTCTGGGGTTTGGTTTGTTTCTGTTGTTTTTTTGTTTTGTTTTGTTTTTTTTTTCCTCTCCGTCCTGCACTTGCAAGCCTGACACCGAGGGCGAGCACCGTGTGGGGAGCTGGCTGCTGCCTGCGGAGTCGCCCCGGCGGCTCCGGCAGCGTTCCCCTGCAGCCGTACCTCTCGCTTGTCTCTTTGCTGCAGTAGTTTGGATGCCGGGGCTCCCTTCTCTGCCCCTCTTAATTTGTCCCCCCTGCCCCACTGAGGAGCGAGGGCTCTGGATTTGAGTGCTGGGATCCTCTCCCCTGGGCCTGGCCTTTCTTTGGTTGCTCCCCATCCACAGCGTGACGTGGGAACCGCGGGCTGGGCGGGAGGCAGGAGAAGACGCAAGTGTTGGGCAGGGACGGGGAGGGACATCTCTGTTCTTGTAGATGTGTTTGCTGTGCTCTCAATTGGGAGTGGGGAACCTTTCCCTCCAGGGCAGCTCCAGATCCCTTTGAAGCAAGTCAGCGTCTCTGTTCTTGCCCAACTCTACCGTCTGACGGAGGAGACCGCAAAGCGCAAGCTTAGAGACCTGGTGACACCACAGCTCCGGGGACAGCCAGGGAGGGGACGAGGTGCTGGCGGGTGAGCCGGTGCGGAGGCGAGCTGTGGCAGGGCTGGGCGTCATGCCATGGGAGTCTGGAGCGGTCAGGCCACTGGACGGCTCAGACCCGGGGAGGAGGAGAAGGTGGCATTTTTTTCTCTCTCGAATCATTTAAACTTCATTGTCATGATTGTTTTTATTTAAAAAAAAAAAAGAAACAAAACAAAAATGAAAAACTTTTGTAATGTGGATTTGTTTTCCTTCGTCTGTATTTCAGTCTGCTGGGGTGTTTCCGTAGATGGTGGATACTTGCTTTCATTTTTTTAATGATAGAAGTCTTCTGTTTTAAGTTGTTTTTTATCACCAGCTCATTCTATCCTCTGTGGTTACTCAGTAATTTCATTTCAATATTTATTTTTGTGCTGCTTTTTTATTATAAAATAAATTATTGATATACCAAGCAATGTGGATTCCTGTTTGTAAGGCGAATAGCCCTGTGTATGTGTCCATTACTTTCTCTTGACAGCCACAACGTAATTTATTGCTGTAAATTTAGCTGCAGTGACTGGTTTTTTTGTACCTTTCCAATAAAGCATTTTCTGGTTTCAGACTTGCCCTGGTCTATGGTCAGCATTTTGGAGCTTGAATTGATCTTCAGTGGAGTGTTTTCCTCAGTTTTTTGCCTGCCCGTCCCTGGTGCAGCATACAGCTGGCTGCGGCGCTGCCGGTGAGCGATGTGTTTTTAGGAGGCAGGTTGGGCGAAGGAGAGTGTGATGGCTGCTTGGGCTTTTGCAGGTGTCTGACCCAGCCTGGCATAGCCAGCTCGCCCATCTCCCAGCCTTGCTGTGGTGCTTCCTTCGTGTATTCGGAACGTGCTCAGGGGATAACTCTTGTCCAAGCTGCCTGTCTGGCAGATCCCACGCTCAGACCACGTATATCTGTTCTAACCCAGGCTGTGCCTTTGTGTATAATCAGTGGGTGTTTATGGTAGCACAAGCGGGGACCGATAGCTCAGCCGGCACCTGCCTGCAGGTGTGATGCTGAGAGCTGGCTGTGCAAGGCCACTCCTGGCTTGGAGACCCTGTGCTGTGAGACAGGTCGCAGTGCTGGAGAAAGATGCTTCACTCTCCTCCTTCGGGTTGTGAAATATCCCCTCACCACTTTCCTATGCGACTGCTTGTGAATAAACTGCTTTAACCCCTTACATTAATATTTCATCTTTCTGTTTTTCCCTGTTTGGGCTTTAAAGAGGTGGTACCTTGTCCCAGTGATTTCCTAGGGTCTGTGTTAGCTTTAATCCCCTATTCCAGGTGGTTGATTTTCTTTAGGGGACAGCTGAAGGAGGAAAGTGCTTGGCCTGTGCTGGGTTGAGGCAATAGGTTGGAGGCAGATGGGTGCATTGGCCAAAGTTGGAATTAGAGGTAGGGCAAAGTGGAGAGAAGCAGGGCTGAAAAGGCTTTGTGTGTCAGCAGGTAATGGATGGTCATTAGGCGCCAGAGGTGGGGCCAGGCAGGCTTGGCTGAGCAGGGACGTGGGTGAAGCCCGGGGGGTGATTGCAGTTGCCACGCTTAGCAAGAAAATCATCAGCTGCTTCAGCTCCTGCCTGGAGAGATGGCAGCGAGGAGCCGGTGACGGAGAGAAGAGAGGGAGGTGGGCTGGTTGTGTCTATTGGAGGGATGGAGGAGCATTCGTTCAGGAGGAAAAGGGCATCAGGAATGGGCAAGTGAAGGTTCAGCAGAGAAAGGAAACTCAACCTTCACCATGCTTGCTGGTAGGTGCTAGCACCCAATAAAAGAAGTCCTTGTCTCCGACTGGGTGCTGTGAGGCAAGCAGCCGTGCGTGAGGGCGCTGGCTCTGCTGCAGTGCTGGCGGCCACCTTCCTTCCCTTCCACTTGTAGGACACGTGGTTGGCCCCAGCTCGCGTGGGTGCGATGGCAGGGTGTGCCCCGCGAGGATGCATCCCTGACCCGAGCCCAAAAAGCACCAGGAGAACCGATAGCCGCAGCCCAGCCTTGTCCTTGGGGAAAGCTCGAGGACAAGCGACAACTGGAAAACAAATCTGCCGACCACCGGAGCCTGCTGCTGGCAGCGAGAAAAGCCTGTTCCTCCCAAGCTGCCTGCTGGCATGGCTCCAGGCACAGCCGGGCTCCTGTGTAGGTCACCCGTGTGCTCGCCGCCAGCTTTCCCCGTGTCCTTGTTGAAGAGGTGGAGGAGACGCGTTAGCAGGGGAGCACAGGACCGTGTCTGCTGGGGAACGTGTTCAGCCTACACCATCATCGGTATTTCTGTTCCCTGTGGGTGCGTTTTGACGGCATAATGGTTTGAGGGCCATGACAGTACCCAGCCTGAGCCGTGAGCTCTTGCCTCTCCCCTCTCCAAGAAAAAGGACGACCAGGAGGCCAAGCTCGCGCCTGCTGGAGAGAGGAGCATTGCCTGCTGTTGCACGGCGCGGCAGCCAGCTGGTGTCCAGCCCAGCGCGGCTCCTTCAGGCTGGTATCACACTGCTGACTTGGATGAGTCACAGCTGATTTTTTTCCCCCTCCTTGTTTTGCTTGCAAGAAAGACCTGTTTTACATATAATACAGTAATCAGGGCTTGACATAAATAGGCAAATGTTATTGTCTGCAGTGGGACTTGCACCTGCTGGCAAGAGCAATGAATGCAGCCCATTATGCACCGGAGCTGATCATTTGTGCAATGAAGTACAACTACGTTTCTTGCTGTGTTCTAGTGCAAGTCTTTATCTCAGCGGCTGTGAGCATGCCGACAGATGCACCATCGTCACCTTTGCAGTCTGTCCTCACCCCGGGAGCCAGAGCAGCCTCTGTTTCTGCAGCTGTGGCCGGCCCTCTCCCAGACGGGTGGAGGGGACCAAGATGTTCAGCTGAGGGATGTCCCAGCTTTGGTGCTGGCTGCGTTACAAAGCCAAGCAGCCTCATCCCTGAGCATCAAGGCTGCACTTTACGGGCAAGAGGGTCCTGCTCCCAGGATGTGCAGGACCCTGAATGGATGCCTGGATGCACAGAGCATATGGCTCTTGTTTATGGACCTCGTTGCAGGAAAAGTGGCAGCAGTCTCACCAGCTGAGGAGGTATGAGCAGCGGTGCTTTGGAGGGATTTGGAAGACTGGTTTAGCTGTAGGCTGCTTGTGTGGAGTCCAGGCTTCCAGCACGATAAGATTTCTCCAATAATAATAAATAGGGGTTGTCTTGTTGCTGCTGGAGTCTGGGCTTAGCTTGGCTAAAGCGGATCCAGCAGCTCTGAACTGCTGCATCCCACAGCTTAGGCGAGGGTTGGAAGAGGTGCAGTGCAAGGAGAGGAAGCAGGGGACACACATGCTCTTTGTGGAGTGAAAAAGATGAGCACAAATCCCGTGGGAATGCCAAAATGTGAAGGATGCTGCGTGTGCAGGTATTTCTGCTGGGCCAGCATCAAGGGGCAGGGAGGACGTTGAGCTTAAGAGCATCAGCATTAGAGCAGGAACAGGCAGATCGTGGGCTTTGCTTGCTGAGCTAAGTGAAAACACTCGCTCGCTCCGTGGTAGAAATTGCTGTTTATTAGAAAAAAATTCATAAATAAAATAATTTCATGCTGTGATTTACATTTTGCAGCTTAAGAGCAGGGAAAAAAACCCACTAGGAGTTGCGTGTAAAACAGCTCTAAGCCTTACCCATCGGTTTGTTTGCCACACAACTGCAAATCTGAGGCTGTAGGCTTGCCCTCGTCCTTTCACTACCCAGCTCCCACCCCCAAACAACAGCCTGGCCAGTGCCTAAGTAAGTTCCCAGGGATCATCTGATTAACAGGGAAATAGAAATTGAATTAAAAATTGGGAAAAAAAAAACCCCAGAGAGGAAGTTTAACAGAAGGATGTGTGCTCTTCATCACTGATACAGGGAAAATCCCTCCACGTAGTATCTTCCCCTGCCAGTGGTCCTGCCCTGAGCGGTGGCAACCCCTGGCACCTCTCCATGCCCACCACCATCATCCGGCTGGGCTCAGCTCCTGCCTGCCTTCCCACAGGTTGGGCAAAGCCCAGGGACGGTAAATAGTGAGGGGTTAGGAAGAACAGACAGTTCGCAATAAGCGCATTCCTACCACCACCAGTCACAGTCTGGTTCCTAATAAAGGCTCTGATAAGGAAGCTGGAATCCCTTTTAACTTCTGATCCGTTCAGAGATAAGTTGGTTTAGACATAAACAAGTGCTTCTGTCACCGGCAGCTCTCAGAAATGCAGCTGTGAGTCCGAGCTAGCCCCCGAGTGGGACCTCACTGCCGCTCCCAGGGGAGTTACTCAGACAGCTGCATCCCCATCTGGAGGGAGAAGAGGATGACTTACTCTTCCTAGTAAAGGTCTTCTGCACAACTCCGTAGGCTTTTCTGGGAGAAGGAGAGGGGAGAAGAGGTAAAAATAAGGAATGACGTCTTTCAACCGTTACCGGGTTTTGAGGTGAAGTGAAGTCACCTTCCTGGGCTGGTTTTCTCCACGGGGCCCTTCGAGATCATTTTTTACTCAAATTGGGAGAAACTAGAGCAGAACTGTGCTGAGAAAAGCATTTCTCTTAGGCCTCAGCACTGCTTGAAGGTAAGAGGAGGGCGAGGGCAGCTGGTCTGTCCTGCAGCCTGGCTCCCCTCTCTTCATGGCATCCCTCAGTGTGGGCATGGGCACGGGGCTGGCATCGAGACACCAGCAGTGGGGCAGCAAAGCCCAGACAGCAACGCAGGGCTCCTTAGTCGCAGGAGAAAAGTCAGCCCACTCCCTCACACCAGTAGAGATGGGACAGCAGAAGCTGGCACTTTTTGATTTAACCTTTCCCTGGGTTATTGTATCTTCCCTTTGAGAGACTGGCTTTCTGGGTAGAGTTCCTGGCTTCTCGGTACTCTGATTAGACCAGGTGGTCTCAGCCTTGAGACAGCTCCCATTTGCATGGGTTTAAACCTCTCCAGTGTCACTGTCCCCTCTGACGTCTCCTACAGCTCCTCGTCCGACAGGATCAGCACTCTCTTCTCAATGTTTTTGCTCTTTCTGCCACTCGGTCCCTCCACCTTGGAGGCCATGTGCCCGTTCTCCCCTGGTACTTTGCGCTCTGCTTCCTGCATCGACTGCTGGGTGTACTGCTGGTATGCGGGTGAGAAGTTGTGGATCGCATCCTGCACGATGTCCTGGGGGCTTATGGTCTCCTTCAGCCCACTGGAGATGCTCTGCATCGGGGCAAGGTTTGCTGAAAAACAGGGAGAGCGGGAGGGCGATGGGACATCAGACAGTCAATGTTCCCAAGTGCTCCAATACTGGAGTGACACTTTTCCTTAGAAATTCAAAAGCAGGGCCTCATTGTGGGCCACGTCAGCTTGCGGTGGCAAGCGTCAAGGAGAAGAAAGGCAACCCCAGCTGCATGTTTGTAAGAGGATGGAACCTCTCCAGCAGCATGTGCTGTAATACCATAATCCCCTAATTCTGCCCATCCACACCAAGGTCTCTTTTCCTATCCACTCGCTGCGGCTCATGGGTATCATGAGAGAAGAGGGAGAAGGAACTCATGGAGCACAAGAGAAGGAAACAACTCCTCTGGTGGCTTTTAGCATCCCATTGGTAATGCTATAAGGGGGGGGTGTCTCCTCTTTCCTTATTCACCAATGAAGGAAGGAAGAAGAGAGGAAGAGTTACCTGTTGAGTTTTCTTTCTTTTCTCTGTACACCTGGCAGGTGAATGCATAGCGCAGGGCAATGGAAGCAAAGAGCATCTCAATGCAGATGATGAAGTTCTGGTAGCCAGCAGCCACCGTCCCAGCTCCCACCTCCTTCCCATCGATGATCTGAACTTCAGGGATCACCCCACATTTCTCCAGGATTGCAAGCAGTGTCCCTGTGCAGGGGGACGAAGAGGGATCAGCTCTGGTCCTGCATCCCTGGGTCAGGTGGGGCTATGGGAGGAGAAGCACTGGGTGTCTGTGGTGAGACCCACCTTGCCAGAAGGAGAGGAAGATGACTGCCTTGATGGTGATGAACTTGAGGACTGGCTCAAATGGGCGCAGCAGGTCCATGGTGGCGAAGTAGAAGAGGAAGAGGGCATAAAGTGCCAGGCTGACGGAGAAGTTGTAGATGATGGTGATGTAGAGGTAGCCGCTTTGGACACTGTGGGGAGAGAGAGAGCAAGCTGCTGCCCTGGCCTGCGAGAAGCAAAGCGAGTGCAACCAGAGGCAAAGGAGGAAGAAATGGAGGGGGAGAAGTGCATGGCTTTGCCATGGGGAAAGCACAGCCCAGGAGGGGAGGGAGAGGCAGGGAGAAAGGGGGGAGCAGGGGGCCACTCTCAGCTTTTCCTCTGTTGGTGGGACATCTTAAATTATGGCTCACAGGAGTTTCGTCCCTTTCTTATTTGGGGGCAGTGAGTCCCTGTTCCCCGGTGCTTTGGCCTCCCTGTGCTCTCACTACCCTTGGAGCAGCTCCCTGGGGGGGGCTGACAGGACTCCCCATCCCTTGTGATGGAGCAGGGACCTGTCCTGTCCCCTTCACCCTCCCCAGCCCGACCCAGCATCCTCACTTGAAGTCCCCGTCGTGGTACTTCCCGAACGCCTGCAGGATGATGGTGATGATCGCCATGAGGGGTTTCACGATGCAGAACTGCAGCGTGGCCTGCACAGGGGAGAGACACGGTGCACCCCAAGCAGCAGGGACATCCCACCACCCTCCCTGCAGCTCCTGCCACCCCCGGCTCCTCCATGTGAGCCAACCCCTCTGCTCTGGGGACAGAGGCACAGAGGAGAAAGCAGTTCATCACAGGAGTGACCAATGCTGCAGGGTGAAATATGAACCAGCTCAAGCTCGGCAGATGGGAGGGAGCAGGGCTCCCAAAAGGCAGCTCCTGAAAGGCAGCATAGCCACTCCGAGGAGGGGGACCGGGTGGCTGGGGACAGACCGGTGCCAGGATTTGGCCTGCAGCGCAGCCCTGGAGAGTTAGAGAGCCGTCCAGGCTAACCTGGGACTGGACAGAGATGGCAATCTCAGCTCTGCAGTGGGAGGAGACCCTGACTCAGCAGTGAGTCAGAGGCAAGGAGAGCGAGCGAGGCGCCCTGCTGCTGGCCAGGTGCTGGCAAGCTGGGTGAGCTGCCTCCCTTGGAGAAAAAAAAAAAAACAAAAGAGCATCTCGGGAGAGCAGTGAAGCAGAGCCCTCTTGGCAGGGCAGCAGGGAAGGGACCTGCCGCCTGGAGAGCCCTTGTCAGAGGGGAGCGGAGCTGATGCGCCCCATTAGGTACCCACCTGCTTGCAGAAGCGCAGGAACCCGATAGAGTAGGACATACCCTGAAGGCAGCAGGTCCCATAAAAGCAGCTGGACCTAGAAGCAGAAGCCAAGGAAATGCTGTTGGGGCTGCTGGATGGGGAAAGCGGGGGGAGGACCAAGGAACTTGTGGGATGCTGGGTCTTACGCAATGGGCTTCCCTCGGATCTCTGTCATGATGGTGCTTTCCCCTCCGAGGTACTCAAAGCACAGGCTCAGGAAGCTGTAAATCACGAAAGCTGGCAAGGCAAGGGCAGACACAATCAGCAGGGCTTATGGAGATCCAGGAGGGGGGGTGTTACTACATTTCACATCCCTTCCTGCTCAGGTGTCTTCTCATCCACCCCAGCACAGCATCAGAATTTGGGACACTGGTAGGTGGGAGCGCAGCGAGAGGAGCAGCAGGTCAAATTCATCTGACTTCCAAGCAGAGTCAGATGCACCGCACCACGTGCACAGGGTTCGTTGCAGATGCAGCAGCTCCTCTGTGCACACACAGACCCTGTGTGCACGTGGCAGCAGTCGGACGTCCCAGCAGTGCTCATGGAGCTGGCCTCCATGCACACCCAGACAAACCCAGGCAGGAGTGCAATGGCCAGGGACCATCAGCGTGGAAGGACCTCAGAATTGCTAAGAGGCAGCACAAGTGGCTGGTGGCCAGCAAGGAGCAGGTCCTGAACAGTTTTCTTGAACATCCCCATCACTTATTTTTCATATACTCCAAACCTGAAGTAATACACATACCCACACCCCTCTGTTCACCAGGGGGAGAGCAACAAGATGGAAGAGCAACCTCAACCCTGATGAGCTTCCCTTCCGCCTCAAAACATCCCAACTCCCCTATTTCTTAGGTACATCTACTTTCTGCTTTAGAGAAGCTGCATTTCTACCCCAAAGACAACCAGAAAACATCTTTCCCCAGGAGCATGATGCTGGGGTCCCTCTGAGCCTGCAGGCAGGCAGTGGAAAGGCACCAGCTCGTGTCTACCAGTGGGGCATCCCCTCCCTGCTGCTGGTGGAGAAGGATGGGGAAAAACTGCTGCATGGAGGAAGGGAAAGTGGGAAGTGAAAGAGATGAAGATTTGACACTTTTTGCAATCCAGGACACTCCAGAGACACAGGTCAGCAAGATGAGAGCCCTGCTTTGCCGTTAGCCTCCGTGCCAACGAGAGGCTGCACTCACCTTCATAGCAGTCGCGCACTGAGTCGAAGTAGACGTAGTACTGGTGGCTGCCGAGGAGGAGGAGGCTGAGCCAGGAGTCGAAGGCATAGATGGGCACAATGAAGAGGATGCGGATGATGTAGCGCTGCTCCTTGGGGATGGTGTAATTCCTCAGGTGTGTGTAGATCTGCAAAGTGCCCAGCACATAGAGCTGTGGCTACCACTGCTCAGGAGGGGAACCAGAGGTGCCCCCAGCCCGGGGGCCTGCAGGAGGCTCGTCCCAAGTTGACCCTCCTCCCAGGGATGAAAGCACTGCCAGCTTTCCACCACAGACCCACCACAGTGAGCAGACACATGAGACAGGCTCCATCCTGGTCCCCGGGGCAATCCCCTCTACAAAAACACATGGAAATAGGGTCCCTTCCCTGGCACTGTGCAAGGAGCGTGCCCTCCTCCATGGCAGCCCACGTGCAGCCCCGTCCCAGCACTCAGAGGCACCAGCTTGCCCCAGGGCTGCCTTCAGCAGCACGGATCCATGCAGCACCCAAAAACATGCCCACTGGTAGTACATTTCAAGGCAGCCAGCGGCGCACACCCCAAAGGCACAGACCCCAGGGTGGCAGATGAGAAACTCCACTGGGTGTTGCCTTCAGGCAGTGCCGATGCCCTGCAGCCTCTCCTGGCTCTGGCAGCCACCTGGGGAACGCGTGGGCAAAGTCCACCCTCCCGAGTTGCCAGCACCAGGCTCCCGACAGTGGAGATATCCCCTCCGGGCAGCAACAGGAGGAAATATTTACCCAGAGCTGAGTGATCTGCAATGAACTTGGGGGCAATGAATAGTTTTGCCCTTGCATCAACCCCAGTGCTGAGCCCTGTCTCCGCTCCAGCCCGTACCTGGTGGAAGGTGACAATGAGCGCCAACCACACGAAGATGCCGGAGATGACCTGCGCTGCTGTCGTGGTCAGGAAAAGCTGCTGGCCATCCTCAGAGTCGTTGTGGGCGGCTGTGAGCAGGGCGAGGGCCGAGGATGGGGGAGCTGAGGCGAGCCTGGCCACCGTGCTGGGCCCCGGGGTGCCGGGTGCCACAGGAGAGGGCAAGGCACGTGTGGCATTACTCATCTGCAGGGAGGGAGAGGCAAAGGGAGCAGTGCAGGAAGGCAGGACGGAGGTAAGCTGGTGAAGGGGAAAGTCACAGCGGATTTCCTAGCCCACACAGTGTGAACAAACCTCCTGTGAGGTTTATCTCCTCCCCAGGCTTTTTCCAGGGTGTCTCTCACCCAAACCAGTCTATTCACCATGATTGGGTCTGCTTCTCCCAGCAGGAAAATGCAAACACCCTTCAAGAGCGGACCCACTTTTCTTCAAGGAGGTGTGTGCAGTCCCTGTGTCCCCCAAAACACACGCTTCTCCTTCCCAGCCTTGCTACTTCTGGTTTTCTCAGGGGTCACTATCCTGCTTGAAAGGGAAAGACCTGCCTGCGTTTGTGCCCCTGTGCATTCACACTTGTGGCTCAGGACCCTTTTCCATCAGAAACCAGAGACTTAAGGGTTAAACTCCTCCCTCACCCATGATAATAATGAGCCCCTTACCAACAAGCCATCAGGACACTGATGTCCTCCTTGGGAGCCCAGAAAATGCTGGGATCCCTCTGGTCCCCCCTCAAAATTTGGCTCCTTTCCTCACGTGTGGCCTGCTGGCGGCAAACCCTGGGGCTGCCCAAGAAGCCAGAGGTTTGGCATCACCAGGGCATTTGGCCAGCCCCGGCCATTTTGGGATCACGGGGGTCTTGGGGTGCTGGCAATGCCAATCCTGAGAACTGAAGGGCAGCCAGCAGTCCCTCCCGCACCCAAATTAAGCACAAGGGAGCAAGCCTGCCATGCTGCAGGCAGAGCAGGCAGAGCTGCTGCCCTTTGGGGATTCTGAAGCATTCCAGCATCTCCCCGACAGGTCTGTCCTCCTCGAAGCCAGTCGCCCGAAGGCACCAAGCATTCCCACTGCAGAGAGTGGCTGGGGCGTACGGGCACCGTGTACCCTGTGGCTCCACACCAACCTAATAATACGCTCTTATTTATAGGGCAGCGTCATATCTCAAGGCCAACAGATGCATAAACTGCCATGTTGGGCCTCTCTTTCTGCTAATCTATGGAAAGCTGCTTTTTCCCAAGTATAACAATAGCGGTTTAAAAAAAAACAAAACCAACAATCTGCAAGCAGAGCTCTAACTATATAGATGCTTCTCGGTGCATTGTTAATAAACAAAGATTTTAGCTGTTGAGTAACTATCGCCTAGAGGTAAAACTGTAAGCATGAACTGGTGAGAGGCAAGAAAATATCTGCCACAGATAAGAGTGGTGGGAACGACCTCGGTCCAGTTAAACACAGAACCCAAAGTAGGATCTCGCCTGGTGGCTTTCTCTCCTGCCCTCTCCCCGAACCCCAACTTCACAGGAGAGGAAACTCAGCTGGTGTCAGATCAACAGTCCTAAAAATACCTTCCCCCCCCTCCGCCTGGCAGGAGCCGCCTGTAAGCGGAGATGCTCGGGGCGGCGGCGTGCTGGCGAGGGCCCAGGAGCTCACCCCGGCGTACCTGCACCCGCCAGCGGGGAAGCGGAGCCGGAGGTGGCTGGAGGGAGAGCGGGGCTGATAGTGTTACGGAGGCAGCGGGGAGCCGGGTTTTTCCTCCCTGTGATCGTCCTGTGGCCCTGCCCCGGCCAGCAGGAAGCAGGATCCCAGAGAGAGCCGGGGAGGGATCTGGTCTTTGGACAGACAACGCTGGACCTGCCTTGTAAACATTAACAGGAGGCCGGAGATAGCTTGCAGTGCAGGGAGGGAAACGAAAGCCCAGCTGTGCCCTGTTCCCCGCAGCTCCTTGCTCTTTCTGGGGGCTGCCCTGCCACAGGTTGGGGCCATACAGCCAGATTTGATACACTTTCCCTCTGCTAGAGCATCACGATAGGGAAGGAGGCGATCCAGCTCGCTTCCCAGGACATGGCAGAGATGTGCTCATCGCTAGACCCATTTATTCTGTTTTCGGCCCAGTGCCGTGCACAGACGCTTGGCCCAAGACATCCCAACTCGTATTAGCTTTCCCAGCCATCGTGGTACGAGCACGGTGCCACCAGCAGCCGGTCCTGGCAGGCTCCCCTACATTGTCACACTCTGAATGTGGCGGAGCAAGTCATTAAAAACAAAAGCCTCGGTGCCATTTGGAGACAGGGCTCCCAGCTCCAGAGGTAATTAGATCCTGGCTGTGCAAGGTAGCCGGGCAATTCAATGCAGTTAGAGGGCCATTTGCTTCCAAAACAAAGGTGGGGAGGAGATGTGGAGAATAATATTAGCTGCAAAACTCAGCTCCTCGATGGAACTGTGTCAGTGCCACATCCAGTCTGGCTGTTTTGAGACACCCTGCAGGTACCTGCCACACAGTGTCTACCTGTTACACTCACTCCCTGGGATATTAGAGATGCTAAGTGAGCACTGAGCAGAAGATAAACTGAGCAGTGAAACCTGTCTTCAGGCAGGCCACCTGCAAATGGGGCTTTTCACTTTGCCAGGGATTCCCCTCCATCTGCAGCCTCCCAGAGCCAGGACTCCCAGCTCACATCCCTCCCCATGTCCCGAAGCACCCGGGACAAATCCCCACCTCTGAAGCAGCCCCCGTGGGGCTGGGGCAGTCAGAAAGGAAAGGCGAGCTCCCGCAGTCCCCCACCAGCGCCTCCATGGTGCTGGCTGTGTGCCCCGGTAAGGGGGGGAGATCCCTGACCCCCATCCCGGGGAGGGGAGCATCCAGGCTCAGCCCCACCAGCGCAGGAGACATGTCTTTCCTCCTGATCGCTTTCAGATGAAGCCAGGGTACGGGTGTTATTTACCCAACCAGCCTCTCCATACCACCCCTAGGCCACCCAGGAGGAAGGACCTACAGCACACAGGTATAAATTAAGGCAGGGCAGCATCGAGCCCTCCTTAAAGCCCGTCCAGAAGTGGGTGACGCAGGCACAGGGCTCTTGCAGCAGGCTCTGCCCCCCCAGCAGCTCCCATGGGTGCTCAGGACCGATGGCTGGGGCAACCTCTGCTCCTTGGAGAGGTGCCCCCAGTTGCTGCGTATCCCCCCAGGGGCCCCACTCACCCTGCAGGGCTCCTCCGGGAGCGGGTCTGGCTGCCGTGCACCTGCCTCCGCATCCCCTGCGCCCTCCTCCACCTGCACCCGCGGGAGACTCCTCCTCCGGGCACCCTCCCAGCCCTGCCCGCCCGCTGGCAGCTGGCCCTGCCAGCGCCCTGCTCACCCTCGCTGCACCCCGGGCCCCGCGGGAGCTGGAGCAGCAGGTTGGGCTTTGCCTCCTGCGGAAAAGCTACCAAACTTACCTTTCCAGTCCGCCGCGTTCGGCACCCACGCCCGGAAAGCAAACACGGATGGGAAGCCACGGTGCAGCCCCACGCCGCTGCCCGCAGCCTGGCGCACATCCAGCAGCTGTGGGTGAGAGCCCTGCCTGGACGGCGAGGGCAGGTTTTCCCGCAATTGGGAATTAATCCTTACCTGGAGGATGGCGATGACTAGAAGGCAGGTGGCCGGTGGTACCGTCAGACCTGTGAATGCTTTTTGGGGCAGGCCTTCTCCCTGGTTAACTGCAGAGCAGAGAGGAGCAAAGTCGAAGGACCAATTGCTCGTGGTCTAATTTATCGCCCGTGGAAAGGCAGCAAGATAAGTCTGCCCTGGCTCCGAGCATCAAACGGGAGAGATCTCCACATCCTTTCTTTACCTGCCTCCCTGCGCAGACCTGGTGGCACACAGAGCCAGGAAATTAAGGTAGTTAACTCGTGGTTGGCTTTTAGGTAGTAACACTCGTGTCTCTGGGCCATCGCGGTGGTACGCCACCATATCACCACGGTGGAAGATGCGATTTACGTTCAATTTGCTAATTAATGTATGGTTTCCACAAGTTGCTGGAGCTACGGACACCATAAGAGCACCAGGATTTGGGAACTACATTGAATTTTGTGTCTGGAAATAATCCCTACTAGCAAACCAGGATTGACATTAACAAATTCCACATGCCTCTTGCAGCCCTCCTAGACAAAAAAAAAAAAAAAAAAAAAAGGGTGTAAAAGAGGGAAAATTTGGAGTTCTGACAGATGCAAATCTTTGATTCTTGGAAGCACAGTTCGGAAAATTATTTTTAGACAAAATTTCTTGTCAAGGGCAGCTGCAAGCCTGCAGTGTTTGGATGTACTTTTAAAAAAAAGTTTCATTTCTCATAATCCTTTAAATACTGTAAATAACCCTTACTTCAGAGAAAAAGAGTCCTTTCGAAATGCATTTTCTGCTTTTCTACTTTTAGGGGATTTTTTTAGCAACCGAAATGACCCAGCAACTGGATCTACACGGGGTAGGCCCAGGCTCTGTGCTGACACTGCTGATCCCAGCAGGTCTTAACGCAGCACAAGGCTTCCCTGCCCAGAACCCAAGACCTGGCCTCTCTCTGCTCAGTCAAGTTCATAACTGACAAAAGTGTGTAACAGCTCACTTAAAAATTTACTACTTGGTGTTATTTGTAACAAGACAAGGTAAAAACAAATGTGCTTTCCAAGCCAATGGCAAAAGTTTGGCTATTAAGCATTGCACTCACTCACAGAACTTCACCCAACGCTTTTTTTTGCAAGAGCCTCGGAAGAAACACCCCTGGGTAACCCCCCAAACCCTTCTGTCCCTGCGTCTCCCCCGACAGGTGCTTTAGGAGAGGGACAGCTCGCTGCAGGTGGTCCAAGCTATGTATGTGCTGCCTCTCCAATGTGCCGGTACCATGTAATCCATAAGCTGTTATTTTGTCTTTTTCTCACCACTAATTTGGGTTCCTGTCTTCCACCCTGACGTCAGCTTTCATGAAATTTGCAGAGCATAATTATCTGCCTCTCTTTAAAATCAGAGTGAAAGTGGAAAATGGATTCAGACTACATCAGGAAAGGGACTGACATAAGGACAAAAGCAGTCATATAGGACTCATTTCCTTAAAAACAGGCAAGAAAATCTTTCCTATTATGCAATTGCTGTTGATTTGTTACCGAGGCTTGTATTTCAATTGAAGTGATTTTCACAGAGCAAAAAAGAAAACAGGTAAAATTAGATTCGTCAATGTTTCTTTTATTCACTCGGCACTGGGTGTTCCCCCTTTGCGGTACAGCGTAGCTACAGAGCTTGGCATCTACCGCTCCTCAGGACACAAACGCAGAGCCCTGCCGTTTCCCAAATATATATCCCACCCAATGTGATAAAAATAATACTTCTCTTGTACGTTGAGACAATTGTTCTTGTCTCATCACTGACTATATGGACCGCAAACCTGTCACAGTAACAAAACCCACAAATGTTCTACACAGTAGAGAAAAATTCATGAAATTCCTCGGTACGTCCAAAACCAGCACAAAGACATTCCATCATTTTCATTTCTTGTCCTTTTAAATAAGTGGTGATGAGTCATGGACTCAAGATCATTTCCTTGAATCCAGATGGCACAACTTCACCACACTTGGCAACTTCGGATCACTTCCCGTAGAGCTTGTATTCCTTCCATGGTCTTGTCCTTCAAAGCCATGGCGAGAAGAACAGGTTTGTTCCCAGCTTCCTGAGAGACGAATGCCACCAGATTTTTGGCACAGACATGGACGAGGGGCTGAAAAGCAAAGGTATACAGATGTACACTCTTACAGCTGGGAGAGCCCTCCCGCACGAGTTAGGAGAGGAAGAGTCCTGCCGCGACACGGAGCACATCGAGAGCCTGTCGATGCCAGACGCGGACTGAGCGCGCAGTTTGCTGCGTGGTTCCAACATGACTGGGAACAGACGTGTGTTTGGCTGGTCAGCAAAGCCACGGCACAGGGAACTTCAGAAAGCACTTTCTCAACCAGCTTAAAAGGGAAGAGTTTGGGCCCATGAGTGACAGCCACCCAAACTACCCTGAAACAACTTAAGTGGAGCTGCACTTGAATCGAGTTTTGCACTGGTTTGGAAAACTTGGAAAGTCGGTATGCAGAATCTTTCCTTCCGCTAATCCTCCCACCCAAACTACGTCACCAAATATCAAATTATATCAAATGCCACGGATCAAAATGCCTCTATTTCCATCACAGCCAGATTTCTGAAGAAGTCTCCAAATACAATTTTCTTTTAAAAACTTGTTGCTGAAGAGGGTATGTTCTGCTGACAGCTCTGGGAAAAAACCTCTTATTTTTGCAATTTCTAGAGACCCCAAAATGGTGTTATATACATAGTTTTTGCACACCATGTGTAAAAGACGTTGGTTTTGATTTTAACAGAATAATGAAAAACAGAAATAAGTAGTGAGGCTGAAGGAGGGAAGAAAAGGGATATAATCTTCTTAATGAAGTTTCTTTAACAAGAATAGACTAGAATAGAGTAGCATAGACCATTTCAGTTGGAAGGGACCTACAGTGATCATCTAGTCCAACTGCCTGACCAATTCACGGCTGACCAAGTTAAAGCATGTAATTAAGGGCACTGTCCAAACACCTTTTAAACACTGACAGGCTTGGGGCATCGACCACCTCTCTAGGGAGCCTGTTCCAGTGTTTGACCACCCTCTTGGTAAAGAAATGCTTCCTCCTGTCCAGTCTACACCTCTCCTGGTGCAGCTTTGAACCATTCAGCTTGTCTAGGTTTTATTTACACCCACAGTTATGTATTTATCAGAAGGATGAGTTTGCTTGATTTTAGCTACCAGTGTGGTTTGGAAGTGTGCACCATCCCAAACGGGGACGTTAACGGTAACAAGCAGGAAGGCAGTAAACTAGTGAAAGCCTTTTCTTAAAGTTTAGAATGATTAAGTCGGTAAAATAATTTAAAAATACTACGTAACAAAGTAAACAAAGGCACTTCCCATTTCCAAATAAAACATAAAAATAGCTTGGGGGTGGAGGTGGTCAGAATTAGCAGACATCACACCAGGGAAAGCAAAGCATGTCCCATCCAGAGAAGGCAAAATTGCTGAAGAACGGGAACTCCATAAGGGGAAGCTGCAGATAGAATCAGAATTTGTATTGCTAGAGTTTTTCTAGTTAAGGTTAGCAAGTAATATTTGGTAGCTCCAAACCTGATGGAAAGCCTCATAATCTTGTAGCTCTGTAACTTTCTGTTTTAATGCTTGACTAGTTGACGCTTTGAGAAATACATTTTCTTCTACTTTCTCTCCAGCTTTGTGAAATGGTCGATAAAAACTCATTTTGTTGAAGCAAAACAAATTAAACTTTATCAAGGGTAGGTGCTGGCAGGCACACTTGGGAGAGGGCAACTAAAGTCCACTACGGGGCTGGCATAGATGGGGGGGTGTGTGAGAAAAGGGACTTGAAAAGGAAAACAAACTCACTGGAACAGAAACACGAAAAAGGTTATCAAAGCCTGCATGTTTGATCTTGCAACCCTTAAATCAACAGGAGCTTTATCAAACCTTCCATAAACACGGCGAAGCAATCCGTATCCTGTAGGACACAAAATAACAGATCCCCAACCCACTCATGGTCAGTTAAACTTTTGTTATGTCAAAGAGCAGATGAGCACGCATACTTTTTTGATGAACCCCTCTTCCCTCCGACGAGATTTTTAAATTAATCTTACCACTGTGCAAACACTACGTAACTGCTGTGATTCATCAACTCCCTGGCAACTTGCACAGCCCCACCTACCACATTTCCCCCTTATCCTTGCTGCCTGTGCGCTGTATATCCGCTCTCACCTCATCCTTGCCCAGCAGCACCTTTGTGGTGAGCGAGGGCCTGCCCACGTTGTCACCGACGGTGTTGGGGTCCACGTAGACGATTGTCCCCATCTTGCCGTACTGTGTGACTACCACCAGGACGGAGTTGGAGAACGCCGTGCACACCACCTCCGTCGGGACCCCGTGCACCACCTCCTCTCGCTGCTTGGACGTCACGATGGGACTCGCTTCCATCGCTGCGGAAAAAGAACAATAAAACAACAATAACAATAAAATAACATTAGATTAAAACCACGGACCACGGGCTATAAAAAGCCTGAATCCCTCCCTTCATTTGAAATACCCACGTTAAGTTGATTTCAGAGCAGAAAAGCCTCCGGAGGCGTGTGTCTGCACAGAACAACAGCCAGCACCCCACATCCCGGAGGGGAACCTCAACCGCCCCGCAGCAACGGCCGGCGCTGCCCCCGCACGGAGGAGCCGCCATTGACAGGGCTTCCTGCTAACGACGGGTTAACAGTGACCGCACCTACGGAGCCGGCCGCCCCCGAGCCCGGCCCGCCGGCCCGGGCCCTCCCTCACAGCCTCCCGGTGGCTGGCACCGAGGGGGCGGCCCCCGAGCCCCGCTTTCCACCCCGCGCCCCGCAGGCCCCGGCGCTTCCTGAGGGAGACGACCGCCCCCCCCCCCCCCCCCCCCGCCAGGCCGAGGCCGAGGCCGAGGCCGAGGAGAGGCCCCCGCCGCCCCTACCCGCGCCGGGCCCCGCCGCGCCGCCGCTCTCCGCCCAGGCCCGCCCCGCCGCGGCGGAAGCGGCGCCTCTCCCCTCCCTCGCCGGCCGGCGGCGCCGGGAGATGGCGCAGGCGGCCGCCGCCGTCCCTTCCCCTCAGCGCCGCGCCGCCATTACTCGCGCCCGGGGAGGCGCCATCTCCAGCCCCCCCCGCTCTCCTCAGGGACGTCGCCCGTCGCCGGCCCCGGGGCTGGGCCCCTTCCCGCGGCCCGGCCCCTCGGCCGGTTTCTGCCCGTTTTACACTGGCTCTCATGGTGGCGGGGTGGGGGGGCATGTCACACGGCAGGAACCCCACCCGTGGCCGTGCGGAGTGGCGTGTGCCCCTCCTTAGGCCCGTGGGGGGCCACGGTGAGCCTGGGGGCTGCTAATTTTGGTGTCGTCCCCCCCCATCCGTTTCCACATGGGATGCGCCCGCTCCCACCCCCTGTGTGGTGTTAGGGCACACTTTGAGCCCCCGAGCGTGCTTTCCCATCAAAAGAAGGCTGGTGTTGGGCCATTGGAGCGGCCTTGCCCTCGGCCTTGCCCTCCCCGTCACAGGCCGGCCGCCCAGCCTCGCTGCGAGCAGCGGCGTGTGCCTCGTCAAAGCGTGGGGCTTGAGGGAGCGATGGCAGCTGCCCCATGGTGCTGTAATGGGAGATGAGGACATCTGTGTGAAGAGTGCAAAAAGAAACAATGTCCCATGAGCAATACATGCAAACGTTAGTTTCTGTTAATTGCATGCAGTTAATTCAGTGCTAATTTTTTTATTTGAAATACTAGTACTCATGAATAATAATTTTGTATACTAATTTATACGAAGCTCTGAAAATTGAGATTTCTTAGAGGTTTGCACCCTTCCAGACTTCTGCAATTGCTGCTTCTAAAATATGCTCCAGACCTTCCCTTCTATGCGTTAGCTCTCCTTTACCGTCATTCCCACCAGACACAAAATGTCCCAGCTGTGGCTGCAGCAATAGCTACCTCAGCTGTGGGTTATCTCTTCAGGTAGCATCTCTTAAGGACCTCATGATTTTCTTTTGTTTGTTTTACATTAGAAGTTTTAACAAAACTTGACTATGGTTATAGCAAGAGCATGTAAACTTTGTGCCGGGTATCCTTTAAGGCACCGTTAGAGAGCAGCAGAGGTCCACGGAAAAGCTTTTAATTCAGCAGGTTATTCTTGTGGTTAATTCAGACGGAGAGGCTTGATACCTTTTCGGCACTCCTTGCAATCTGGCAAATAGTTTGTTTCCAGCACTGCGAAAAACCAACATTCCTCTTTCTTGCTTACCACAATCACTCGAGGCTTTGCCTGTTTGACGGAGATAATAGCAGCTCTTGTCAGTAAAGCCTCCTGACTCATAAAGAAGTTTATTCTTGCTCTGCCTTCTCCAGAGAATAGTTTTACTTCAGGAAACACAAAGGACCGGATTCTTCCTGCCGTCCTTGCCAGCCTCCATTTTATTTTGTCATGTCCCCCCATGACAAGGGGACAAAGAAAGTCCACTCTAGTTCAGATTCACATGGAAACATCGTGCTTCACTGTTTTTCATTAGTTTGGGACAAAAGAATTATCTTTAACAGTTTCAATCAATTGGATATCTCATTTTGGCATGGAGCGGAGCTGGGTTATAGCGAACTCAAGAGGCAGACGGCAGGAGATAACTGAGCACTGAATCTTCATCATTGACAGTAAATACGTTAAAAAAACATGAACTAAGGAGAAGGCTCCTGTTGTCTGTGTGACTGAGGCAGGGGATGGAGACTTGAGAATACACACCGTGGCAGATAACGGGACCTTTCCCGAGGGATCTGTCTGCCTGCCACCTGCTTCCCAGCATTTTCTGGCTGAGAAGGACGTGTATCTGTACTTATACTCCCGTTATCTATAGCACTTCCTCCAAAGATCCCTAATGACATTGCAAACATTGTTACATTTAGCTTCATAAACTCTCTTTCAACACAAGAGATTATTAATATACCCCATTTTACAGTCCGAGGGAAAGAAAGAATTGAGACAGACAGCAGGTCAGAGCCATCAAATCCTTGGCTGGAGATTCTGCAGGATTTCAGGATCCCTTCTTCCACTCCCATGCACTCACTGCTGAGGAAACATTAGTCATGCATGTCACTATCTCAATTACCAGAGAAAATCAATGACTGTGCAGCCCCATACTTTGACAAGAAAAACTACCCATAACATTGCAGCTTTATATCTTTATTATTATTTATTTGAGCAGTTTCTTACTACTCTTCTTTTTAAATTGCTTAAGCACCTGTGTGTGTGTGTAGACTGGAAGGAGGCTGCTTTTTATAATAATCTCTGCATTTATCTGAACTGGTTTTATAGACCAAATGCGTAAGATCCACAGAGCATCAGAAATGTTTCCCACTTCTCTCGAAAACTAGACACACAGTGTTTCGGGACATCCATTAATAATCCCTGCTCTTGGGAGTGCCTAGCTATCAAAGTGCTGGGTTGGTTTATTAGTTTACAGGTTATTACTTCTCTAGTTTAGATTTCTCTCTTGTATCTTTTATGATGCAGAATATAGACTGTGAGCTGGAACCTCAGGTGCAGCTGGGCTCTGGGCTGCGCAGCCAAGAAGAGAGGAAAGGAATTAGTTTGCTCCCCGATGCAGGAGCTGCTTGGGAATTATTCTGACCCTTGTTATAAATCAGGTACGTGAAGCAGAGCTGCCTTTAAATACATTCCTCTGGCCAGACAATATCAGAGTGCTCCTCTTCCCCTTATTACTGTCACAGCAAGGTCGAGTGGGTCGTGGGTAGTGCGGGGTTGTGTGAGCACTCTCTCCATGAGGCTGTTGTGTCAAAGGGGTAGGAGGGATGGCAGAAACCCACCTCCTGGTGCTTTCAAGTGGTTCCCACTGCATTTAAATAGAGTCTGGCAGAGGCAATGTTCAGAAAATACTGCTGAATCGAGGCCCTTGGGGAAGTGGGTAGAGGAGCACATCTGGGGCTGTTCTCAAAGACTAGCTTTAGCTCCAGAAGTCTGATCTGCCTGGCTGGTGCTCTCTGCAGTCAGTGGAAAGAGGCTTTGTCACTGCTTGGTGCAAAGTGGAAACACAGCTTTGAACCTGGCTATCCACAGTCAGGAGTTAAGCCTGCCGTGGCAGAAGCTGGCTGTTTTATCTCCTGGTTTCTGGATCTCAGCCTGACATGGGTATGGGCCTGCCAAACATGACCAAAATGCAACTGCTTTTGCACATGGACAGAAATGGGACATCAGGTTTGCAGGGACAGCCTGAGGTTAAAGCGTGAGCACCAGAGGAGTTCAGACCTGTCCAGGATTAGGTGACAGCTGAACAGCATTCTCAGAGTTAAAGCTCTGAGGCTCTCATTTTATGTGCTCATATTTTGAAGGCAGGTAAGGGGATTCTGGCTCTTCTGTGCATTTGTTCCTTTTCTGTGCTCCCTAGGATAACAAGTAGTATCATTTCTTATTCTGAGAGACAAGTCGAAGAGGTTTGCTTTGTCCTTAAGTTGTCCACACGGCTCTTATTGTATGGGACATCTCTTACTTCATTTGTTGCACGAGTAAGAGGAAGGCTAAGACAAGCAATCAGGCATTGCCGAACCACTCTAAGGTATTTAGTTGTCGATTAAACCTTTTTTTTTCCCCAGTGTAGAATTCAGACAGAAAAAACACAGTCTTTTAAGAAAAAAGAAACATAAAGCTCAAAAACAAATTTTTCCCTTTCTGTGTCAGCTGCACTCAGCTGCACATCTGAAATGGAAATGCCGGATGTCTCTGCATGCCTGAGACTGTCAGGTCATGCTATTGGTTTGTTTTCTTGCATTTGAAACTTAGTAAGGAAACAATATGGGAATGCTCATTAATGTTTGTGTAAATAGTAACTGCCCACATATGAGCACTAGCATATTTTCCTGCAAAAGCTCAACGTGCAGGGTAGGATTTAAAAACATGGCAGTAAGCCAGCACACTCTGGCTGGGCCTGGAAACATCTAGGTAGCAATTTGACTGGAGCTCTCTGGAAATTTTTTTTAGTCAGATTTAGCATCCTATAAATAGAGGAGTACTCCAGCCCTTGTAGGACTTTGTTATGCTGTGTCATTTGTGTTTTCTGAACTGCTGTGCAGGCTGGAGAAGGAGGACTTCAGATCCACGGGGCTGGGATGAGAAAGGAGCTCCCTTGGTGCTGGGGGAGAGTTTCAGAAGGGGACTAATGCTGAGATTGCAGAGCCTGGCAAACGTGAGGCAAGTCACACCTACAGAAGGATGTTGCTGAAAACACTTTCTTGGGTGCTTGATCTCGAACAGCAGTAGTTTTCATATATTCAGTACCTTTAAAGCCAGCAGATCTTACATTTCTTTGCAAAAAAAATTCTAGAAATTATTTCAACAACCACTGAAATGAAAACGATATTCTTAAAATGTGTGAAATACAGCTCCAGAATAGTTCCAGACTACCTAAGAGAGCTAGAAGAGCTCCAGCTACCTGAAGGAGTCAGGATTACATCATGCAGTCAACCTGGTGCTGTCTAATGATAATTTTATCCCCTATATTTATCATGAGATAACAGCTGGCTGTACTGGACACTGTAGCCAGGGGGTATGGAGCAGACAGAGTCATCATGAAGCAAGATTGAGTTTGAGTACTGTTTACATAATTTTCGTTTGTCAAATAACAGCCCTACATAGATCATGACCATGACAGCGCCTGTGGATGGTATCATCTATCAACAGATCCACCCTGTGAACAGCAGAAGCTTTGCATTACTGGAATGGCTGAAGAAATTATTTCCATGGATCAGTAAAGACAGCAGTAATTGCCATAAAGCTCACTATAGTTTATGCAGGAGTTTTTCAGCTGCTCGTGGCGGTCTGTCAGATGAAAGACAGCATGCAAATGGAGTGGACCATAAAAATAATTGTAGCATAGCTTCTAAGAACAAAACTCATACCACTCTGTTCATAAGAAGTGCGAAAGCACAGAAAATAACAACATGGCTCTTGCAGAAGCAACAAGAGAATGTCGGAGTGTTAGTATGATACTAATAGTATAGTCAGTTGTATAAATCACTTAATTGTAACAGCAAATTAAATAAGGTTGTTGTCTAGAATTCACCCATAGCTAAAATGATATATCTTGATGAGACAAATGCCTTGTGCGCTGCCAGTAATAAATTAGCTCCTCTTTCAAGTGAGAAAACAATTAAAAACTTGGTTGAAAAGGGCATATTTTCTCTGTGGCCACCGATCCCTCAAACTCTGGAAATAATAGTGTTTCTAATAGTTGTTCATTATTACACAGTTGAAAGAGGAAAAATCTATTGTCTCATTATGTTCAAGACAGTTATGAAATTGCATTGGGAATATTTGAAAATGTAAGAGGCATATAACCAAATGGTTTCAACTTTGACAATGTATCATCGTTTGCAGTTCATAATGCTGCTGTTAACTTTGGGAGATATCAGTCAGTGCACACAGTGGAAAATGAGAATAAATATTTACTTTTCCTTTATATACTGCATAAATAACAGCAAAGTATGCGGTAGACAGGTCATGATTCGATTTTGAGGGTTGTGTAACAAAAGTTCGAGAATTACAGAAGGTATTCATTTTGCAAAACTTAAATATGTGGAAGCATTGAAGCATTTCCCAACAAAGTGGGCGACTCTGTGCCTTGCCAATGAAACAATAACAAAATGCTTTCTGGGTATTACAAATTACTCTTGAATATTAGGTGAAGATTGGCCCCATCTGATTTTTAAGTTCTTTATAGAAGTTGAAGGTGGAGATGGTGGAAATGCCTGGTGTCTGAATGCTTCCCCTTTCGTAGTACATTAAATTTTCTTTGCCATCTAGTCAAAATTAAAATCCTCTCTGTTGCTGAAGCTTAGGACATAAAGCATTAGTTATGCTGTAGATCAGAATAAAGAATCAAAGTCAAACCTGCATAAAGACTTACCATGACAAGGCAAAAGCATGTAGGCAGATACCCTTCAGTGGGCTGTAGAGGCTCTCAGATCTCAGTCTTCATCTACCTACACTAACCTGATTCACTTGCTGTCTCTGTAAAAGTGTGAGATTTTAGGAAACTGGAAGCCATATTGTAGGACTTATCTACGACAGAAGATTGGAAATACATTTATGAGGAATATTGTGATGTGAAATATTTTCTGAGGCATGTGCATATGCTGCAGGAATTGGTATTTAGAAGTGCTTCAAATCCTAGTTATCTCCATTTCAGAAAACTTGTGGAGTTTACTACATCCGCTCCTGTCTCTAGAGAGTAATAGAATAAATATTTTCTCTTGGAGCCAGATTTGACATTTCAGAAACATGCAAAATGTTGAGTCTGTTAAAGCTGAAGTTTAAAGTTAAAATTAACTGACCACATAAAGAATTTTATGAATCAACATAAAAACAAATAAGTATTGAAATTGTTTGTTAGTGCCATTCTAAGTAATGGACTGAAGTTTGTGATAATTGAATTGTGCATTTGATGGACAACAGAAATGTACTCTTAGGAGAAAAAAACAATTATATACTGAGGAAAATGGCATTAAAATATTGTCCCTTATTTCACAGGTGCTTATCTCCTGTTTCTCTACAAGAAACATGATAATCAAGAAAAGCAGATGTGCTATCAACTTTTTAAGTTTCATCCTGGAAATGAGGTTGGAATATTCCATAAGGAAATCAATGTCACTTTCCTACTCTCTTCTGTGTCTGTAAGAAATGCTCTGCTGAAGTCTTTCTCTGCTCTGCACTTGCAATTCTTCTTCTGTTTCTCTAGGCGACTCTAGGCTGAGCTCATGTTTTTGCTCTTAACTTCATGTGAGCCTCCTTTCCTGTCTCTTCCAAGAGCATTTTGGAACCAGTTTGCCCTGAAACCCTGAGATCAGAGAACACTGGGGGATTAGGTTTAAACTTGTTAAACTGAATTAACACTCCTGCCACATGATTCTGGCCTGTGCCAGTCCTTCTAATCTTGTTCAGAGTTTGGAATAATCTGTTTAGTAGTGCTGATCAGCTGGAGGTTAATTCACTTGGACTTTGGTTATTTATTCATGCCTGGATTTGCTGAGTGTCACAGCAGATACATGAGGTCTCTGTTACAGTTATGAGACAGCTTCATTAGTGTGACGGAGAGTCCATCTGGATGACTTCCTTTCCTCACTGCAGTAACTGGCTGTCAGGGCTCTCTCCAGTGGAAAAAAATCCTTATATAACATCGCCCTTTAATTTGTGTCATAAGTGTATTGATTATAACTTAAAATGCACTTCTCTGTTCTGATTGCTGGGATTGCCAATAATCTTTCTGAGGGATCTCAGCAGTATTGCAGCTCTACATTTTAAACTGATACCGGAATTTAAAAGAAAAGTGCAAATGTGTTTTAAATGCCAATTATTATTAATAATGTGTTTTCACGCAGTATTTTGGTCCTGCGCACTTCAAGGTCCACTTTCCCCATCAGTGAAACGCAGCCAGCGCTGGGGTGGAACACGGTCAGTCTTCTACACTGTCCAGAATTAACTACCCAGAAATGGAAAACAAAAAGGAAGAAGAAAATTGCATCCTGCTGAAAACTCTGGAGGAATTTATGTTGGCAGAACGTTGTTACTTGAACTGGAATGTGGCCAGGACACCAGGATTAATGTTAGCACAAAATGCCACTTGATTGCAAGTGTTCAGATAACCTTGGATGAAAGTCTTATCTAAAAAGAGGCTCTTCTAAGAGAATAGGGCTCCCTGATATTGGCTGGGACTTTGGTTCAGGGTTGACTCAGAGAATTTTTGCTATTTGCTTCAGCAGTTTTTGAATGGGGCAGCTCTTGAATGGTAACAGATCTCCCCTTCACAGCTTGCAGCACAGCAGATAGTTTCCCAGAGAGGATACCATGCCATAGACTGATGTCTCTTTTTAGAGATGTTTCCTGGTATATCATGCAAACATTACAAACAGGAGCCTGAAGGGATGCTTGTTGGGAAAGGTCCTAAAGATTAGAAGGCAGGAAAAATGTTCAGTATGGAGAAGGCACTGGGCCCAGCTGAGCTTCTGCGGCCACATAAATGTGGAATAGCTACTTATGTCATGGAATTACTCCTGAGCAAGCAAGACCAGCATTTGCCTCATTTTTGCTTTATTCTCCTCTCTGAATGTTTTTACTGTCAGTCCTCTAATACATGTTATGGGTTGGGCTGGCAGAACCAGGTGGTGCCCAGTGAAAGCTTTGATGATTAAGAGCAGCGTTAATCAAAACTTCTCTTGCTCTCAGTTTTTCAATTAAATTGTAAATCTGTACTGAGGAACAACCATTAACTTCCAGGGAGTGAGAAATGTTCCCACATGTTTGGCCTTCTTCAGAGAACCCTGTCACAGTTACGTACCGTGAAATATGGTTTCCAGCAGAACAATGTTCCCAAAACCAGCTGGGACCCGCATTACCACTCAGCATTCTTTGCAGAAGTTTATTTGCTGTTGACTTGGAAGCCAAGTTAGAGCTCTTGAGAGGAGTTTCTACTTATCTACACAACAGTGCAGCATGGGTCCCGCAGCATCAGCTCCCACAGAGAAGCAGGAGAGAGCAGGACTAAGAGAAAAATGTGTCAGTACCCATCTTTGCCACCAGATGAGTGACCTGCTGTGGGGTTTTATGTTTCTTGCGCTGGTCCTGGGTCTTGTGGGTAAAAGGAAAGAATCCAGGGACCATGTCAAGGCAGCCTGCCATAAATTATGAAGGGGGCTGTATCTGCAAAAAGCCTGTGTGTGTTCCCAAGAGACAGGATCCCTGTCTGGAGGAGAAAGAGCAGTGTGCAACTCCATCTCTGCGGGCACTTTCCTGATACTGCAGCCCCTTCTTTATGATAAGGCAGGAGCTCCATGCAAAGGGAACAATCCTTACAGGGCTGTATGTCAGCTGCATGTGTGGGTAAGCTCTGTGTGAGCATGGGACTTGCTTTGCTATTTGTTTTTGAGGGCAAAACCCATCACTGCTGTTATGTGGGGTGAATCTGACCTAGACTGTTTTGTAAGTGGAGCTATTTTCCATCATACCCGAGCCCCACTGAGGTTTTCCCTTGTTTTCCATGGGAAGACACTGATTGTCCCTTTCCCCCCAGCCCAGCCTTCCCATTTCTCTCCTGAAGCAGCTCAGACTTGTATATGAGCCAAGACATGATTCCCCTAAGAATTCACTTCATTTAATATTCTTCTTCCCTGTCTTCATTATTTTTCATTTATAGGTTAACCAGCACCTGAGATGCTCAGTGCTTTCCCTAACTTTACTTTGACTAGATAAACTTTTAAATTAAACATTTTCATTCCCCCCTCCTTCTGTTTGAGGGTTACTGTATAATTCTGTATTTAAAAAAAATGGCAAACGGAGAAGTAATCGCAGATGCATTTTGCTGAGAAGAGATAGATGGCCTGACATAAAGGATTGAACATACTATTCCGCAGATATCCCTGCATCTGACAAAATAGGCCAAACTTGTTCTTTAGGTAGCTCCACCAGGAATGAACAAGTCCCAGGGGCTGTAAGGAAGACCACGTGCTGACATTTTGTTTCATCGAGTCCCTGGAACATTGAATATGCTCTTGATATGCAAGAGTAGGCTGAAATCTGCAATCAGCTCCACGAGTGTAATTGAATCTGAGTCAGGAGAAGTGACACCTGCATGATGAAGAAGGGCATTCATTATGCTCTGTTCAGGTCTGTACCATCCCGCTTGTGTGGACGGAGTTCAGCATGTACTATCTCGAGCTGAGGGATCACACAATCATTCTCCAGCTATCATTTCCTATATATATTTCTACTACGTGCTGGACATCTTAATGCTATGCTGATGAGTGCATAAGCACACACCATCCTATCTAAATATCTGTGCTATACATGTGCATCAGCTAACAGATGCACATTAGACTTATGAATATGAATGGGGCATAGTAGTGCGACCTTCATGTCAGGCTCGCTTTCCTTCATGTGCCTGCACTTCTGATAAATCACTGCTGTGTTGGGGACATCTGTGTCAGTTCAGACCAATCCCCTGCTATTGCAGGCAAACATGATACAGCTGTGAAGTCTGCAAGGGTCTATAATGTTGTGTATCTTCACACGCATGCTCCCCATGGCCAACAATAATAACAAGACCTTTGTACAAAAGACTAAAAGTCTCAAAGACAGTACAGAAAGAGAGCAGGAGAGGCCAGTGCACATTGCCACTGCCTTAAAAGGAAGTATAAGATGAGAAAAATCCTGGATGCTATCATCAGGAATGGTCCTTTTGGGAACGGTGCAATGAAGAGCTTTTGAGAAAAATGTTGTCAAAGCAATTTTTGTTGGAAATGTTATTTTGACACATCAGGCCATATTGTTTTGATCACTCCCTTTTCAAAAGTAACTTTAGGTTACAGTGTTCTGCTTTGATGATTTTTCAAACAAAGTTACAGTCATTTCACTTCATGTCATTTTTTCATCCACATTTTATCTTACATGGGAAAAGAGAGCAAAAGAAAACATTTGATTGACCCAAACTGCCCATGGGACACGCTGTTTTTGTGCAGACTTTCAAAATATTGCTTCCTTTTTCCCTGTTTGGGAGGAAATCCTAGGATCTCTTACCCTTTGGAGAAAGAAGAATGCACTCTGATGAGAGCATCTGGTGCAGAGGCCAAAATTAAGGTGCCAAACCAGGGTTGGTACTGAATCACCCTATTGTACATCTGAATGCAGATGGGTCTCTTGCTTAGCTACGTAGCGGTCCCATGTTTTGGTCATGCCACTGTGTGGGCACTGTTCCTGGGGGAAGCTGGGCTCAGTGCTTGGCAGGCAGGAGTTTGGGACCATGTGCTGAAGACTTCACGCCCTCTGAAATGCAACGCAGGGCTCCTTGGCAGGGATCACTGGCGGGAGGAGTGCATCTTGGCATTTAGCCTTCAGGGAATCTGGCACTTCTCACAATTAGCCCTCAGGGAGGGCACTCGGGTGCCCTTGACAGGTGGCTTAAATGGAGAAAGCAGCACTTCTTGGCGGAAAGCCAGAAGAAAAAGCAGCTTTGGCAGGTAGTCTTTGTGCAAGACAAGTGCTTTGCAGTTCTCCTTCAGAGGAGGGAAGCATGGTGCAGTAACAGATAGGAGGGTCAGACCCACTCCAGCCCCTTTGGCCTTGCACTCAAAGTTGGAGTTCCATGTTCCCGCCCTACGTCAAGTGGGAAACACCTACTATTTCTCCATATTTTGAGGAATTCTTACCAAAATCCCCTCTGTGTAACATATATATATATATATGTATATACATACATGTATAAAATCGGTTACTGAAAGCAAAAGAACAAAAATATTGTGAAAGTCAGCTGGATCCTCCAGAGAGAGAGAGATGCAAAATATGTATCCAATAAAGCTTTTCTGATGATACCCATAAATACAGAACTGAAGTGCTGGCCCTGCTGTCCTCTCCAGTACCATTCCACCAGAAATGTGTAGTTCACATCCTGAGTCATCCCCAAGGAGAGCAATAGATGTTATACACTTGAAATTGTTTAATTTCTAACTGGCCCAAGCACAGTTCATCCCTCCTTCATCAGGCAAGAGGAAGATGGAGAATTTTAATATCTTCTGGTGAGATCATGGGACCTCTGAGTCCCTAGCCTTATTCAATGCAGTCAGTGCATTTTGCCAGTTCCATGCAAGAAACTGCAGGTGCAAGAGAAGTTGGGCTCCTAGATTGCACTGCAAGGACAGGAGAGTGATGATGCTTGTGTAGAAAGCTGGACCTTTCTGATTGCTCTGACTGAGCTGCAGGACCTTGAGATCTCCATTTTCAGCCGCGGGAGACCGTCTTTAGGCTCATAAGTTTATAGCAAGGTACTCAAATGGCTTTATTTCCAGAGGCAGAGGTCATGAATTCCCACTTGAAGAAACAGTTCTGTAGGGAGATGCGTTCGGTGAGGATCTAACACTTTATCCTGGAAGACCTTAGCTTGCTACATCCATTCCTTGCTTAGCGCCAGCCTATGCATTTTGTGTGCAAACTGAGGTAGGGGTCTCACAGGCTCTACTGTCCCCTCCGAAACAGCTGTCCCAGCATACAGAGAGGGGTTGGCTCCCAGGAACATGCCCTCACCACGCACCAATGCCTTGGGCACAAGTTTCCCTGTGAATGAGATAAGTGACTGATGGCTGCTATTACAGGAGGACATCTTAGGAACAGATCCGGCCTCCTCTATGGTGGAGTTGAAGGGCAAGAAAAATCTTTCAGACAGCCTATGGCTGCAACAGGGCTTTGCTTTGAACATGAACAAGAAATACATTTTCAGAGAGCATGGAATCCACAAGCAAAAAGGAAAAAAAAAAAGAGGTAATCAGATGGCTGAATTACCGTGTATGTGAATTACTAACACATCAGAGGCCAGTAGGGACTGTGGTAATACAAGCTATATTATATTGTCAATTTGTATTGTATGTTTGGAACAACAACAATCACGTTTTGAAATTAAGAATAACCTGGAGGGGGCAAATAAACTAACAGTGTACCACATAGTTGAGAGAGAAAAAGAATTTGTACTTGGCAATAATCAATACTCATCTACGTCTTCTAATTGAGTCAGCCCAGCCTTCCTCCAGGATGTGACAGTGACAACTGAACTCCTCTTCCCGTTTGATGGATTTGGTTGTGCTGCAGCTGTAAATAGAGGATGCACCAAACGTGGCTTTGGTTTGTCCTCAGTGCCTGAGCACCAGCCCTGCTTGGTCCAGAGCATCAATCAGCCAGGCAGGACATGGGTACCGAAGCTGTCTTGCCTGGGACGGTTTGAGGGCACAGCCAGGGATAGGTCCTGAGGACCTTTCCTAGAGGAGGGCCTAATCTCCTTAGCTTTCAGCTCACTTGCAAACATGTAGAACAAGCATCTTCTTTAATCATATGACGAGTTCTGGTGGCTCTCTCAACAATTTGGTCCTTGTCCTATCTCTTAAAATAGTCTTTTAAAAACACATCGCTGCCAGAGGCACTGAGTGGGTTGGTTGATTAGTGTGACCCAGTGTTTGGGGATCCACAGCTGAAGTGCTTATTGTTCTTTTTCACTCTGAGGTCCTGGCTCATGTGCGCAAGTCTGCAATGGTTGTTGGATTCATGACTGGGAAAGCATTGTGTTGACCTGGGCTTCATCTGGCGTGTGTCCGAGGCAGACCGCACGCACCCTTGGCTCATGTGTCCATGTCTTGGCATCTCCTAACTTGTATTTCTTCTTCTGTCCCTTTGCTATGGCTGGAGGCACATCCAGATCAAAATGAAAGGCTTTCCTTTTCCCTCTTCAAATTGCTACTTGTGTTGCCGACTCAAGCTCTTCACTTGGTTTGTATCAGGGATGAGTCAAAACCCTGGGCTATTCATATTTCACATCATGTGCACATTAATTGGTACTTTACATCCCAGGGACTTTGTAAGGAAGCACCGATTTTGTCTCTTAACAATTTTACTACAAACCCATTTTTCCCCACCTTCCTTTTCCCTTTTTGTCGTAGATAAGATTCATTTTTTTCTGGACATGAATTCATTGCCTGAGGTTTCTCAAATCTCTGCTCTGGGACACTGAAATCTTATCTCTGAGGCAGAGCGGGAAAGGAAAAGTAGTACACGGGGGGAACTGTGACTCATGCAGAAACTGAAATGATGAAGCAGACGCTGCTATTATGAAGACCCAGAGGTGTTCAAAGACCTATTGGTGGAAAGGCAAAAGCCTGGGCTTTTCAGTCTTGAAAGGCTTCTGCATATTGAAGCTTTGAGTGCCGGATGAGGGTTGCAGACTGGTGAGCTCTCCGTTTGCCTGCTAAGTCCCTTCCATGTCAGCAGTACTGTAGCGAAGCCGAGAGCTTGGCTGGAGGCAGCACGCAGCGGATTTAAGCCTGATCAACAGAAGATCTGTTAAAACTTGAAATGGTGCTACTTTCTTCCCCGCAACAGAAACCTTAATGATTTTTTTTTCCCCTGGAGGGGCTGAATCTGAATGAAAGAAAATGAGAAGAAAATGTGCCTGATTTTTCTGTTTCAGTGAATGAGCTGAAGGAGGCACCTATGTGTCTTTCATCCTGAAAAGCTCCTTGTTTTGATGGAGCCTTAATGGATTTTTCAAAAGACTCTCTGAATGCCTCACCCAGCTCTATTGGAAACAGTTATGTTTTGAAGCTGGCACCTTGCCATGTCTATTTATGTTTAATATTGCCTTCAAAAATAGCATCACTTCTATCTTTTCCCAATATTCAGAGCAGTATTAGTACATAGGACGATGAGCTGGCCTTGCCTTCCCTGTGCTAGGGAAAATGCTTCAAGGGAACTCAGACCAGCTCCTCTCCTTGAGGATGAGTAAAATTACCAAATTCCTGTTGCCGCACAGATGGAATTTTAGACACCACAGAAGGGAGAAAAGACCTGTACACTAAGAGGAGAGAAGAGTTTACAGCTCTTGTGCTGTGAAGTCCCTCAACATGGAGACTCCCCAGCAGCCCAAGGTTATCTGCTCCAGAGGCCCTATTAGACAGTCGTCCGTGTCTAACCTGATTTGCTCTTACTGCAGTTTAAACACATGACATCTTGTCCTGTCCGCTGCAGCTACGGAGAACAGACCGTTCCCTTCCTCATGAAGGTTATCTTTTAAAGGCCTTAAGGACTTAGCAGTTAAGCTGGGGGAGAGATGAGGCTAACATCCCTCCCCTGCTACTTCTTAGGCTATGTAAGAAGAGGGACCATTCCTCTTACGGTACAGAGCTGCAGGACTCAGTGCCTTCTCATAACAGACCCTTGCCCTATGTCTGCCATTATCCTAGCTCCTTTCTGGAGGAAAGGCCATGCCTCCATTCATTCTCACCCTGGATGTGAGCAGTCTGCGCCTCCTGCTGAGGTGCAGTGCCTTGCTGTTTTCCCCAATTTGCGTTTCATCTCAGTATTTGGGGCCATTTCATCCAACTTGTCTAAATCATTTTGAATTCTAACCTTGTCCCCAAAGTGTCCTTGCCATCCCTTCCTGATCGCTTTTGTCTGCATGCATAATAAACCTACTCCTTCATCCCTCACCCATGTCTTCAATGCAGACACAAGATGGAGCAGGGGCCAGGAGAATGTGCGGCCCAGCCATCCATACAGACACAGAACCGTTGGAAACAGCAGCTCCCCAGGGATCTGCCATCCTGTTATGTGCACACCTGGGGCAACAGCCCTTTCACCACGTGCTCTTTAACCAAGGAGCCCTGAAACAAAGGCGCAGAGGCTTGTGACCCCAAAATTACAGTTGTGATGCAGCACCATTACAGCACGTGGCTGAGAAGGCGGCAAGGCGAGAGGGCGCTTTCCCAGGAGGATCTCCCCTCCTCTGTGAGCAGCTGGCTGCAGGATGAGTAAGGTGCCCAGTCATGCCCTGACTCCTGAGAAATCCATTATCACAAGCCATTTTTCCCTTTGAAGTATCCTGAACTCTGTGAGCATGCAGCCTTCCCTCTCCCAGTGCCAAATTCTCCTTAATGAGGTTTATCCAGCTTTTCCAGTATGGCTTAACATTGTCCATCCAGGCCGGCCAGAAAGGATCCTTTGTTTTGCTAACATAATTAATAGCAATAAGCTGTCCATGGTGTGCAGTGATAATGGTATTGATGCTGTAATGCCCCGCAGACAGAGCTTGGGATTTAGAGAAAGTTTCATTCTGTGTGCAACGTTAGCAATTTCCCCAGCTCCCTTCCTGAACAATTTCTCTTTCTATTTCACATCCTATGCTGGAATTATGCCTCCCGCTGTTTACATTAAAAATGCATTATACATGTGTTGAAAACATTGAGTTCTATGTTGCTGGCAAGGAAGGAAGCTGTTATGTTTAAGAAGCACTCTCTTATATTATTATCACTTTTGTTTAATTTAGTAGGATTATTTTCTCTAATTCCAAAGCTGGGAAAAGACTCCTGTAAATATTCTTCCCACTAGCCAATTTCTTTATCATCCAAACCCACGTATAAGCTGACTTGCTTATGAACTGCCACATCACCAAGTTAAAATGCTGATTTCCCTCTGTTAGCTTTCTCCTGTGCTTTGGATCAAAAGTATACAAGGAAAAGGTAATATGTCATTTAAAAGCGCTCTAAATGGCTTGCTGCAGCACAGGGGAGCTAGGATTTATGTAGCAACATAGTGGTGCCAGGCTGGGGAGGCACTGAGGTTTCTGAACTCCCCAGAAGAGCTGCATGGACTAGGAAAATGTGGGACTGAGCATCTCTGCACCTGTAGGGACTAGATGTTCAAATGCACTGTACCATCCTCTATAAATAAGCCTAGGAGGCATTTTCTATGAGGCTCACTGCTGTCACATCTGAGCACCTTAGTGTACAAACAGAATGTGGCAGGGCTGGGAGTTAAACCCATATCTCTCAGACCCAGAGCTTTAATTACTTGGACATTTTTATTCTTGATAATATAACATGATCCAGGTAAATTAGAGGCCTAAAACAAAATGTAGTAATAGGGGGGCAATAGGACAATAGGACAGAAATGATTACTGTAGGTTGAAATCAGAGCATTCAAAGGAAATGAGGTATGAGAGAAAAAGAAAGAGAAGAAGAAAGAGAAATAAAGAAAGATTAAAAAGTTAGAGAAGAGAAGAGAAGATAAATGCAAAAGAAGAGGAAAAAAGGAAAGAGAAAAAAGAAAAGAGAAAAAAAGGTAAGAGAAAAGAGAAAGGAAAAGGAAAAGGAAAAGGGAAAGAAGAAAGGAAGGAAAAGAAAGAGAAAGAGAGAAAGGAAAGAAGGAAAGGAAAAAGAAAGGAAGAAAGAGAAAGAAAGGAAGAAAGAAAGAAAGAAAAAGGAAAGAAAAGAAAGTGAGAGAGAAAAAGAAAGAGAGAGAGAGAGAAAGAAAGAGTGAGAAAAGATCCTGTGGCAGGTCATGTGCCACTTGGAGGTTCTGCATGTAAGACCCAGGAGCTTTTTTGCATTGTACAGCACAGGGGAGATCACAGGGGTATCCCATCCGGCTTGGGGCACAGCAGTAAGGCACCAGAGTGACAAGTTGCAGTAGGAGTTACAGGACAAAAGATTAAGGAAATTAAATCCGTGGAGGAAACCAGGGGAGATTCAGGCTAAGATGTAAGGCTGTAAGGAGCACTGCCTAAAGGAAGGAAATAAATTATTTTCTTTAATTAGTGACTGACAAAACTGTACCTCGTGGGCATGAGCTGGAAGAGAAAAAAATCAATTTATATAACCAAAACCCACTTTTTAGCAGTAAGACTGGCTGGGGTTTGGGACCCGCAGTGGAAGCAGGCAGCGGATCGCTCGGTGCACAGCACTCGCTGTGCTCAGCTGGTCTCCAGCATGGGCAGGAGGGGTTGCTGCAGGTAATCGGTGAACGCTGTGGGTACAATTTGTATTCATTCCCGCAGCACTTTGCAAAGTGATGGAGGATTTGACGCCGGCATTAGGAAACAGACCTCTCAGGGGGGCGAAGTGGCAGCTGTTCAATGGCAGCTGGCAACAGTGCATTGGGAAGCCCAGCGGAGCTGTGCGTCTGCGCAGGTGAGCTGGGAGAGGAATGCCAGATACTGGCGGCTGGCCAGGGAATGGGGTCCTTTCCTCTCTGGGGCACAGGCAGGGCTTGGGGTGACTTCCCTCAGCCGAGACCTCCAGTTTGTCTTGTTCCAAACCCAGCGTGCCCAGCAGCACAGAGGCAATTAGAGACCAGCACGGGTTGTTGGTGATCCCTCAGCCGTCAGCAATGCAATAACATGTCTGTTAGATCTCCTTAAGCATTCGCCAAGCCACCGTTCTATCCTAGAGGGAAATAACCTTGTGCTGAACAGTTTGATTGTCTAGTGCTAATATAACAGGAGAAAGCCTATTAAATGTTGTGCTGGAAGGATCCTTTGGGTCTGCAATACCTTTTAGCTTTTTCTTTCCTTTTTTCTTTCCTTTTTCTTTCCTTTTTTTCTTTTTTCCCTTTTCCCCCTTCCTTTCCCCTTCCTTCCCTTCCCCACAGACCAGAAATGGGCAACAGCAATGAACTGAAGGCAGGGAAGACAGCATCTGTATGAAAGGAGATTGCAAACCAACTGGCAGCATTGCCTGCGGCCATGCACCCGCTTACTGCTGGGGTCGGGCCTGCATCCTGCCTCCCTGCTCTCGCACTGCGCTGCACGCTAATGAAGGCTGGATCTCCCTCACGTCCCCTAGAAAAAATCCCTACCAAACATTTGAGGAGTTTTTCCAGCACTTGTGCAACAAGCTTTTCTGTTCCTCACTGGAGAAACCTCTGCAGCAGGGCTGGTCCTGGATTGCCTCCTGCTCTCCGTGCACCGGCAGCTGGCCAAGAAGAGCTGGCTGAGACCACCAGGGTCGTGGGCCCAGGCAGTGTCTGGCCAAGGCTCTGCGAGGATGATGGCATCCCATCCAGTTGATGTGTTGGCCAAGGTAACGCCTGGACAAGCTGTGGCTGATCTCTCCCTTGCTTCAGCAGAGGTTTCATTGTCACACCGGCACATGGCACTTCAAGGGGGGAGCCTCAGGGGTTCTCCTCTCCTGGCATTGCTTAAACACTGGTGGCCCATCAGAAACAGCAGGAGACAGACACATTGGACTCTACAGTGCATCTCCCATGCAGGTGCGACTCTGAGCACTTGCTATTAATTTTAAGAGCAGAAAAGAACAAGAAGCCTATTCATTAATCACCTAGGTGAAACACCCAGTGGAGAAGCACCACATTGACAGAGTCCCTTTCCCCTGTGAGCTGGAGAGAGGCAGTTTTGAGGCCTGTGCAACTGTTAAACCATGGATTTGCCCTGCTAACAGCAATGGCAGGAGGCATCTTCCCCCTGTATGGGGTGCAGGGCACCTGTAGTGATCCTCTCCAAGGAGTGAGGAGTATGAGCAAGGCCATCGCAGCAACCAGCTCACTGAAATGAAGGTGTAGAAGTGCTTGTAGACTGTGATAGAAACCGGTGCAATTGGTGCTGGGGAAATGTAAGCCACTGTGGAGAGCACAGATCATGCAATAAGGTGGTGACCTTACTGTTAAGGTGGCTTTTTAAAGAGGTGATTCCTTAAAGCATCTAATCTTCCGGGTCCCTGACTGTTCATGTGTCTTTGCACATCTTCCAGGGCAGTGAGAGATGCCTGTTGACCCTCTGCCATTAGCGCCCCTGGCTTAATTGACTTACTTTAGCATTCTCCCAGGCTCCTTTGAGGTGAATGGCTCCATCTGCTAATCCAGGGCAAAGGCAGCTCTTCCTGTGATGCAGTTACAGCTGAGATGAGAAGCAGATGAGAAGCAGACGTGGGGCAAACCTCACACTCTTATTACAGCACATGCGAGGGAGAGCTTCATGGCTGCTGCCAAGGGGTGAGAGGCTCCTGAGACCATGCCGTGGCCATGGCCTGCACCCACATCGATCCCAATCATCCAATCCACTCCAGCAGCGATGCAGGGTGCCATAGCCCTTGTGGCAAGTGCAGCCCTCGTGGGATGCTTGGCCACAGCTGGCAGCGCTGGCAGCGTGGCCTCTGCTAGCCCCTCTGCCAGCTCAGCCCATCTTGCGAGCTGCCGGAGCAGAGGCACTAGTGCTTGCTGCTCCGCTTGCGTAACTGTATTCTTCACGTCTCAGTGACTTGCTCGGGGTCTGGGCAGGCGCACGTGAGCTGAGCTGCATTTGCTGCTGGAGCCTTGAGGGGAACCAGGGACATCCATGCATGTAAAACCATCAGATCCGGAGTGAAACCTCTGCCTGACCCAGTAATCATTGGCAGGGGTGAGCGGAGAAACTGCTCCTGACAGGCTTTGCCAACCTAGCTTTCTGCAAGGAACGCATTCAGAGACCTTAAAGACCCAACAGCTGGGCTCTGACTTCAAATAAATAATTCGCCTGCCTTTGCTGTCATCAGGGGATGTGACGAAACCACTGTGGTGGCTGAGCCCCAGCTGCTGAGTCTCGTTTCATCCCATGTAAATCCTGCTGATATGTGGTGCCTCAGATCTCCAAATGGTGGTGCCCCAGCCCCTGGTTTGGTCAAAAGGGACAAGAACTCCTGTGTCTTGCCAAAGGCCCTGAGATGCTGCTTTGGTTTTTTTGGGTTGGCTTTGTGCCTGCTTGGGAGCCTGACCTTGCAGGAGGAGGGCTGCCAAGAGGATCTCCAGACTCTGCTTCTGCAAATGCCACACACGCAGCCTGGCCAGGACTGATGGAGGGGCAGCATGGCTGGGAGGAGATGCTGAATCCGGACCATCCCCCTGACACCACGGAGACGTGCTCCTGTGCACCATGCAGACAAGGGTGCTTCTCCTATGCTGAGGTTGCTGGAGTTGAGATGTGCCCCAGGCATTGTCCCCTTCCCATGGTGTATGTGCCTGGGGACCCCTTCCAGGGCAGATGCTGAGAAAGCTGTGGGGCACAGCAGTCAGTGTCACCCTTGGCATGGACACAGCAACACCCCACTGAGTTGGCCTGTGTTGGCATCCTGTGGCCCATGTATCCTGTCATGGTGTCCCAGTGTTTCAGGGTTCCCTTGTTTCCCTGGGCACAGAGGAAGCTCAGCCTGGCCTCAAATGTCTCAGCTGTTGTCACCCAATGCCACAAACTCTGTCAGCTTATAGTGCCCGCACTGCCTGACTCGCTTCTGTAGGTTGGTGTTCACCATACGTGCTCCTCCAGCCAGCTCGGGGTATGCCCAGGGTGGCCAGAAGAAGCAGAGCTCTTTGCTCTGAAATCAAGAGACTTTTAACTTCAAAAGAAGCAGGCTTGGGGCTTGCCGGGGAAGATTTGGCAGGAGCACATCCCAGGAGCAGGTTCTCTGGTGGCTGGGGGAGCCGTAGGGCTCATCCTAGTGCTGTTCCTTCCAGGTGTGACACAAGCCTGGCGTGACCTGCAAACAACTCTGCCTGCTCCAGCCTGTCCCACTTTAACACCCTTGAACAGGGACAGGACAGGGGATGCTCATGCACGATTCCCCTTGAGGACTAAGCTAACCAGCCACTGGATGTCATTATTGCTCCAAACAAATACATCGAAGAATCTATTCCAGACCTCCAAAAAATGTGACTTTTCAGTATGGAAAGCTTAAATGTGCTGCCTGGGGACACAAAGCCATTCACCTCTCCTCCTGCAGCTCTTGCCTTCCCTGACACACCTCCACGTGCTCGGGGACAGAGTGCCTGGAGTTCGGCACAGGGAGGACACAATCCTGTGTGACCTCTCTGCCCTTCCCGGGAGCTCCTGTGCTAGCTCCTCATCTGCGGGGATGACATCATGGCTGTTTCTGTAGCAACAGAAAGGGGCACCGCAATTACCGAGTGATGACACCGTAGCAGGATTAAGCAGGAGGGAGATGTTCACCCAGCAGTGTCCCGTGGTTGCCCCTGACATGGTCCTGGGCTGGAGAGCAGAGCTGGCAAATCAGAGGGCTTTTGGCTGGTATCCGATCCAATAAATCAGGGAGAAGAATTTCATTCAGGTCCCCCCTTCTCCTCTCCCATCATGTTTCAGCTGGGGACCACATCTGTCTCACTGGTCCTGACCTGAAATGTTTTGCTTTATGTTATTTGACCTGTCAAAAACTTCTCCTGCCTTCTTCCTGCTTCGCTTTTAAAGCGAGGTCTGGTCTTAAAAAAACTGCCCTTTGAAACCAAGGTGGAAAGTTTCATTTACAGAAGGCAACATCTTCCCTCTGCCTCACTCCCTCAGGGATTTTCATGGCAATTTTCCCAAATTCTGCCTGATTTCACCAATGATTTTGCTTCTTGGATTGTCCATTTACTGGCTGGTTTGATATTTACTGAAAACATTGTGCCCAGTTCAATGGGAAAGCCGATGGAAATAGGGGATTAGGGGTTCAGCCAATGCCTGACCCTCCTCTCCCCAGGCTGCTCGCAGGTCCTCTCCCAGCACTCCCAACGTAGCTGTGCCATCACAGCCTCCCATGAGCTCTGCCTATATCAAACAGGGACAGACTTTTCCCAATACACTGAGGAGTCTTGGGCGTCCCATTTGCTGCTGTATGATCAGGACTTTACGGGGGAGTGGAGACCAACTGCAGAGGAGGACCGGCCTTAGCACCGCAGTGCAGCGTGGAGAGGAGTGGACAATCCCTGGGGAAATCCTGGCACGATGCTTGCAGCGGAGAGCTTCCATATAGCCTCACTGTTCTGTACTCTTTATGTGCCTGCTTCTAACTTACCCTATTTCAGTTATATTCCTTTCATGGGCTTTTCTTCTTCCACCACAGCCATAAAACAAGCCGGGGAAACACCAGCTGCTGCAAGCCTGATGTAAAGAAATAATCCTGAAACAGCGGAGCCGGATGCACGTGGGCTGTGCCTCATCTCTAGCACTACCTCGGGTCCCACAAACAGCTCCGGCCAGCGTCAGCATCTTCTGCTCCCGCTGCAAACCATTGCAAGGAGGCACAGCCCAAGGGGAAAAAAATAATAAATCATTCTGTTCAGTCTAGCTTTTAAGCTTTTGCAAGGAAGAGCTCAGGATAGACCTTGGGTGTGTGTCGGCAGAAGGGAGGCCGTCTCACAGCCCTGGTAATAGCGCTCGGCGTATGCCTGCGCTCCCTGCTTGTTTTGACTTGCATGGGAATCTTTGCAATCAAAATGATACGACAATTCCAATCACTGTCGATCGCTTTAGGCAGGTGTAATTCAGGCTCTAGCTGCAGACGGTTGTCATTTAATTAACAAGGAAAGAGCCAAAATTCTGCATAAGACTGGGGAAGGCAAAGAGAAGAGCCTAAGGGGGGCTTGTGATAATAGAGAGTGGAGGATGCCAGCAGACTTACTCAGAGTTTAGCTGTTCGCACAACCGGGTAACACCGACATTATTCCCTGCGTCACAGGCAGAGACATGTGCTCGGCAAGCTGTGGTAGGCAACACAGTTATCCACTTATTTCAGTCCAAATCGTGGGGAATGACTTGAGGACAACACAGAGGGAAGCCCTGTGCAAATCTCTTCTTGGTATTGCTACCAGCTCTAGGAATTCACGGGCTCTTAACCCTCTTATCTCTTCTCTTGCTGTTTTACCGCTTTGATTTCATTCCTGGCCCAAGCAGCACTTGCTCTCAGCCCTCCAGGGCCAAGCTCAGCTGGGATGCAAACGGCTGCAGCTCTCTTTGGTCGGTGGAGTGGTGCTGGCCCTCTGATGGGGCAGAATTTGTCCCTGTCGCGCTCCCTTTGGAGCTGCCGACTTGCCAAGGGTGGTATTTCTTTGCAGTTGGCTGTATACCGTGTGTGCCTCTGCTTTCCCTGCTTCCGACCCAGATTTCAATTTTCTACATCTAAAATGAAATTAATGGGTCCTGTTACTGCAGTGGGGTAAGCGGTAAGCAGCGAAGGAAGCACTTCAGTCCCACTTATTGTGGGCAAATAGAGCATGTTTTGAAACCATTTTCAGTAAATTGTGTCCTGATGTTGCAATGCTTCACCTTCTGCAGCAGCTGCTGTGCAAAGCTCTCCATCTTCTTGGTCACCAAGAGACCTCAGCGCCTGGTTGTGGGATGTATGTCCAGAGCTCACCTTCATGGAAGGGAAACTGAGGCACGTGCCTGGCAAATACCATGTGCGAGGTCACTGGATGGAGGTGAGCTCAGAGCTCAGTTCTGAGCTGTTTCAGCCCTTGGACCATTCCATTATGGAATAACTAAGCCAAAGGGAAAAGTCAATCTGTAAATATATAGGTAAGCCAGGTTACCTGGAGAGAGATTGGAAGAATTTTGTGTCCCTGCTCCAGCAACTGTGGCAACATCCCTTTGCTCACACAACCTGTATGCCCGGGATCCTGCCGACTGCTGCAGCAGCCCACGCTGCCATGCACGGATGCTGCCATACTCAAGTGAGGGACCAGGGGAAAGACTTCCTGTGCTGGGAGGTGTTGAGCTGACAGAGGGATTTCCAGTTGCAGAGGTGGAAAGGAATGTCACTCTGCTGTCCCTTGGCCCGTGGGAGGGCCTGTGTGCATTGGTACAACCTTGCACATGCGTGACACGGAGCGTGCATCATGCAGGACCCAATCCAGCTCAAGAAAACCCCCCTTGGTGTCCCAGTTGGTGTGCTGGCTGCTGGTTTGAGATCCCTGAGCTGCTGGGATGGCAGGGCCTTGTAGTCTTTTAATTTAGTCCTGTCTCAGCAAATGGCTGAGAAACTAGGAACCAAATTTTGGAGAGAAGGGAGATGAAAATCCAGAGAAAATTGCTGGCTTCCCGCAGTGCTGACTCTGAGCTGTTTGATATGCTCTCTTTTTTAAGGTTTGCTTGTTTTAAAGCAACATTAATTGGAAAGATGCTGGAGTGTCAACTAGAAACCACTCCCTGAATAACCTTGCTAATGAGCATGTTATTAAAGCAGGGTTAGGAGCTCCCTAGAGGGCTCTCGCTGGATAGGATTAAATTAAAAAAAAAAAAAATCTAAACTAGAGAGAAAATCTCTGTTAGTCTGCAGTGATGAATGTAGAAAAGTCCAATGAAAAATGGCTTTGAAAGGTTTAAGCGTATGTCTTCCTATCTGGGACTAGTCTTCTCCATCCCTCAGGGCTCGCTCAGGCAGGGAAGAAGGTTTTAATGAAGCAGAGGGTGGAGAAGTTGCAGCGCAGAGCCTGGCAAGCCCACTCTCCAGGAGGTCATGTCTCCATGCCCCCGGTGCTTGCCCATGTAGGTCAGCAAGGGCAGTCCCTCCATGCCACCAGGACCGACAGTGTCTCTGCCCAAACAATGTGGTTTGTAGACTTGTAGGAGATGGGGCTGCTGAGACCTTGTGTTAGGAGACGAGAGGGTACCTGTCCTATCTGCAAAGTGTAGCTTTAGCCCGAAAGGTTTGCATTCACTCCATTGCAGGGTTTTCCTGATAAAGCTCCGGAGTGCTCCGACCACCTTGATCCTTTGAGACAGAGGCATCTGTGGCTCCCCATTCATCTGCCTCTCCCGTAGGTCTGGAAGCATCTGTGAGAGCTAGGAAACAGCAGTAGTTCTGGGGCAGATAGGGCTGTGGGATGGGGTCACACATCCACCCTCCCCTGAGGGCAGCGTGGGGATGCTGGTCCCCACCCCGCCTCCACGTTCAGGCAGCCGCAAGTGCTGGTCGCTGGGGCAGCTTTGGGGAGGGACAGGGATGGAGAGGTTTCATGGTCCCCAGTCCCTTTCCTCCTGCTAGAAAGGATGTGGGAGGATTTAGGGCAGGAAAACTGTTCTCATACCATCTGAAGACAGGCATGAAATGCTTTAGCAAAGCTTCCCTGCAGGCAACAACGACTTCCAGAGCAACTCTGGCTTTTTTTGCAGCTTGCCTTTGCTTCCCATGGGTGGTGGGCAGGTCAGCCCTGCCCCAGCCGCAACAGGGGGCAGGGAGGGGAGCTGGCTGGGGGACTGATTTACTGCACCTGCAGCCAAGAAGCTTAATAGCTTAAGGCCATTCTTTGCCTGCATTACTGTGGAGCACATTTTCAGGGGAAGCTTGGCTGCCTGAGCTGCTCCTGCCCAGATATTTGGGCTTTGCAGGCACGAGCATCTCTTCGGAGAGGATTTTGTCCATGTGCAGAAGGAGGTGTATTGCCTGCCTTTGCAAAGCACCGTCTGACAGGCTGATGCAAAACATGCCAGCACCAAGCTGTGACTCTAAACAAAGAGAGGGAAAACACTGTATTTTTATTTTCTCTGCTGCTGCAGTGAGTTGGGATTTTTTTTTTTGCTTTCTTCTTGTTTTTTCATTGCTTTTTCTTTGCCTGAGACAGGTATTTGGATTCTTTGTGCTCCCCAAACTCTTCTCCAGGCTGTCTCCAGCAATCAGACAGAGTGACAGCTCTGAAACTCTCCAAGTTAACAAGTTCAAGTGCTGATGATTAACTAGATTCACAAAGTTGATTGGGAAAAAATAGGGATATAAATAAATATTCCTGGAGATATTCCACCCCCTGTAGTCATGAACTTTGAATAATTGGAGGGAATTATGCTGAGTACTAATCAAAAGGGTTGTTTTTTTTTTTAATTTGCTAATTACTGCTGGGTTTCATCAGTGTCAGACTCTAATCATCTCAAGACATGTTAATTGACCCTTGGGAGTTGTTTATCTGATGCCAAAACTTTTAGATGGGGTCATACAAAGAAATGCAATCACTGAGGTTACTTCTTGCCTGCCACTCAGCTGGAGGGAAGAGTTAAGGAGACTTTGGGCCACGAGGACATGTGCGCTGCCCTTCCCATCGGCTGAGCTCCAGAACAGCTCCTTGTGGATGCCGTGGCTTCCTCCATCCATTGGCGACCTTCTCTTTCTTATCCCTTGCACTTGAGTATCCTCTCTGCAGGCCTCCTTTTTGTTACGCACACAGTTATTAACTTTGGTGATCCACATGCAGTGAGTGCTAATAGCGACAGCCCTCCGGGATGTGGCAATGCTGTAATGCTGCTTCTTGCCATGGTAAGATCTGCTGGGAAAGGTTTGTGGTGCCCCAGGAGCGGGCTGAGGGTCCTGCTTTGGAGTGCAGGCGTCATCGTGGAAGGGTGTCTGCAGAGAGGAAGGTTTCAAGGTGTTTCCTAAGTGAATTCAGATCCAAACACCACTTCAACCTTCTGAGAAGGCAGTGGCCAGCAGGAGGTGGGAATGGAGAGTCATGCTCTGCCAGGCCATTGCTGGGACTGCAGACAGCTTTGGTCTGTCCCTGAGAGCGGCCGTGTGGTCCCCTCGTCCCCATGGAGACAAGGCTGCCGAGATGCACTCTTCAGAGTTAGGTCACCTTTGCAAGATGTGTGTATGCAGACCAGCCTCTTCCCTAAGCTGTGTCACCTTTTTCCATTATTACCCCCAAATTCACTTCCCAAGCAGTTTCACAGCCTGGCTGCCTCACCTATCTATCTCATGTCCTGTTAATTAAACGAGAGGAGGTGGGAATTAGTGGGATAAAAGGTGGGGTGGTGTGGAGCAGGGAAGCATTGAGCAAAGGGCTGACAGTTCACCAAGTTTCTCAAGGAGAGGTTTCAGGGATGTCAATGTTTTCATCATATAATGTTTTAATTAATGACCTTGGTATAAAAATTAGTCATGCTAATGAAATGCTCTGGAGACGCAATGCTGGGAAGTATCCTCAATACAGAGGCATGTAATGTCATACCAGAAGACCTGGGTGATCTCGGCATGAGTAGAAGTGATTAAATCTAAGAGTGCCAGCAGTGCAAGGTTTCACATGTAAGGGCAGATGATGAGAACTTCTGCTGCCAGCTGGGAACTGAGCAGCAGTTCAGGAAAAATGCCTGAGTCACCTAGTTAATGATGGGTGACTACCACTGCGGAGATGTGACCCAGCCCCAGGACCAGTCTGTCATGTCCGTCACATGGCAAGAAGTGGATGTAAGTCAGAAGTAGGAGGCAAAGGAGTATTCCCAGGTGATGTGTTACCACCATGGCATGTAGGGGCACCACCGGGAGCTGTACCAGGCTCGTGAAGAGGGCTGAACCCACCACATCGGTACCTCCAAGAGCGTGGTGTAATGGGGCAGTGGCTGGCTGCTGGAAATACTCAGAGAAATGCTCTGTTGGTACTCTGTTAGTGAAGTCCCAGCATGGCTGCGATGGTGTTACCTTGAAGGGCTTTATACTGATCTGGTTCTTTGGCATTGCCTTGTGGAAAGAGCAGAGCTGGTACAAAGCATCTCTGATGGCTCCGGCTGCATCCGTGCTGTGCATATCTGTGGAAGGAGGAGCTCTTAGGCAGGATCATGCTTCTGGAAGAAAAGAAATGATGTTTCTGATTTACAAATGCTTGCTGATGACTGCGGGAGGTTGACGAGCAGGGCCCAGGAACCTTGTGAAAGCTGGTAGCTGGATTTCCCCCACCTCCCAAATGAATCTTTAAAATGCATCATTGTGAAGGCCAGGGGTTTGCCCCCGTGCCTGGTAGGAGCGGAGGGCAGTCTGCCTCTGCCCCACGCTGCTGTGCCCAGCTACAGATGGCACCCACGTGGGTCTGGAGACATGTAGAGGCTGGAGGGGAGACCACAGCATCTCCCAGGGCTCCTGGTGCCACCTCAAACCCTCGTGGTGGAGCAGCAGGCCCTGGGGCTGAGCTCTGTGCATCCGCTGGAGCTGCAACTTCCCGGTGACAGTGATGGAAGGACCCATGTTCCCATTCCTGACTGATAATATTTCACCACCTCTTTTGTACCCATTTTCATTTTGATTCCAGGATCATTTGTATCAGTTTATGAAATGTGGCCTTTCTTTCATTGCAGAAAAACACAAACCCAACCACGACGTCTAGGTGTTATTGACTTAAGGCATATATATGCGTATGTTTTTATTTCATCATCTTCATTATTCTAATTTTCCCCTTCCCATCTTCTTTTTTCTCTTTATTACAATGCTGGCTGTTGGAGGCCCTTGGAATAGAAATAAACTTTCTAGGTAATATTTCTTAATAAAAAACATCATTTATTATTGTTTTTCCCTACCAGTAAATGCCAAGCTCCTTCTCTCATTTGTTATAAGCCTAGTTTAACATCTTTTCTGGCAGGGCTGGGATAGATACCTGAATACAACGGCACTTGTGCTCCCATCCGGGCTGTACCCAGCTGTAGGTGTGCTAACAGAGGTCAGGTCTCAGCCACCAACAGCATGTCACATGTGAAGATGTGGCGAGTCCTTGCTGCCACAGCAGGACACTAAGTGTGGAAGAGATTTTTTCAGGCTCCTGCATTTGCCCTGTAGCGGTGAGAGGCTCCCCACAGCAGCGCCTGATCCCGCACCCCTTGTTATCATCAAGTCAAGCTGCTGCTTGTTTAGTCTCAGCTCAGATTCTTCCCCTCCTGTTTGCTTCAACAGTTCACCTGAAAGTAGAGGTAGAGATGTCTCTGGAAGGCACCTGAGCTGTTGTTTACTGTATTGCTGTTTCAAGGAAAAGCCTTTTCTGTAAAATACATGAAAATAACTAATGACATTAATATAAACATATACTTTAACTACTGTTTAAAGCTGTCACTGGGTTAAAAAAAAACTGTGGCACTGCATCCCAAATGCATGGTAATTATGTGGCGAATCTCTTTATTACAGGGTGTCAATCAGGTGACGATGTAGCTGCGAGTGAAATAGCTTTGTGTCTCCACTGATATTCCCAGCACGGAGCTGCAGGCTCTCTCGCCTCTCCACAATGCTTCTTGAGGTCTGCGTGCCTGTACCCAGCACGTCTGATTAAAAAGTGGCCATAGGAAGGAGAATTGGGCACAGCATCTGTGCTTGACTTTTAGGGAAGGAAATGGTTCTGTGAAGTATCTGTCCATCTTCCTGTATCAAAGGAAAACACAAATACTTGTCCTAATTACGTGCATTGCCAAGTGATGCTCGCAGGCGACGGCACTGCAGTCCTCCAACCTGGATGTCCAGGTGGTTCAGGCAGAAGCTGGTCCTGCCTCTGCTAGTCCTGGCAAGCGCAGAGCTGTACATGCAGCTGCCCTCGCCCACAGCCCCGGGCTTCAGCCCAAGCAAAGCCACGGTGGTGCTCCTGGGAAGGTCTACCTGCACCGGTGGCCGCAGCATGCTGCCTCCCCTGTGCATGCACTGGGGTTCCTGGGACCATCTTTTGCTGTTGCTCATGCCGCGACAAATGCACAGTGGCAGGCGCTGTCTCGCTGCTCGCAGGCACGCAGGGAACGGTGGCATGGCGCTGGAGGACTGCCAGACCTTGAGCAGAGCTGGCCGGTGGCAGCGGCAGCATGGGGAGCTGCCTGAAGGCTCCTGGCATCCCCATGCAAGGACCAGGGAGGAGGTCAGGGCAGCTCGGGTTTATTCTGCAGAGTTGAGGTCTCTGGGCGCAAGTGAGGTGGGTTATTTGGGTTTTGGCCTGGAGGCTGCAGGTTTTGGGCTCCTCTGTCAGTCACTTTGGGAGAAAGCTACTCAATTTTGTGTCTAAACACAGTAGTGAGCTTCTGCTTTCCATCGCAGATCTATACCCTCATCGATCCTCCCTTTTCTGGGCTGGGAGCTGAAGAACAGATGCCAACACCTGAGCCTCTCAGAGTCAATGTGAGTGTGAGAAACGCAGGCATTTCCCCACCTGGCAAAGGGCTTTCGCTTCATTTTCTCCTGCTGCCACTGCTATCAGCTGCGGGGATCTCGTCTGCAGCTTTCACAGAGAGAGAGATCCTTGGGGAGAGACATTGCGTGCATCCTCGGGGGATACATGGCACAGGGACTGTGTGGCTGCATCGAGCCTCTCCTCCCCCACCCTTCCTGGCCGTTACTCACCGAGGGTAAACCTTTCCTTTGCTTTTCCTCTCCTAGTCTCACTCCTCCTGTCCTCCTGCTCCCCTGCTCCTCCACCTTTCATCTCCTCTTCCCTCTAACACCACCTTCCCCACATCCATGCTCTAATATTGGTGGGTCAGGCAGTTTTTTGAGCAGAGGTTACAGAAATAACCCCAGGTTTTGCTGTGTGAGCATCTTTCCACAAGGAGGGCTGGAGAAATGCATTTCCATGTGTTCTTGCGTGAGGACCAGGGATGGTGGCTCAGGCCCGGCAGCTGGGGTGAATACAGGCTGCGCTCTCTGAGGGGAACGTGGGTCTGGTGCGGAGCAGCGAGGGATGGGTCAGGCTTGAGGCTGGAGCCGCTGCTTTTCCCAGGAGCCGCTGGTGCAAACCTGGCCAAGGTCAGAGTTTGCTCTGTCATCCCACCAAGCTAGATAGACAGAGCAGACTTTCTTGTACACAGGTCTTTTGGGTAGGACCATAAATCCCACATCCTTGCTGGTTTGTGAGGGTCTGAGGAACCAGGGACGTGGTTTGCTTCGTCCAAATTCCCCCTTTCGCCCACCTGTAAGTGGGGTGGTGGCTGCTCTGCTGCTTCCTGACAGGGCCTGTGTTTCAGCGGCTCTCAGAGGACATGATAGCAAATCACTTTGGGAACTGTCTGTGATAAAAAGTGCAATACAAACAGATAATATCATCATACTCCACTATTAACAGGCTTAAATCCCAAGGATGGGGAGAAGCTCCTGTGGAGAGCAGAGCTATCTCTCAAACACTTCTGCTGCAATTTAAAAACACTCCCTAGCCTGGCAAGGCTAATTTCACATCTTTTTTTTTGTCCAGGGAATATGTCTGGGTTTCTCCCTGCTTGAGGCCGGAGCCCTCCGTGCTGATTAGATGCAGCCGGGGGTTTTGGTTATCGCTCTCCATGAGTCCCGATGGAGCGTGATGAAGGTGCCCAGCTGGGCTGCATCCCACACGCCGACCTGCCTGTGCTTCCCCTTGGCAAGGACAGACCCTGGGGTGGTTACTTGTTTCCTTTCATTGGACCCTGCTCACCTCCTGGCACGAGGTGTCTTTGCAAGCACGTCCCCCTCCCCAGGGGAAAACAGCTCCGAGTTCGCACTCTCCCACCCAGGATTAATCCTGGGCTGTGGCCAAGTGTCCCTTTACAAGAAGGACACATTGGATGGCTGCAACAATCCCACTGTGGCCAAATCAGCTGTGAGCCTGGCAGGACATGCTTGCCGAGTGGTGTCCCCGCAAATGTGCCACCTCTGGGGAGGCTGGCTGCTGTCTGGTGTATCCTTCCTCCTGCCCCAACTCCCTCCCTCCCTCTGCCCTCCCTTCCCCATGGGATTTTGTCCTGAGCCATCAGGATGCAAACTTGAATTAGCACCGCTATTTGGTCTATGCCTTGCTGACCTGCCTCCCCATCTCCTCTCTCATCCTTTTGTGGGTTTCTTCAACCACCTTCTGTTGGGGTGATTTAAACCTCCTCTTTGCGATGCGATGGATGGGGCCACCTCTAACACCGGAGCGGCACAGGGGAGGGATAGTTCATGGGAGCACAGGGCTGCCCCTCTCGGAGTGGGCACTGAGGACAGCTGGGCAATCATTGCCCGTTTTTATTGATTGCTGCCACTACGGTCGTTGGCTGGTCCATATGGGAGAGTCTCATGGGAGAGGCAGGAGAGTCAGTAAAAATAAACTAGAAAAGGAGAAAAGCATGAAAGGCAAAAACAATTTTCCTAATTAAGCCAAATGTCCCACCCTTTCGGTTTGCATTGAGGGATGGAAGTTGCTTTCTCAAATTGTTTCTCTTGGCTGGAAAAGAGGCCTTTATATCCAGATGTTGCTGGTGTGGACGATGTCTCAACTGGGCTTTTTCATTTTGGTGGTCCTTCTGGAAAAGCCACATTTTCATGTATTAGGTTTGGTTTCTGCTTTGAATGGTGACTCTCTGAGCCTCAACCTGGGTCCTCCGTGGTGCTGCCTGTGGAGGCAGTGGGGATGCCAGGGATGGAGAGTGGGCGCAGGGATGTCCTTGGCAGGGGGAACAGGGGTAGTAAGTATTGAGGAGTTGTGCTACAGCTACAGCCCTGTAGTGCCTTCGGGAGAGCGTCTTCAATCCCCACTGCTCACTCTCCCACCAACACCAGCTCAATGTACTGGGGCCCAGTTCAGACATCACTTAGTTCTGAGTGGTTTTAAGTCACTGCGTTTCCCTTCACCATTTCTTTTGCAGTGGGGGCTTTTCCCCCACTTGGCGTCATTTCCCTGCTCATCTCCGGCTCAGACAAGGCAGGAAACGCATTTTCAATGTATTAATTAAAATGTCTTTGCAGCAGAACATCTGCATGGAGAGCGATAGATCACCGAAGTATGTGTGTGTGCGTGTGCGTGCGCGTTGCAGGCTTCCAGATAACGCATTGCTTTGCATAATTTATTCCAGCCGGTAGAACAATAATTTTCATAGCCTGTGATCTTCAAGTATGTGATTATCAATCTGTGACCTGGCTCCACGTGACCCAAACATTAGATTATTGCCAGATAAACCTATAGGAGATGCAGGACATTTGGATCTTCATCACCTCTGGCCAAATGGGTTGTATGGGATGAGACCAAATACTGTTTTGTTAGATCCCACTGTGCCAAAGCGATGGGTCTTCTCAGGTATTTATCACTGTCAGCTATTTGGGGAGAGGATGGTCTTTGCCAATGGTGCTATTCAGTTTCCTGATTGTTCAGCTTATATCGGTTTAGCTTGAAAGATAATAAGATAAGAAACAGAGACTTCCCAGTCAATAAAAGGAAACCTCAGAGGCTTTTTCCATCTTGCATCTGTCATACTTTGTTGATATTTTAGCTGCAGAGCATTTGACAGCTGGTTGTAAAACTCTTATTTCCTCCTTTGAGAGAACTAAATGAAGAACATTTAATTTATCCCATGGAGATTTCCCCAAGTGACCCATGGGACAGGTCCCTTTCTGGCAGCTGGACTAAAACTGGAGGAACTTGGAGCTTTCTCCACCTGGGGGAGAAAAAAAAATTATTTCATTACCTCTTCCCTTTCTTATTTCATCATCAAACCAATTCTGTGTTTTCATGCATTGGTCCTACCTCCCCTGAGGACCACAAACCACCAGTGGCATCCGTGGGGCCAACCTGGCCCTGTCAGTGGCAACCAGCATCTCCTGAATGGAGATCTTGACGCAGGATTTCAGTGGGATCCATCCATCTCCAGGCACTGGTGCAACTGGGAACAGCAACTGGGAGCATTTCTCCTGCAACAGGCACATGGTGCTCCCCCCTTGGGGTGGACAGACACAGAGGCGGGTGCCTGGCTACATCACTCGCTACATCCCAGCCCGTTTAGCAGGTCAGGACATTAATGGGCTAATGGTTAATGTCATTAACCAATATCAGGCGAAGGCTCCCTTAACTGTGCCAAGGGCAGGCGGCTGCTCAAAGCAGCACAATAATTATGTATAGTCCAAGTAATTATTTTTGTCACATCTTCCTGGCAGGAGAAGACCATTTGTGGGATGGGTTTAGCTACCTTCCGCAACACGCCTATGTCTTATTTATCCAGAACAATACACTCAGCGTGATTTTTCTGTCTCCTTTTTCCTTTTAACGTCGTTTCCAGCCCACACGGCTTTTAATTCGGCAAGGTAAATTGAGATTGGGAGGGGAAGCTGCAGAAATCTTCCAGACTCCCATTCTCTGAGCAAAATATTCCCCCGGGATCTGACGGCATCACTGAATAGCTGGTCCTTCCCTTCCCAAGAGGCTTGTGTCTCAGCGGAGACAAATGCTGTTTTGGATGGCTGTAGTCACTGCACGGCCAGGTCTTGTCGTGGGATCTGCTCGCAGCTTTGGAGCCTCCCCGGCGGCTCCTTCCTTACCTGGGTACCTCTGAGTCAGCAGCCCCGCGTGCTGTGCTATTTTGAACATCGTGTCAATAAAAGGGAAATTACCCCAGCGCTGCCTTCGGAGTCCTGGTGCTGCGGGCTGGTGCGGATGGAGGAGAGTTGCTCCCCACAGTCTTATTTCAAGGCTGCACTCAGCCTGCCTGGAGTCGGATAAAAAAGATGAAGGACTCGGAGTTCCCCACTCCCGGGATCCTGGGGAAAAGGAGATGCACCGCATGACTCATTCTGAACCCATTTCCAAATCTCTTCCTGAATACTCTCACGTTCTCCTGGATCTCCAGTCAGCCTTAGAAGAAGAGAGGAAGCTGTCATTAATTCCAGATTTGGTGTATTGGATAGCTGGATTCCCATCTGAATTTCTGGTTTGTCTACTGCTTTCACCCATCGTAGTTTTCTTCTGCTTTTCAGAGCCAATGAGTTTAAGTGGCCACAGCTCTGACCTAACCAATCCGGTCTTGTAGCTTCACCTACACATCTCAGCTGTTCTCTCCTTTCTCCTCTTCTCCCTTTGGCCCAAACCACAATTGACCCTTAAACAGGCAGATGGCCACCCACAGGAACCAGTAGCCAGTCTCCATGGTGGTAGTCAGACTATTGCACTGCCATTTCCCCTTGTTGTGGACATCTTGAAAATGCATCTTGAAGGTCCTCGTGAGGTTTTCCTGTCTGGATTTAGCACCCCTCATCTGTTGTATCCACTGTGGAGTTACACAGCCTTGAAAGACATGCTCTATTTTGCAAGGGGACAACCTCTGAGACTGTTTAATACATGAGTGCTCACTCAAAGGTGTCCTTTCATTTACTGCTTTCACCATCAGCAATCTATAAAAATTTAGAGTGCCTTAGGGAATCGCTTGCTTTAACGTCTTTGCCTCGGTAAGAGAGTGGCCGCTCCTGGTTCAAACAGGCATCTCCCGGCCCCCTCCCTGCCATGTTGGAGCATCGCCCATCCTCTCTGTCTTGGCTTTTTCCCTCCTCCTTCCTCTTCCTCTGGGTCTACTTGCAAAGTGTTTGCTGTAACTAGTGAAATGGATATAGTGGCAGTTTGGGGAGAAGATGCTGTTTAAAGCTCTTTAATTTAAAGGATGTTAATTCACTCTGCTCCAGCCTCACATGAGTTACCCAGCTGCGTGGAAGCCTCCTTTCCTCTGGGTGTCAAATGGGAGGATGATTTCCTTGGTCAGTATTTAGAGACTTTGCTGAGCCCATGGCCTGCAGGTCATTCTGCCAAGGCTGGCAGGGGGAGCAGGGAGCTTGCAGGAGGCAGAGACACTCTGGGGCACCGTCCCTGTGGAGCTGGGATGCTGCTGTGGATGGTGCAGCCCTGGCCAGGGGTTCCCTGAGTCCAGCACCTTCTCCTGCAGACTCTCCCTTGTCTGTCCTGCTTGAGACCACAGCACAGCGGGAACCTGAGATGAGGCTGTGTTCGGCAGCCGGGATCAGTGTGAAGGCAGCTGCTGGGAATAATAATAAGAAACTTGGTTACAGATCTCCATCCCACAGCCACTGCTGGCCTCCAGCAGGTCGGGTGCTCTGAAGGCTGTAGTTAACCCATGCGAAAAATTGGCTGGAGACCTCGCTGCAAACCAGGTGCTACCTCCAAGACAAGCTGGATAAATAGCTCTTCAAGCTGGGGGGGGCAGCTCCAGTGAGAAGCTGCAGGGTAATTCCCTGTGTTTAAAAGATCCCCCCTGGCCACCGTCCCAAATTATCCCTGTCCTGTGCCCGAGCGCACTCTGTTATCTCTCAGGCTGCTCCATGTGCCCCTGCGCAATTGCTCTGCAATCTCCCCCCGTGTGATATTGCAGGATATTCCACCACATTAGCAAGTCGAACTTGTTTTTACTGCCCAATGTCTCTCTACACAATATTTCACTGTCTCGCTGGCTATTATCCTGGCGGCACAAAGTCCCATTGAAATTCATGGTGCAAGTCACCCATTTGTTTCCTTTGAGCTTTGCAGGGTTGTTCTATGCAGCTTTATGCATATCATTTTTGCTATGCAAAGTGAGGGTAATGACTTTACCTGCTCTCTTTCAAAGCACTGAACAAAGCCTGTCCCCATGCTGTAGACTGATTTTGGAGTATTTGTTCTAGGGTTTGGGAGGGATGAATCAGAGCTCTTAGGGAATGTGCAGTCTGATGCTCTGTAAATAAAAAGAAAGTCATGCTGCATCTACATGTCTCTGAGGCAGGAGTGTGCTCCCTGTCAACCTTTCTTGCTGGGGATCAGCTTCAGGGATGTCTCTGGCAAAGCCGAGTAGCTTCAACTCAATGACAGCCCTGGAATAGCATCGCTTGGTTTGGCCGCTGCGCCGACAAGCCTTGAACCAGCTCTGCCTTTTGAGGGACAGATGAGGTCCCTCATGCATGACAAGGTGAGACTCCTTGAGCAAAGGGTCACTAGAGATGTGCTTAGATGGACACCAGGAGCGTAGAAGAATTGAAGGCACAGCAACAAAGGAAAGGTTTTGCTGTGAAGACCTTGAGACCCGGGCCGACTTGCCTCCATCACCACCCCAAAGGAGACTAAACCTTGGGTACCAGCGGCGTGCCTATAATATCATAAATGAGGCTCCCAAATCAGTGGCCACTTGTGAAAATGGAGGTCATAATGTCTATGCCTGGGTCTGTGCAGTGCAAGAAGGGCAGAAGCCAGTCTTTTCTCTCCATCCACTGATGTTTGGAGGTGAGTAAACAAGAAGGACCTTGCCCTGGGACACATGGTTTGAAATGTGTGTTTTGTTGGGCCATGACCCAAATTGCAACTTGAAGATTTGATGACACACTCCCCAGTTTCAAAGCGTGCACAAGCTGAGAGTTATTCACCAGAGACTTGTGAAAAACACCGAACAAGTGCATTGGAGAATGTCTCATTCTCTTCATGGACAATGTGTGTATGAGAGAGGAAAAAAAAGACAAAAATCTTTAAAGAAAGTACTCATTGTGAATTATTCACTCTGTTTACTCACTTGGAGGTCCTCAGGTGGAAGGCGCTATGTAATCTGCACTACAATAGCATGTCAGGGTATCCAGGGTGTCCAAAAGAAACCATCAAGAGTGGGATGAGTCCCCTGGGGCCTTTGTGAAGGACACCCAGCCTTTGCTGCACTGAATCCAAAGTCATAGCCTTAGGATCCCTTATGCTCCACAGGGATGCAAGCATGGTCATGAGACAGCAATCAGCATCAACGAGGAGGAATAGGACCAAATCAAGCCCATTTTCAAACTTTGGTGGTCAACATAAACAGCACATGGTGTAGGGAAGTGTCTCCACTTTCAGAGGTGGTTGAGCGGTTGAGTGTCTGCATGACAACAGGGACATCACCTTAGCTGCCAGGCCCAGCAAGTAAAGGTAGATCTAGATCAAACCAGTCCTGGACATCTCCACCAGCTCCAGGTAGGAGGCCCTAAGCAGAGCAATTTGTGATGCACGACCATTCTGCACCTGGGCTGTGGGCTGGCAGAAGTCCCCCGTCCCCACTGCTGATACCTTTCCCTGACACAAAATTGACTTTTTCAGAGTTTCAAAGACAAAAATTAAAAATAAAATCAGAACAAATGGGAAGCTATAAAAATGCATCCAAGCTGCCAAGTCTACAGCAGATATGATTTGCAATGGATGAGGTATTAGCACCCTGAAAAATTGGGGTAATGATGTGCAGTAGTATTTGTCATCACCAAGGCTGAGTATGTTAAACAAAAATGTTATGAAATGAAGCTTCTGCCTGAGCCCGGTAACTCTTTCCCAGATGTAAATATCGCAGTTGTTTTCCAAGCATTCTTTAAATACCATAAGGCCTTAGTCCACTTACAGCACTAACAGCCCGTAAAATGTCATTTTTTGTTTTCTAATTAGTCTGATGATTTTTAGATAGGATTTGACAACAACAGCTAAGAAGCATCTCAGGCTGCAAAACATTATCCCTTGGATGGCGAGTCACCCACAGCCGCGCTGGTGCATCACTGGGAACCGCATGGCAGCATCCCCTCGTATTGCTGGATGGTGACTCGGTGGTGGGGCAGATCTACTCACCCTCCGAGCTGGGGTACACCAGCTGGTCTCATAGGGACATGAAGGTGGGAGATCATGCCCTTCCTGCAAGGATTGTTCTCCCTTTTTGCTGGTGAGAGCTCCCTGTCATGGCACGTTTTGCATGTGTTCGCAGCAGGAGCGGCGAGCTGCAGGCATAGCCCTCGCGGGAGCCCCGGAGGGAGTGAGGCTGGTTGGACTTTTGTCCTCTGTGCACGGTGGGTTGTTGCTGTTTTGGGTCTCACTGGGGGGGTTCAGGTGCTTGTGATTTTTAAGATGCTTAAAGCCATTGGTTTTGGGAGGAGAGGAATGGTGTAACTGAGCAAAGGACCACAGACCTCCATCCCTCGCCCCACATGGGGTCCCATGAAGGTAGGGTGGGGGTGTCTGACTCTCCCCCAGGCTCTGCATAGAGGCAGGCACAAGGCTGTCATGTTGCCACCTTTCCCTCCAGACTCCCTTGTTTTTGGGAGCGCTTTCCTCTCTCGGTTGACACCGGGCTGTTGCCATCACTGTGACACAAACAGAATCCAGAGCCAAGCCCTGCTGCCATGGGCACCGCACGGGGGACAACTCAGTTCCTGTCGTGAGCAAGGCCAGGAGGGACGTTGCTCGCCCAAGGTCACACCGTGTTTCAGAGCCATTGATGTCCTTACCTAACTTAATACCTCCCCGTTCTGCACAGACAAACAGAATGCTGCCCAGCCAGCGCTCTGTCCCTTGGCCAGCATTTCCCTTCCAGGTGATGCTACAAAAGGCAGCAGAAGAGCTCTCGTTCCTATAGTACCTCCACATTGCTGGAAGAAGCAGCCAATGTTTTATTAACCACCTCTCCCTCCCATACCGCTTGCTAAACTGGGTTAGGACTGCTCGAACCTGCTGCGTCAGACGTCTTCTTCTGCTGGTCGAGGGGAAGGGCCTGTAGAGGCTCTCCTGACCTGAGACACCTTTTTCACAGCACTCCTCCTGCCATCTTGCATAAATAGATCAGTCAGCCCAGCAAGGCTACATCTTCTTTTACTCCTTCCTGTCTTTAATAATATTATCAATATCTGGTTTAGATTTTTACTAAATATAGGGCCAGAGGCTGGGCTGGCGTCACTTCCTCCCAGACGAACTGGAACAGCTCACTCAGAAGTACTGACTTTTATTAATTTATCTTGGTTTGCAAAGTTGTTTGATTGCACCAAGTCTTTCCACACCCCCCCGGCCTGGCAGCCGGTAGGAATGATGCTGCTTTAGAGCCTGTCCTTGATCCATGGGTGAGGCTTGAGGTTTGGGGGGGCTGCCTCTCCCAAAGCAGCCCTGGGGAGTTGAGTACTGCATGCCCGTGGACAGCAAATTTGCAAAGAGCCTTTTGCAAACCTTCCTTCTCCTCGCTGCTGATCTCCACGGGTGAAGACCTGCAATGGAGCACAATGCCGGTGGCATCCCTGTCCCCTCCAGGCAAGTCTTTTTCCAGCTGCCAGATCCAGCTCCAGGGCTGGCATGAACCTGCAGTGTTTCTGGCTGCCCTGCGGGCTGTGTGGCACTGAGGAGGGGACTGTGCCCTGCACACCCTGCTCCTGGCACTGGGAGGGACCTGGCAGTGCCCTTTCCCTACCCAGGGAGAGGTGGTGGCTTGCTGATACAAGTCCTGGGCTCCAGAGCCTTCTCCAAGCAAAGGCAGAGGGATGGGACCTTTTATCTCCAGCTTCCCCAGGAAGACATTGGCCCCAGAGCCACCCTCATGGTGGCCCCCTGCCTGTTTCATGTCACTGTCTGCACATTTATTAGTCCAAAGCAATTTCAATGGGAACTCCTTGACTTCAGGGCATCCCATGGGATGTGGGAGAAACAGGATATCCCTGCTCCAGGGAGGGAGGGGTCTCCCATGCTTCAAGGGCATGAGTCCAGGTGGCGGTGGGGATGGGGAAGAGGAAGAGGAAGGGGAAGGGGAAGAGGAATGGAAAAACACCAGAGCAACCAGATCACACAGAGACCAAGCCCCACAGCCTCCCCAGTGGGTTTGGGGCCAGGCCAGGGCTGCGGAGCATAGGACACTGGAGCCCCTTTCCCTGCCCCGTCCTCTCCATCACGCAGGGGTGTCTCCTGCATTTCCACGGGCGCTTCCCCAGGCTGTGTGTCTAACGCAGCCGAGCGCTGTGCCAGGTCGCCAGCTGCCGTTTGGAGAGGGGCCATGGCTTGCCTGTTCCCAGGCTGTCTCCCAGCTCTATTACTCCACGCTTCAGTTTTTTTGGCTGTGGTGGTGGTGGTAGTGTTGTTGCTATTAAACTGAAAGGAGTGAAATTTCTCTCCTGTACCTCACCTTCTCTGTCTCCCCTGCCACCTCCTTGCAGAGCTGCAAAAGGTACTCACACGCTCGGAGATGGTTTTGGAGATGGCTTGAGATACCTTGGACCATCACAAGAAACACACTGGCCAGTCCTTACCTCAAATGACAGTGCCTGGGGAGAGAGAAGAGCACTTTTATTCCGAGGTCTGGCTCAGTGCCAGCCACACTTTAATCACCCTGAAGTCGTGTGTTGTGTTGCTAAAACAGCATTAAAAACCCCCAGACCTGGGGAGGTGGGATGGCAGTCTCTGGGTTAGGTGAGGAGTGGTCTGGGGAGGAGGATGCCTGGGAAGGGCTGAGCACAGGGTTTGGGGACCCTGGTGGGCTGTGGGCTGGGGTCCTCTCCCAGCCGGCTCACCCCAGCTCCAGTGCTCCCAGCATCACCTGGCGCTGCCCAGCTGGGCCCAGTTTGACCCACGGAGGTTCCAGTTTGGGGGGGGGGGGACATGGACTGTCACGCACACATGGGGACACAGAGAGATGTTCCCATGGGCTCACAGAGATAGACACATGTGCATAAACAGAGACACACGCAGGCTCCTGCACCCCGCCGGCCTGTCACACACACACACGCACAGATACCCCCCAACATACGCACACCCCCCCTCAACACTCATCCCTGCACCCGCCCCAAGGTGTCACCACACACACACAAGCACAGTGTCACACACACACACATACAGGCAGATACCCATGACATGCACACTCACACCTTCACAAACCCCGACACACTCCCCCCCCCCGCTCACAAGGTGTCACACACACAGTGCACGGTGTCACACACAGAGTGTCACACACACACAGTGTCACACACATGCAAGTGTCACACACACTCTCACATGCACAGTGTCACACATGCAGTGTCACACACGCAGTCACACAGTGTCTCTCACACGCAGTGTCACACACATGCAAGTGTCACACACAGTGTCTCACATGCACAGTGTCACACACGCAGTGTCACACACGCAGTGTCACACACACACACAGGCGCCCCCCCCCCCCCCCCCCCCCCGCTCCCCCGGTGCCAGCCCGGTTCTCCCGGCCAAGCCGCTTATCGCTCCGTGCCGTGACAGCGTAGCCGGACCCAGCCGGGTCCCAGCGAGCCCAGGCGAGCCAGGCTCAACCGAACCGGGCCGTGCCGAGCGCAGCCGAACCGGACCGTGCCAGGCCGGGCCGAGCCGAGCCGAGCCGCACACCTCCGCCCGGCCCGCACCGCACCGCACCGCCGTGCCGTGCCGAGCCGCGCCGAGCTGCGCCGTGCCCATCCCAGCTGATCCTCGCCGAGCCGGCGGGAGCCCCCCGGGCCTGGCAGCGCTGCCCGGCGCCGCCTGCACGGGCAGGGCTCTCCGCCTGACGCAGTGAGGAGCTGCAGCCCTTCTCTTCTCGGAGGCCGGCTCCAGGGCTGGGATTTGCTCGGCTCCGGCTGCGTTTCCCTGCCCGCCTCCTGCCCCCGGTCCGCCCGCCTGGAGGGGCGCGGGGAGCCGCAGCCGCGGGTGCGCCCGCCGCCCATCACCGCGCCTCGGGGCTGGCCGCGCCGCCGAGCGCCGGGAGCCGCCGCCGAAGCAGGTAGGTGCGCCCGCGGCCCCCGCCGCAGCCCGCCCGCCTCCCCCCGGCCCCGGCCCCGGCCCCGGCCCCGGCCCCGGCCCCGGGCTGAGCCCCCTGCCCCACACCGGCCCCGCTGCCAGCTCGCCCCGGTCCCTGCGGCCCCCGCCCGCTGTCTCCCCGCCGCGGCGGCGCCCGGCGCTGCCCGGGGAGCCCCGGGTGCCCGGCGAGCCCCGCGCAGCCCCCGGTGGCCGCTCCGTGTCGCCAAACTTTTGGCGGCTGCAGCCCAGGTTGGGACTTCGGCGGGGGGGGGGGGACCGCGGGGCAGGCGGCGGGAGGGAGCGGGGGGCCCTCCCCTCGGCGGGCGGGGGGTCCCCAGGCTCGGCTGGAGCCGCTCCTGCTCCCCTCTTCCTCCAGGAGCGAGGAGGGGTCGGGCCCGGAGCAGCTCCCCCCGGCCGGGTTGGGGGCGCGGAGCCGAGGGAGCCCCGCCGGCCGCCCGGCCCGTGTCCCCCCCCGCCCACGGGGGATCCCCATTTCGGGGTCTCCCCACCGCCGAAGCGGCCCTGGGGGAGCCCCTTCGTGCCGCCGCCGCATCTGTTACCGGCGGGAAGCCCCTGCGCTCCGGGGGAAGAGCCGGTGCCGCGGGCAGCAGTGTCCCCCCGGGGGCGGGGGGCTTCCGCCAGCACCCCCTCCCCGCCGCACGGAGCGCTCGGGGGGGGGCTCTCACCCACCACCCCAAATAACCCCGGCGGCCCCGGGCCTTGGGGTGGGGGCTGTGGTAGAGCCGCTCCCCGGGTCTGTTCCCCTTGCCCTCCCCAATCCCTTCTGCATTCCCACGCCGGTAGTTTGGACCTGCCTCCCCACATGCGCTCCTTCAGCGGCTATTTCTGTCCTCGCGAAACGTGCCGCACGTAGAGCTTTAATTAAAGAAAATTAGTGGAGGAGGGCGGCGGTGGCTGGAGGGGGGGGTCCGTGCTCCGGAGCCGGGGGGGGGGGGCACCGCATCCAGCCGGGGGCCGGTCCCCGCGCCGGCGCCGGCCCCGCATCCTCGCCCGGTGCGGGGCGGGCGGGCGGGTGGACGGCTGCCGTGGCGGTGACGGCCCGGGGAGGCGGGGAGCAGGTGCCTGTCTAGGAGTTTGAGCCGCTTTCGCTTGTTTTGTTTTTTTTTTAAAAGATGGGGGGGGACACACACGGGAGCGTGTTCCTGCCCGGTGGGTGTGTTGCAGTTTTAATTATAATGACAGATGTTGCTGCAAAGTTCCGTCTCAGTTCCCAAATTCAGGCTGAGCCCGGAGGACCGGAGCACTCGCCAGTCGGCGGAGCCGGTGTTAAACTGCGGTCGGAGTTGCCAAAGAATTTTCTTGATTGCATTTTAATGAAGCCCGGCCGGGGCTGGGGGCCCGCGGGGCGGCGTGAGGAGGGGTGCCCGGTCCGCTCCCCGGCCTGGGGCCGGGACGCTCCCCTCCTTCCCTGGGGGCTCCCTGTGCCGGGCCCCCCCCGCCCGGCTCCCGCCTGGCATTGCCCTTGTGCCCGGGGGTGCCAGGGCGGTGGGGGGCAGCCCCCCTCCCCCGGGCAGGACCCCTCCAACCACCCAAACCCCCAGGCCCCGTCCCGCTCGATGTGGAGCGGGGCTGCTCCACCCGTGCGCGGCGGGACCCGGCCGGCAGCAGCGTCCCGGTGCTGGGGCCATGCCGGCCCGTCGGGGTGCCCCCCCCCCGCACCCCCTTCTTCTCCTCCAGCTCTTCCCGGCCAGACACCTCCGCATCCCCGCTCATCCCTGCCTTCCCCGGGCCGGGCAGCCCGGGGGAACCGCGATGCTGCCCACGTCCAGGCTGTGATTTGCAGCCCCGGGAAAGCCCAGCGGAGGGAGGGGAAGGGGGGACACACGGGACGACCGGTATCAACAGGCTCCCCCGGGGGCAGAGGCAGCGGGGCCGCCGGGCTGAGCCCGAGGCAGCCGCTCACGCCTTCCCCAGCCGGGGACTCGCCTCTTCCCGTCAGCTCCGTGCGTTTCGGTGCCGGTTTGCACGGTATTAAATATTTAGAAGTTTGCAGCGGTGAATAAAGCGATCGTTAATCGAAATTGATGGCAACGTCGCAAAGGGGGTGGCACCGCCTGTGGAAACGGCACGGCTCTCCGAGGAGCGGGCGGGGCCCTTCGGGGAGCATTTTTAAGGGGTTTCACCCCAAATTAACGGTTAGTCGCTCTGAAGGCTCCGGCAGCGCCCAAACCCAGACGCTGCTCTTCAAATTTCCGACGGTGTCTTTAAGGGAAAAAGCGAATTTTTCCGCCCTACCTGGCTGCAAAGAATAACCCCGTGCCTGTGCAGAGAGGAGACAAGCCCCCTGAAGTTTAGCACCTAAAATAACACCCCCCTCAGCACCTCCCGCCGTGCTGCCCAGCACCTCGCAGGGCTTTACACCCCGCTCCAGACCCCCGGGGTTTGCCCCGGCTGGGGGGGCGTGCAGGCAGCGGGGGGCAGTGGGCAGCGGTGTGTCCCCAGCCCCCCCGAAGTGCAGCGGGAGGGCAGGCAGCGCTGGGACCCCCGTCCTGGGGAAGGCTGGGGCAGGGATGAACTTTGCCCGGTGACCTGCAGGAGCGAGCAGCCCCCGGGGTGGGGAACCCCCCCCCCGCCCCAAGGAGCCCTGGCTCCCCACGCCGGGCTCAGCCGCTCCTCTCCGAGCTTGAGTCAGCGGTTTTGCAAGGCGCGGAGCGGGCTGCGGTGCTGCCGCGGGTGCGGAGGCAGCGGGAGGGGAAGGGCGGGCTGGGCTGGGGAGGGGGCGAGGGTTACCCGGTGGCGGCCGGGGAAGGGCCGGCTGGGAGCGAGAGGCGATGGGCAGCGGCGTGGGGTGGGATGGGGAGGGCGGAGGGCGGCACGGAAAGCCCTGGGGGCGACCCGACGCCCCGGTGACGGGCGCCGGAGGCCGCCTGTACCCCTCCCAGGGCGGGTGGGTGCCGTGCCCACGCCCGCCCACCCCCCGGGCTGAGGGACGCTCCCACGGCCCGTCGCTGCCCACGCGTGTCCCAGCCCGGCCGCCCCTCCGGGCTGGGGCAGCGCCGCTCTGTGACAGCAGAAAGTGGCTGGAAAGGGGCGAGGCGTCACACGCTCTGCCTCCGGGAGGCAGGGAAACGCTGAGGGACCGATGGGAAGGCATGAATGAATGAATCTTCATAAAGAGCCCCAAGCAGCAGGGAGAGGGAGAGAGGAGGAGGAAGGAGGAGAGGAGGAAGAGCCGGAGCAGGGCAGGCAGCAGCAGACGTGACGCCGGCAGGTAAGGAGGTGCCGGTGGCCGCAGGGCCCCGCGGTGCCCGGGCTGGCAGGTTGGGGGGCACAGCCCGAGGGGGGGACAGGAGCCACCGGGACCCCGCGTGGGTCTGGGATTTTTTTTTATGGGGGATGTTTCCCTCCTGCCTCTTTGCAAAATGTGGGATTCCCCAAACTTCCCAGGACTCCCCCGCCGCAGTACTGCCGCCCCCCGTCCTGCTGGCTCCGGGGGGCTCCTGAGCCCTTTCCCCGGGGCAGCCCCCTCCGGGCAGGGACGCAGCCGGCTCGGCCCGGCCGGGCTGTGCTCGGCGCTGCACGCCGTGGCGGGAGCCGTGCCCTGGCCTTGCCGAGCGGGGCGGCAGCTCCCGGCGCGGAGCGGCACCGGCGGCCGGACCAGCCCCGCAGCGGGGCAGCCCCGAGCCGGGCCCAGCCCAGCCGGTGGCAGTGCAACTGCCTCGGCCTGGCGTCTGGATTTACCCCCCCGGGGGCATCCAGCTTCTGCTCCGGCCCCCTTTGAATTGGGAGGGCTTGCAGTGGGGAGCTCCTCTCCCCCTGGTCTCGTTCCCCCCTTCACTGCTACGTCCCTGCTGCGGTTACATAAGGCAGAGGAGCGTGCAGCCAGCGCTAACGCGGGCCAAAGCATCGGGATCTCACCCAGGGGTGCCCAGAGCTGAGCCCAGCCCCGTCCGCCTGCTCCCCGTCCTCTGCTGTACCTGCCCCGCTGCCTGGGGTGAGCCGCCCCGCTGCCTTCCCCTGCCTGCTGCAGGGATTGTACTTGCGGGTCATGCAGGCCGGCAGCTGGGGGGGACAGGTACACACATACATACACATGCACACCCCCTTCCCTGCCCTGCAGCCTGCGCTTTGGCTCTCGCGCAGAGCTGGCCCGCACTAACGCTGCCTAAATGCATGTAGCCCTCTCTGTGCACACATGCATGCACACACTGTTTGATGTAGCAGCCTTGCTCTCGCAGATGGGTCCACTCCAAAACAATGCGCACTAGAAGTGTTTGCACACAAACACACCGCGGTAGGTAGCGCACGGGTCACGCTCTTGCACACACGTGGGCTAGTGCACGCCATGGGCTAGTGCATGCCATGGGTACTCGCCAGTGCTGGCGTAGGGGCGGTGTGTGCTCTCCCTGCCTACGTGCACAGGCAGGGAACTCGTGCTGGATACGGCTGGCTCCCCTGTCACACCGGCTCCCAGCCCGGGCGAGCGCCGGGAACGCTGCAGGCCTGGCAGGGCAGCCTCGGCTGGCTGCGGTGGGCAGCTCTGCGGCTGCCCGCGGCTTTCCCCTCCCTGACCGAGGTGCTGCGAGCAGGGATCAATAATGCCTTTCTGATTGGCTTCAATTCCCCATTCAAAGTAGTCACTGCATTAGGACTTGATTTTTCTCCCCTTTGACTCCCGGCCAGATTAGATTGTGAATTTGGCTGATTTCAAGCAACTGGGGGAGGGAAGAGTCATACAGCGAGCGAGAGAGAACTGAAATATCCTACAGGATCCCCTGGAGGGGAGAGAAATCAGGTCTAGATAAGAGCTTGTTCTCCCTGTCTGGCTAATGCTTTCCTGTTTGATGATCAGAAAACACAAGATCTAACCTCTCACCAGGATGGCTTAAGTATGAAAGGTCAGGCTTTTGGCTTGTTCGAGGTGCAAGGTTTATTATTATGAGCTATGGATTATTTATTTCGGTTCTCCCATCATATGCTAAATATACGGTTGCACAACGCATGCAAACAGAAGGACGTGGCCAGTGCTTCGGAGGTTTCCGAGATGAGCTCTGAACATAGCGCTGAGATTGGAGAAGCTGCGACAGGGACAGGACACGCGCTCTGTGCCCTGGAGAGCCCAATGCTCTCCCGCCTGTTCATAGAGTCGCAACCCCATCCTTGGCAATTTTTTCCCATGCTTATTTTTCCTGTGCATGTGCTGGGGACAAGCAAGTGGGTTATGTCAGTGAAGCCCCGTGTCCCAGAAGGACACAGAAAGCAGCGGCCAGGCGCATCCCAGCCGTGCTGGTCCAGTGGAGTTTCTCTGCCGGCTGCTCCAGGGCCGGGATTTCAGGCCAAGGAAAGCCACAGCAGCACAGCAATGCCTGCAGCATCCCAGCTGCCGGCACTTGGCTGTGAGTTGGTGTTAACTCCAGGTGTAGCAAAAGCCTGGGATTACATGGTTTCTCAGCAAAGGGCATTGGGAAGCCTGGTGGAGTAGAGGGACTTAAGAAGGAGCTGCTGCAGGGCAGTGAGGAGCCTTGGGAGGAAAGGATGTGGGGCTGGGGGATTGGTGCAGGTAGGCTATGCCTTTCTGAGCTGTCTGTGTGCGGGGCAGCTGGTGGAGCCATCAGCAAGGCTTTGAGGAGAAGGGGGGAAGCTACCGCAGGGGTTGCAAGGCAGTATGAGCTGGGAGCACAGCCTCAAGCAGTGTTTTGTGTGATCTGGTATGGTTGCTGGATTTTTTTGGTGTTATGAACCCAGGGCCTGGGGAGAGTCTGAGTGAGCCTGATGGCAGGGCAGTGCTGGGGCTGAGTGCCTGGGTGTGGCGAGATGGAGGTGTGATGGTCAGCAGCAAATTGGGCCCAGAGGAGGCTGGTGGGGCTCAGTGGGGCAGCTACGGAGCTGTGCATGGCCCCAAACTGCGGGTGAGGAAGGAGGCAGAGTGGTGAAAGCAGTTGGTCTGTGGGGACCTTGCGGTGAAGGGGTTGGAGTGCAGACCATGAGCCTTGGTCCCATGTCTGCTACACCCCCAGGAGAGCAGTGGCAGCCAGGGTGGCAGGGGCTCAGTGCGGAGAAAGAGGAGGAGGAGCATGAAATAATATGTGAGGTATAGTGTGGCTGCTGGAGTGGTTGTCTGGGTCCTTGAGACATCTCCGTAAGAGAAGCAAATAATAAATATGTAAGAAAAGGGTTGTGAGAGTTAGCTCCAGGTGAGAGGTGCCCGGAGCCTCTGTGCACTGTGAGAAGCTGGGGTAGGAGGGTCTGGAGGAGGTGGCACTGAGGGCACAGGGTGAGTATCAGCTTGCGTATGGGAGCTGGAGTGACACAGGAGGAGGCTGGGGAGGTGGAGATGGGAGTTGGTGTGGTTATGACAGCAGCTGAAGAGAAAATTGCATGCATTGAAAAAAAAACCCAAACTCAACAAACAAAAAAACCCCTCTATCAATCAGGAGAGGCTTACAATCTGTCATTTGGGTCTGGCCTTCTACCACCTGGCATGGTCCCCCATGCAATGTAAGGTTCAAGGTATAATTCAAGATGACCCAGTGGCCGGAGAACCACTGATCACAAGGAAAGCCCTCTGCAAACAAAATTGTGGCCTGCTGCCTCGGGGAGCAGAGCATCCCGCATCCCTGCCCCAGGAGCCTGAGCACGTTCTCCCCTCGGGGGACCAGCAGGGGAGAAGTGGGTGTCCCAGGACAGGGTCCAGACCTGTGACCCCTGTTCCTGCTGGGTGGGGTCCTGCCCATCTTTGGGCCCAAATCGTTGGCATGGTGTTTTGTTCAAACACACGCATCATATGTGTTCAGGGCTCTCGGTGAGAAAAGCCAAATGAACACAACCCTGCTGGCTTCCCGCCACCCCTCTCCCCTTTGAGCTTAGGGGGAACCAGAGGGGAAAACTCCAAGGTTTGGGTTTTTTCTCCCCCATTTCAGCATTTCTTTAGGAGCTGGACAAGGGCAATCTCTGTAGCTCACTTGTATTTTTAAATCAGCAAGAATAAGTGTATAGAAATGTATGTGTTTTACTGTATCAGCTGCTATCAGCTTTTAGCTTTATTACAGTAAGTGCAGAGTTTTTTGTGGGCCAAACTCATTCATTGGATTTAATGGAGTTAAACTGCAGGCAGATTTGGCAACTTGTTTGTGTATATCTTTGTAAAATGGACAGGCAGAGATAATAAAATTTTATACTTTGTATGGCATCTTTTAGGGAAAAGTCTTCCAATATGTTTTATAAACAGCATGCATATTTTGCTACAATATGTGCTCATACCGAAGTACAAGACACTTTAATGCTCCTTTTTTCCCTTTCCTAGAGCTGTATATGTGTGTGTGAACTTGGATTCACCTATGTTATTTTCTCATGCTGCTTTCCTTACAAGTGTCTTTAGCAGTTTTAAACAATTTCACTGGATTTCTTTCTTTCCTTTTGGCGTATTTGTATTTCTTCCTAGAAACGCAGATGTAGTAAGAACCGTAAGCCTCGCTGCAAAGGGCTCAGAAGGAGGGAAGAATAATATATAAAGCCTCTTGCTAAATACCCAAAGCACTAGTAAACTGTCCCAGCTGCAAATGCAATATCTCAGGACCTTTTGCAGGTATAAACATCTGCTGTGAAACTTTTGAGGGGCTGACTTCTCCCCCCCCCGCCCCGGCCTTTTTCCTGAAATTTCCAGGGTGTGATGATATTGGTTTCTCGACCTATTCTGGGCCAGGCTTAGATCCTGCTTGTGCAGGGCCTTTCCCAGTGTAATATGGATTAAACTGACATTTGAGGCTGTAGGAAAAAATGTATTTCTAGAAGATGGATTTGTTTTTTAACAAGGTATTTGATGTTTTTCCAGGCTCTAAACAAATTAGACCTGAACCTGTGGCTACTGGGCATAGGGAGGGGAAGCAGCTGATGAGCTGAGCTAATTTATTACACAGCTTTGACTTGTCAAATGGTCATTGCTGCCCCATATGAAGCACTTGGGTATGTGGAATTGAGGAGAGAGGATATAGATATACAGGATAAATGCAAAACAACGATGAGTGACGAGGACGTAAATAAATCTAGAGATTCTGGTGACATTAAAATAAATTGCGGGTAGTGAGGCATGAGATATATGTGATGTCAAAGGAACCCTATAATGTATTTATATCCCCGCTCAGGATTTGCTGGGGTTTCTAAATAATGCATTAATTCAATTACACATTCTTAATTAGTGTTTGCTCAAATTGGAGCAACATCATTAATTTACTTTTACTGCCTCTTATTTTTATTTTGCTGGTGTGGTGGGTTTCATTTTTTGACTCTGTGCCCTCTCTGCTTTGTGGGACTTGTAACACCCAGCTGTGAACTGCAGCTTTCTTTGGTAATACCAATTTTCCGTATTCTGAATATTTTTACACTCGCAGGCTGCACAGCACTGACCTGACCCTGTAATTGGAGAAAGAGGGAGAAAAAGAGCCCAGATGCGAAGTGGCTCCTTTCAAATGCTGAGCAGCATCCTTTCTCAGTAGAGCAGGGCGATTGGCAGCATGCTGGAGCAGGATTAGGCCCTTTGGGCTCCCCCAGGCAGGGGGATTTTTGTGTGCATTTCATTGTTTTTTCCTCCCTGGAAACTCATGGTAGTTGCAGGGATGGGTGCTCCTGTCTCTCTGTGGTCTCTGGGATGGATGCAAGCACGCGGGGCTGCTCCTCTCTTGTTGCTGGCACCCAAAGCTGCTCAGGGATGGGGAGGCACAGGGTGCTGTGTGTCATCCAGTGGGGCTCGTGTCTGGTTCTGCACAGATGAGTTGAGGGATAACTCCTGCAACACTGTGCCCTTTATCGCTTCGTCCTGAGGGAAGATGTGCTCTTGAGAGCTCCTCTCGGGTGTTTGCTCTTCAGCTCCTCCTGGAACGAAAACCTGGGTCAGGGGCACACGTGCAGGGCAGAGGCTGGTGGCCAGGGCTCTGGTCTTCTGCACAAGACAGGTTTGAGGTTAGCACTTATCTTAAACAAACCAGCTAATACATTTATTACAAATATAGGATGATAAATAACAGATCAGGGAGAGTAATGCAAGCCAAGACTGCTCCCTCCAAGGCATGCCTCCAGGAGCGGATGAACACTTGTCTCAAGTTTTCAGTGAGCAGGTTGGGCTTTCCTACCCCCTGCCCTGTTTCTTCCTTTTAATTCTTGTTTCTGGCTTTACTTCTCTTCCCCACCCGCTGCCCACGCTCTCCTCTTGCTCGGAGGCGAGCGATGCAGCCTCGAAAGCCCCATTCATCACCGCCTGCTAGCGAGGCACTAGCAGCCGCTGCCGCTCCATTGATTGACTGTGGCGGTGAGTGAATTTAAAATCATTACGCTCCTGAGACAGCTTTTAAATATGATGAGATGAAAATCAAATCTGTAAAAAGCCTTGTGAAGGGGGTGTCTCCAGCCAGGGAATCTCATGTGTCTCTGGGTGCTGTTGGGCTCTAGGGGAGACCCCACTGCCTCGGACCTTGTGGGTGTCCCCGTGCAAGCCTGGACCATGCCGTGCCGGTGAGATGGGAGCGGACAGGCAGCTGACGGCAGAGAATTAAGTAGAAATATTTCACTGTAGAAAAGACTATTGTGTAAGGCCATCCATCTGCTGTCTGTCTAATCCTTTGCATGAATTAATGAGCTGATTGATTAGGAAAACCTTGCAACAGCCGGGTGAGGTAGATGATTCTTGTCCTCATGTTACAGGTGGAGGGGAACTTGGAAACCTTAGTCTTAACCTCTGTGACTCCATGTTTGATGTTTGTTTGCTTTTTTTTTTTATTAGTGAATGCTGTGGTTAAGACATTTGTCTGTGTCTTGTTTTACTGATGGATCAGATTTTTGGATGCTTTTTGGCTTCAAGAGCAGCTGTGAGAGCTCAGTATGGCTGCAGCTCAGCCCTGGAGAGTCTCAGCTTGGGATCTCATCTTCCAATGTGTCTGTGGCAAAACAGTGCAGTCTGCTACGGCTCTTGGCTGTGATGTCTGTAACTGACAGTCTTTTCTCTTTCCACTGGATAAGGCAAACTCTCACCATTTCTTACATCATTGGCTGTTTAACATGCCTTCCTCTCACCCCGCAGCCTTCACCAGGCAAAGCTTTCCGTAAGCATCCCCATATTCCTCAAAGGGACTCTCGTGGCCACCTGCAGCTTGCAGAGAGTCTGGTTGCCGATGCCTGGATGCACGGAGCATCGCTCTCCTCTACGGTACGATGAGTGCAGCTTTTCAAGAATGGTGCATTGAGCAAATGTCACTCTACAGTCCCAAAATCTATCAAAGGAAATGACAGCAGCTGTAAACATTAATCATCCAGTATCATCAAAATAAAGTTGTTGCAATAGAGTACTGTCAAAGGATAAATGTCTCTGCTTCAGCTCAGTGCTGGTTCCATTAATGCTGCTGGTTCACCAAGGTATTCTAGCAGGAGGTGGTAATTGCATGGCCCAAGTGCTCATCTTGTGACATTGTTAATTAACTCTTCCCTCTCCAGGCTGGGCAATTGGTCATTCTGATCACAAGGAAAAAGCCTGGGACAGTTGAAGAGTTGAAGTAGTTTCTTTTCATCACTGTGCTGAGAAGTTTGTGCCTGGCCCTGTTTGAGTAAAAGCAGGGGGGTGTGTGGAGCAGCACCGAAGGGGCATTTGCCACCCACCCTTCTGAGCTCTCATAGCTCAAAAAGAGTAAAGTTGTAAAAAGCAGTGCAAAAAAAAAAAAAAAAAGGTATTGAACATCTGATTTGGGGTATAAAAATACCTGCTTCTGCTTTATCCCTGCTTCAGGATGTGGCTTGGAAACAAGCCTTATAACCCTTGTGCTGGTTCTGCCCCTGCTTGGGGCGCAGCAGGTACAAACACCGCGGGCAGGCGTAGTGAGGGTGACAGATAGGGCACCCATCAGGGGTGGCAGGACAAGGGATGTGACTGCTGGTGTTGCTGAGCCGAATAACTCCTGGGGATGGAGGGAGGCACTGCAGTAATGTCACTTCCAGCCGCCTTCTCCTGGGAAGGTGGCGCTGAGCAGTGAATTGCAGGGTCTGGCATGTGGCCCAAGGGGATGGAGAGCGGCTGGAAGTGGCTTTCTGTTTAAAATCCAGGAGGACTAACCTCTCGCTTGTGTTTTATGGCACCATTGAACTTTTATGCTTGCTGGGTTTGAGCCTTTCTGTCCTGCGGGGACCTGGTCCGTGCTAGGAAAAGGCTGTTTGCAAACTGCACCACAGAGCAGGACACTGAGGTAGGCATGGGACTGAGCTGTGCATCTGCCTGGCTCTGCTGTGCAGGACTGAAACTGTGGGGTGCAAGCAGGCCAGGTGGGGATGGACACCCAGCTGAGCCCGTCCTGTGTTGCTCTCACAGCCTGGCTCCTGTTTACCTTGCTAGGGAAATGCACGGGCACAGGAATCATGCAACTGCTTCTGGAGAACATCTTCCACAGAGGAGTAAAAGGAAAACTTCAATAAATGAACATGTTTCAACAGCTGTCCCAATTCACAAAGGAGCAGAAATCAGGCCGTGGAGTTTGTGTAACTGCTTCATCTTTGAAGAAAGGAGAAATAAATCTGTGGGATGCGAGTCTTAAAGCTCCCCAAGAAATGCTCACAAAGTGAACACCACCATCCAATTGAAGTTTGGCACGTTGTTTGCTACGTGGGTCAGTTTGCTAATCTTGAGCTTCACTAATGGTTTTGCAGAAACATCCTCTTCTGTATTAAAATCCTTTCCAGTTGTGAAATCAGTTGTAGGTTCTCTAAATATCACATTGGCTTTAAGAAAGAAGCACCAAACTTTCTGCATGGCTTTTTCCCTCTCTCTTGCAATGAAGAATTACTAGTTCCTGTTCTGATATATATATATATTTTTTTTTCTTCCTTTCCAGTCCCTATCTTACTAATAAAACAGCCATAAAGCAGCATCGTGTTGTATAGCCCTTAGGACAACGTACCTTTTTTTCCACTGGAACTTGCAATGGTGAATGGAGTAATACACTTTTCATTTTAATTAGGCTGGGTTGGAAAATAAGTGTGTTTTACTTATTGATCTCGCTTTTTCTCCCCATTTATTTTGAAATGCTGTTGTATTTATTTTTCAGCAGGCAAAATCTGAAGTATTGTTGCAAATCCTGACTTTCTTCTGTGGTTTAGATTATAAGCAGCTACTTGGATCCAGGGTTTGTGGGGTTCCTTAGAGCTGCTGAGTTACAGGTGACTTGCTCTTCTGCAAACAGCACGTAGAACGCCAGCCATGGGGACCACATGGGAAACAGCCTTCAAAGCTGCTCAGGTTTTCTGTGTCCATCTGAGAGCCCATTATAGTGGTAAAGGGAATCATGCCTGGAGAGCCAGCAGCTGCATTCAGTGGGTAAACCTGGAGGTGAAGTGACATGCCTAGGGTTACCCGAGGCATTGCTGCTGGAGCCTGTGCTGGGACCAAGTCCTCTGACACCTGCTTCTGCTCTAACCACGAGACTTATTTCCTTTCTTTGTCTTTAGCTTTGCAGCGCAAGGAAATTTTTGCTTAATTTTAAATGTTCTCCTAAATCTTGGTGATGGCAGATTGACGTAAGCATGTGCTGGATCAGGGCCTGTTCTCTTATGCATATGGATGCGTACGCAGCTGTAAGCGTTTTCCATCTTTAGGCTTTTGCAATCCAAGGGAGAGATCTTCCCTCCCTGCCCGCGGATGTGTCCTCTCTCCCCTTGCACCAGGGGCAGCAACGTTGGGTCCCCTGGCCTCCAGGGTGAGAACATGGGTGTGAATTTGGGTAGAATTGCTGGTTGCTTTGATCATTCATTGTCCATCAAGTCCGCTAATGAGGCCAGTGCATGTGTGCAGCCTCCTGGGACACTTGGCAGCTGGGCATGGCCGTGGGATGAAAGCCCAGGCATTGTGGTGAGATCTCCCCTGGACCACACAAGCTGGGAAATTCCTCCCTGCCTGATGCTCTTGGAGGTTTTGGTTTGTGCCTGGGCACATCAGCAGAAAATTACGTGTTGGTTGTGTCTTGTCTTCCAGAGATTGCCCCGGGTCTTGCTTTTACTGGTGTTGCCAGCAGCTAAAATGCACCTGCTGTCTGAGGGGTGAGAGCAGCAGCTACCAAAAAGGATGCTGCAAACAGGTTGGGTTGGGTGGCAAGGCAAGCGGTGCTCATCCAGCTGGGCAAATGCAGATGGGGAAGTCGAGGCTTTGCATCCTTTTGATACGTGATATCCCTTCAGCCATGCCGTAGCCCAGATGCTCTCTCAAGAGAGAGCAAAAGGTGCTGCCTCATCACTGTGCAGCATCTGAGCTTTCCTAGAGGTCTCCATCCATTTAACAGCATAGATTGTGCTCCTGAAGCTCTGAGATCATGCTGGGTGACAGCCTGATGGAACTCGGGTGGAAGATTTAAAAAAAAAAAAAGCGGTGGGGAGATCAAGTCGGCCCAAGTTTATAGCAATCCCATCTTATTTAAATTAAAAGGGATAGTAATGTATAAACCATTTAAATATTTCATCTGTGGAAGAGCCATGAATGAGCTCGTACCACGTGCGCATGTGTAATGCTTGAGCGGCGGTGGTGAGTGAGCAGGGATGGCAGTGGGGACGCCAGCCCCACTCAGGGCTGTGCTTATATGGGGGAAAGCAGCTATGCCACTTCCAGCCCCAGGCTGGCTGGGGGGTTTTGGTTAAAGTGTTTTACTTAAACAAGGGATTCATTTTACCCAGTAGTCAGTGAAAATTATGGATGTATTAACAGATTGGGTCTGGAGGCGAGGGCTTCATCCTGCTCCTCTGTGCTTTCTGCCTGCTGGGTGCCCGGTGACTCCAGAGGATGCTCAAAATAGCCCCAAATCAGAGCTGTGCCTGCCCAACCTTGTGGAGAGTCATGAGGTCAGTGGTGTAACTGGGAGGAGAATTTGTCCTTTTACCTTTAAAAATAGCCGTATTTTCCTTAATGGTATTTTCCTCGGGGCAGCCCAGGAGCTTGCAGGAGTTTGCAGCCCAGTTGAGGTGCTGCTGAGCAGGAGGGAGTGCCAGGACACTCCAGTTAATCCCATTCCTAAAATACATTTGTCTCTACAAATGAACCAAAACATGCAAAGCTCTGTGGGTTTCTTCTTCCTCCCAAAATCTTTAATTTTCCTGGCTTCCTATAGCCAGGTTGAAGTACGTGTTTCCTCTGCAGAAAATGCTCTTTGATATCACTAAATAGGATTCTGTAATCTCCAGCAGCTAAAGTGTTTAGTTAGGGTCCAAGGGTGTTGTGTGGTGTGTTTTTTCGTTCTTTGTTTGGTTTTTTGTTTGTTTGTTTGTTGGTTGTTTTGTTTTTTGTTTTTTTTTTATTTTTTTTTTTTGGTTGTCTTTACCAAAGTGCAGGGTTTCTAGCGGTGAGTGATTTGGGGCTTATCGCTGGGAAGTGCCGTGAATGCCAGATCCGTGCTTACACGGGGAGAGAAATGCATGAATTTTTCCACATCAGTAGGAGCTGAAGATTTCGCTAAAGGTGTCTCCAGCTGCAAGTAGTGAGATACAGCTCCGCTGGATAGCTCCGACAAGGCAGAAACCTGCATAGAAAATTTAAATGTGGATTTCATGCCTCGGAAAACCATCTATAAGGAAAGATGCAGGTGCCGACTGGCTCTCAGCCATGGAACAGGTAACTCGGGCTCCCCGATAGCGAGGTTGCTGAAGCACAGACGTGGCTGTCTTGACTTCTCTGATCCGACTTCAGAGATGTTTGTTAGGGAGCCCTGGGCTGGATGCTGGCTGGGCTGGGCTGGCTCGAGGGCTGTGGCATGGCCAGGTACACATGGGGATGGGTCAGTGCTGTCCCTGCAGGTGCCTCTCCGTGCACTGGTTGCATGGGGTCCTGCTGGGTCAGCTGCTTCTGTTTCAATTTTTATATGTAAAAGCTCCATTAAAGGTGGTTGTGGCCTGGGATGCTATGGTAACACTGGCTGCGGACAGACCTGAGACAGACTGACTGCAGCCAGGGCAGGGGCAGTGGGGACAAAGTTACCTTCCCAATTACAGCCTCTGGCAGTACATGCTGAAGGAAAAGGAAAAGCAATAAGTAAATCGAACCTCTGTTTGTTATCCTTAAGGTCTGTCCGTTAGCTAATGAGGCAGACAGCTGAACCTCTTATTAAATAATACTACCTAGCACTTTTGTAGAGTTATAGGTAGTAACTTGGTTAAACCCAAGCTCTGTATCGACAAGGGGCTGAAAACAGCACCTTCTTCTGCTGGTGATTTGATTTCGGTGTGGAGGCTGTGCTGAGTATTCTGGTAACGAGGGCAGGTCTGTGCCTTGATGAGCTCTGCAGAGCAAACCCACCCTAGGAGGGAGCATCACCTCTGCGGGGCTCAGCCCTCCAGGGCTTGGGCCCCGCCAGCACAGGGCTGAGCACTGCCTGTGCTCATCCGACTATGGGCAATGGTTGTGGCCATGGTCAACACATGTGCTACGACCCCTCAGCGCACTAGTGCCCTGTTTGTGGGGTCCGTGACAGCCTTCTGTGCACCCAACTTTGCCTGCTGCCATGTGCTACCCACGCAGCATTGTGTCAGCTAACTCACTGCTCTGCCCTTCACCTTGCCCCCCTCCTCACACCCCATAGAGCTGCTGTGTGGTTTTGGTGCCCGGCACGTAGCTAATGTCTGTTTGTAAGACAACACTTCAGCATTACTTAGTGAAAACACAGGCAGCATTGTACAGCTGGTAGCAACATTGATTGAAGTGATATTTAATCCAAGGAAAATACATGATACATAGTCTAGGATTCCTTGCTTATCCGTCATATAATGCAGTTCGTGGGGATTAAATATCCCTCCTGTAAAGTTGTTTGAGATCAGTGTTGTTATTTGTTTTGCAAATGATCCTGACAGGGATGCTGAGTGCTATTGATTACCAATGGTTCTTTAAAAATTACTATTATACTGCAAATTATGAACCTTGGGGGTATCCAGTTATATGATAATGGAAAGGCATTGGTGTGTAATGACACATGCATCATAATAAATTTGCTCTTCCTATATAATGGAGATTGAAAGGGACATGATTTATGACTGATAGCGTTAGCTGCCTGCCATGGTACATCCAAGGTAACATGATGGAATTGCCTGGTTGTTCATCGTGGCAAGAAGTACTAATGATTAGGAAAGCAATTTAGAAAAAACTGCAAAGCCCTTATTCTGAACGAAATCTCCTCTATCTTCCTGTTAAAATATGTAAACCACTCTTCTAATTCATAAATAGCTAAAATCCTTCCATCACTCTCCCATGCTCCACTCCAGAAGTATCTACAAAGCACTGCACAGATGAAAACCAATGCTGTCAGTCCTAGAGGAACTCCTGGGTTTGCTAGGAAAGCCTTTGCAGAGCTCCTGGCCATGGCTGTGATGAAAGTGAAAATGAGAGCCCTGAGTCAGCTGGGAATTTCAATGCGTTGGTGCCCTTGAAGCCAATGGAGGACACTCGTGTTGAGTTGTGTGCTCTCATTCCTGATGATGAATGTGTGATAACGCAACCGCTTGTCTTCCGGGCTCTCCTGGTGTTTCCCAGCTCCATAGCTGAGGACTGAATACTTGATGTGTTTGAGAGGAGCCAAAGGGCTGATTTGGGCTATGGTGGCTTGAGCGGTGTCGCAGGAACCTTCCCCACCTTGGGGACAGTGCTGGGTGCTGTGACCTTTCCCTGACCACGTGCTCTGGGCAGTTGAGAGGTGCTTTCGATTGCCTTTCGATCACGAGATGGCATGAAGGGCTGTTAGGGAGGATTCAATTCCAGGTCTGCGATAGGTAATGCGTTCAGGAAGGTGTGTGGTGCGAAGGTTAAGTCAGATGCTTTTTACTGTGGCCATTCTGTGCTCTTGGCATCCTGCTGCAAATACCAAATGACGGCAATGCAAATAAGCCTTTTCCTCATCATGCTGCTGATCTACAGTGGAGCCCACAGACAGCGAATGCCTGGGTCTGTGCTTCTATATTATCATGCTCAGCAGTCGCTGAGCATAGAGTAATACATGTCCAGGAGCCAGTGCCAGCAGAAGCATATGTAAATCAAAAGGAAGGGAAAAACAGTTTCTCTTCTTCCTCCGGCACCTTCTCAGCATCTTTTGTCATGAAGTCATGTATTGCACTGAGAGGCTGCCACTGTGGAGACATACCCATGCTCTCCCTGAAGTGCCCATGGGCAGGAGGCCTCCTCCATAGATACTGATTTATTTTCACCCTCTGTTCATTTGTTTTACTGTGCTGCAGTAGGGACACTTGCAGAGTAATTTCTTTAAAGAGACTCAGCACTTGATAACATGGCACTTCGAATGAGGGAAGGAGGAGGTGTGTGCTTGTTTAAGGATTGCAAAACCAAAGCTCACTCTGTGCATGGCCCTTCCCTGCACCTGAAGGGGGCCAGTGAGTTGTATGACATCTAAAGATCCAGCTCCAGCCTCCCATGAATGCCACTAGCTCACTTGGAAATGGGATGGAGGAGGGTTGAAATAGCAAAAGGGAACTTGGAGCCCACATGCACTAGTGGTCGTGGAGGCGGGGTGCATCCCTGACCATGAGCAGGACTGTGCTGTTACCCACCTTATCCAGAGGAATTATTCCCCCTGCCTGAAGTAGAAATCGTGCCCTGGGGCGAGGCTGCCAGGCTCTGTCCTGCTAGCCCAGCTCCTCAGAGGAGGCTGGGGATGGCTGAACGCCTTCTTCCTAGAGCAACGAGGAACAAGAGCTCCTTGAGCCAGCACCGTGGAAGCAATTTGCAATATAAACACCATCACAGAGTAAATAAATGCCTGTCCCTTCCCCCTTGCGAGAATGTTATCAGTGGAAATGCTGCCCCTTGATTTGCAATAAAGTAATTATTTATAGTGCTGTTTTCTCAGCCCGAGTCCTCTGCAGGTCATTGTGTGCTCTACCCCATCTCGCGACCTGTTTGTAACTGCACTGTGATTCAGGAGTAATCAACAGCTACAGAGATGCTGTTTGTCATTAGGGAATCATAGAATGGTTTGGTTGGAAGGGACCTTAAAGATCATATAGTTCCAACCCCCCTGCCATGGGCAGAGACACCTTCCACGAGACCAGGTTGCTCAAAGCCCCATCCAACCTGACCTTGAACACTTCTGGGGATCGGGTAGCCACAACTTCTCTGGGCAGCCTGTTCCAGTGCCTCACCACCCTCACAGTGAAGAACTTATTCCTTATATCTAATCTAAATCTACCCTCTTTCAGTTTAAAGCCATTACCCCTTGTCCTATCACTATGCTCCCTTGTAAGGAGTCCCTCTCCAGCCTTCTTGCAGGCCCCCTTCAGGTGCAGGGAAGGGCCGTGCACAGAGTGGGCTTTGGTTTTGCAATAAAAATTAAATCCCAGGGTTTTGTCAATGCTTCAGATATGGGATTCGCTGCTTATATCAAAAGAGAGCTTTTAAGAGGAATTGCAGTTTCGAGGTTGTGGGGGAGGGTGAATCCAGGAGGGGAGATCACAATGGTGGGACTTGGAAATGCTGACACAAGGGACCTCTGGGAGTCTGCAGTCCAGTTTTCCCCTTGAAGCAGGATTTTTGCCCGTGGTGTATCAGGCTGGTGTTAACTTTGTCTAGGCAAGTCTTAAAATGCCTCCCAGGATGGATGTAAATAATGGGTTGGCTGCTCGGGTCCCTGCCTCCCTGGGGGAGCAGAGGTATTTGGGGGTACAGGTCACAGGTTTCATCCTGTGACTATGTGGACCCAACGCAAGATCCTCTGGCACTTTGGAAAGGCAGGGGAGGACCCAGGCTGGAGAATTTTTAGGAGGTGGAGGAAAAGGCTGTCTCTGGCTGTTTATTCATCTTTATCATGCCCAGCTGAAGCTGGGTCAATGTACAGAGCTGGACAGGAGATACCCTTATCAGGAGTGTGCTTGACCTCTGCAGAGATGTGCACAGATGTGAATATGATGGGGAACAAGGTTTTACCCACTATTACCTTTGTAGGTGACCTAACCTGATGTCTCTGATCCAAACCCTCCTAGAAGAGAGAGCTCTCTTCCAAGAACTCTTTGTATAGCAAACACTTCACAGCGACACAGGGGAGGCTGGAGTGGGAGGAAAAGAGCCCTTGTCTGTCTCGGCTGCACTGGGTTGGGTGAACCTAAAAGTAGCAGGTATGAATGCTATTGGCACTGTCATTACCTTAGTGCTTTGTGTCACAGCTGTAGTGGGATATCGTCACGTGTATGGATTCTGGGAGGTCAATCAATATAAAATGGTTGTGATTGGAGCTGTGTCCTTCAGCCCAGTAACTGGCTGCATAAGTAAGTCACCAAGTCAGTTTGCACAGCAGCAAAGCAATGCATAATTCAGGAAGGATCTCTGGGTGACACAGGGGTGGCACATCTGTCACTGCACTGTGCAAAGCAAGCTGGTTGGGGTGAAGGTGGGGAGTCCTTTCTGTCCCCTGAATGCCCTAGGCAGAACCTGATTATCCTTAGAGGGACCAGCATCGCTGGGGTTCTGTGGCATGAAGGTGAGCCACAGACCAGCGCAGGATTTGGTTCTCTTTGGAAGGATTTACATGGAAAATGTGGATACATGAGCATTTCTAGGGTACCTGCCATGACCCCTCCCCAGCCTGGACCATTTCCAGTCCTTACAGAAGCGCTTCCGTGTGTGCCAAGGAACACCTTTCTGTTCCGTGCTGGGGGAGGGTGAGATGGGCAAAGGCGGCCTCAGGGGCAAAGTGGCTGTGGCTTAGAGAAGCTTGTAAGAGGTTTGATCCTAGCTTAGGAAAACTTTCTCCCGCTCTTGTGTGCTAGTGTTGACTTTCAATTTGTTATTTTCCCTGCTGTTGTGATGGAAGTCCAAGTGCTACACAACTGCAGAGATCCTGACATTGGAAAGCAGCAGCCAGCATGTACCGTTTCTCTGGAAAAAGGGATCCATCCAAACGGTTCCTTTATGTCACGCTCTAATTTTTCCACTGTTGGTTTATTTTTGTTTTTGGCTTCTTTTTTTCACTGTATTCTTAAAACTTCCCTTTCAGGGCTTAACAGCTTAACCATTTCAAAATCATGCCAAGCGGAAATGTAGCATACGATTTTCTCGCTAAACATTGTGCTGATCACTCAAATGTATTCTGGATTTGTAGAAAAGCTGCAAAAAACTGGGCTGAAAGAGGGTGAGAATTAGCACTCAGATGAGGAGCCAGGTCCTTGCATGCTTAGGAAAGATCTGGGTAAGCAAACAAGGTGCTCCTTGCCACCTTCTTGCTCTGCAGCATCTCGTATTGGTGTGGCTCACAGCAGTATTGGTGGGCAGGAGGGTGGGTAGGCGTGTGCAGATCTTAGTCCTGAGGCCGGTACAGTCTTTAAACATGGATCTTGGTCCTGGTTGTTGGTCCCTGATATCTGAATTATGCTCCAGGCTCTGCTACTGGATTCCTCTCTGGGTTTCAGCAGCTCCCTCAATCTCTTGGGCCTCCCTCCCTTTTCCACAGGAAAGGGATTGTAGTACCCAAACCAGCCTATTTTCCAAGGAGGGGGTGTTTGTGATTCTCCTCTGTAAAAAACCTCCTTCTCCCTGTTCCTCCAAGTGAAATACAAAGGAGATGTGAATCACCATCAATGCCAATGTACCAGAGCCAGCAGGATAACGTTACTGCTGGCGTGCAAAGGACTCTGCTCTTGAACACATGCCCTTCTGACACCCTGAATTTCTGCTGAGGTTGGTAGCTCCCCACTCTGCTTGTCCTGCTGAGATGCTGGAGGATTCAGGGTAGAAATGGCCCTGCTCCTGGTCCCCCCCAGTGCTGAGGGAGCACCTCTGATGGGAGCAGATGCCGCTTTTGGGAGGCGAGATGAGTGTTATCTGGTCACAGGGACAATGAGACCGTAAAGAGCTGCATTTTCCCAGGGAAGGAGAGGGCAAGGAACACTTCTGGAAATGCACACTCCCTTATCGCTAAAATGGATTTTTGCCATCTAATGACTGCTGTGACACAGGTCACTGTGCAAACCTGGGCTCTTGGGGTGATGATATGGGTGCAGACTAGGACACAAGAAGACAACTTGGCATTGCAGAGCTGGGAGGTTGGTGTGAGTCCTTCTTTCCAGAGTTATTTTTTTGCCATTTCTGGCTTTTTATGGTTGTTCACATTAGAAGACCTTTGAGGTTCCTCACCAGTTGCAGAAAATGCCAGTGGCCCTGAGCTGCAGAGCTGGGCTCTGGATCATGGCAGCTTCTGTTAAAGATGCTCTGAGCTGGAATTTGGTCTTTCATTATAGCTCTCAGGCTTGCAGGGTGAAGTGAGGGACAGCTGATGATTATTAGTAGCTTTAAAATTAATAATGCTCGTTATTACATTTAATCTTTCATTTATAATAAATATAATACACGCTGTGTTGTACCTAGACCAAGAAATGCTCGGGTTCCTGCGGTGCTACAGCTTGGGCCGTTGGGAGCTCCATGTTGAAGTGAGCAAGGAGTTACTCAAATCCGACCTGTTCGGTAGAGGATGTGGGGAAGGGCTTGGTTTGATTTCCACAACTCTCACCTGCATAAGTCCTGGTGCAGGGGACAGGCTGGATCCTGTGCCCTGCCAGTGCCGTGTGCCTTTGAAGCAGCTCCAAGTCCCTGCTTGCATCACTGAGACCAAGAGCCGAACGTGGCCCTGTGATTTATTTATAATATTCCTAGGGCGAAGGGGAGGGCATGTGAAGGTCTCTGGGCTGCAGGCAGAGGTGAAGAGTGTGGTGTAGATAGAAACCATGGAGTGATGGTGCAAATTGTGAACATGCAGTGAGGAGAACGGGTGGACACGTTCGCTGCTTACAAAACCTCTGGCTATTTGGGGTGCAGGAGAAGGGAGGAGACGGATTCCTCAATGCCTTTCCTCACCTCTCCCAAGTAAATCCCTGCTGGCTGATGGGGTTGGCACATGCAGAACAGCTTGGCTTGATGCTTCAGTGGATGGTCTGCAGCTGGTGCGATAGTCTGCTCAGAGCTGGGAGGTGGGGAGCGTTAAGGAAGCTGGGGGGCAAAATGTCTTGCCATGATCTTCAAGGAACAGTAATGAAGAGAACTTTCTGGTATTGTTCATATTGTAGGAAATTTCCCCCCTCCCTTTTCAATTAATAACCATTGGGGGAAGAGACTTTCCTAGCTTATAGGGGAACAAAACTGAAGAAACTGGTTGCAGTCATGTTAGAGAGTGTCTGGCTCCACTTGAGTTGTTTTTCCACTATTTGGGTAAATAAGTTAAGACAATAAGAAGGGCTGCTGAGATAGTTGGCAGTGAAATGAATCCCCTGGGAGATCGGGGCAATGTTGTTTATTGGTGGGGAGCTGCCTGTGCATGAGGGGTCAGCCTTGCAGTTATGTAGAGAGAAGGGAAACAAACTGTCTCTGTTTTAGCACTGGATTCGTTGCAAGGAGATATGCCAAGGATCATTAGTGCCACAGCCATCATTACCTTTTGCTTGGATTAGTTTTTTCCATTTTTCTTTTTTTTTTTTTAAGGCAAAAATAATGGCTGGTTCCTGTTAGATCAGATATGGACAAAATAATAGCAGTATCACAAGGATTGAGGTCTGCAAGATTAAATTTGAAAGGGGGGAGAAATGATAGCTTTGGCCCTACTTGCTGTTACACCAGCCGTACAGATAAATGACTCTGTATGCAGATAAGCAGGGCAAAAATAAAAGGGATGCTCAGGAAGAGATGTTAAGAAAAATAGGAACTAATCAGCAGATTCAACCACTGTAATAATGCAGTAAACATGGAAAATTGCATTATATTAGCTCCTCTGCTTCTCATTGTATATATTAGCCACAAAGTCATTGATAGGCAGTTCGCTGTAAAGATGCAGTGCTGCATATATCAGAGTTCCCCCCTCCCCGGGGGGAAGGCATTTGAAATGCTAAAGGGGAAAGTTGTCTTTCGAACTGCGTAAGGAAGAAGTGGCTCAAGTCGAGCTGGAGAAATGCTCGCAGCTCTCTGAGTTAAAAATCTGCTCTTGAGAAAAGGATGGCCGGTCTGTTTGTCCCCAGTGCTCAGGCAGCAGTAGCAGCCGTGCTGAGGCACGGCTTCATTGCGGTCCTGGGATGTTCCCCTGGTGCGGGAGAAATTGGTCTGCTGCAGATTTTTTTTATATATATATATATATTTTTTTTTTTTTACTAGTGAACTCGATTTCCATTTTGTTCAATTTCTCACAAAGAATGACAAGTAGCCACTGCAGCCTTTTCCCCTGAGTTCAAGTAAAACCAGCATGTAACATTATTTGCAAATTAACTTCATCCCTCTGGCTCCCAGCTAAAGTGGGAACTACTCAGTCCGGGGTCTCTCTCAAAATATCCGTTTAAGCCATATAATGATTCTGACTCTCTCATGCATAGTAGATGAAAGAAGAGCCGCGATTTATTTTTAAAGCTTTGAACCCCAAACATGGTCAATCATAGAAAAAAAAAGATTTTAAAAAAGAGAAAGTCACGATAATGCAAAGCTGGAAGAAAAGCAGCCTTACGCTTCACAGTAAAATCTATTTTCTTTGCACTTTTTTATTAACAGCTCCAACTATGATCAGTGCATAAATCTACCTGCAACACAGGATGTTGGAAAATTACCGAGAGACAGCAACGTCCTCCCGGCTGCTTGGCGAGAAAGGAAGGATGCATCTTCAGGTATGGGCTAGTATATGGTTTTATCCTCTATTCCCCATTTGCATTGCACTAAACCTGCTTGTTGCATTGACTAGAAGGGGGAAATAAGGTGTCTGCAAGAGGGAAACTTCAGAAGTGATTCTTTAAACTTGTCTCAAGCCACAGATAAGTTGTCTGCCTGGGACCTGCTCTGCAGGCTCTACCTGCTCTGCCTGACTGGGGAGAAGTGGTTAACGGTGGCGTTTTGTCCTGCATTTACTGTTGGTCTTAATCTGCCCCCGTGGAAGTATATTGTCCAACTCCTCTCGATGATAACAGGGTTAGAGTAGCGCTGGGTGCTCCTGCAGCCAGGAGTGAGGCAGCTCTGCTCTCCTCCCTGCAGCAGCACTGGAAAGCAGAGCACATGCTTTGCAATTACCCCCTCCCCGGGTCAAGTTGAACATCACATATGAAATTGCTGCTTCCCTGGTACCGTAGCAGCTTCTTAGAGATTGCATGAAGGGCTGAGCAGGATGAAGCCACATTGGCTGATGCTGCTGAGCAGCTTTTCAGCATAGGAGCAGAGCTAGACGCTCCTCCTGGGCTTTTTTAATTCAGCCTCAATCCATACACTTCAAACAGGAGCCTTGTTTTAGGATTGTGCTGAGCACTTGAGTGTCCCAACAAGCTGTTCTCATGCCTGTAAGGGCCAGCAACAAGCCAAAAAGCCAGTTTTACTTTGCTTTGAAGAGGATGGGGATTGCTCCCCGTGAGCAGGGGAGGATGAAGGGGAGCAGTGGTTCCCAGGACAGGGAAAGGGAGGGCTAGTGACTTTCTGAACGTGGATTTTTCTGACAGTTGTCTGACACACTGGGCTCAACCCTGACAAGCCACTGTCCCTGAAACACTGGCCCAGCACTGCAGCTGGATTATAGCCATCACGTCTGTCTCCCTAGGGTGAAAAAAGGGGTTTCTAGCCACAGAGGCCAGTTTAAAACAAGCCAGCCATCTCCTGCGTGTAAGGTGATGTTGTGCTTTCCTAAATATGTGGTCCTGCAGCACTCAAGGACCTAAGAACTGCTTAATTCTTGGCAACTGGTCAGCACTGCCATGTTGTGGATTGTGGTTTCTCATTTATCTGGGTTGGTTGGTTGCTTGTTTTGTCTCCTGAGCAAGTGGTTTGAGGCAATAACATGAATTAGCCTATCTGTCATCTTGGTGTTTATAAATGCATATCCAATGGGACTCACTGCGTTCAGTCAAGCCCTTTCTTTTCACAGTGTCCATCACTCCAGTTTGCGTTTCCCCATCGCTGTGCTTGTGTTTGCTCCCTGCAGCGACCATTTGGGACTTGCAGTGGGAAGATTGCTCTCACTGGGGCTGGCTTTCACCTGGGGCCTCTTAGGAGATGGCCGTGTGTGAGCATTGGGGTCCCCAGCATGTAACGTGGGCTGCAGAGGAAGCCTCTGGTGGGACCTGGTGTCCTGATGTCTGTGTTGGAGCATGGCCATGCCAGTGGGTAAATGGGGTGGAGAAAGATGTGCTGGGGATCAGAAAGGAATTGCAGATTTCGTTGTTTGAGTACGCCTTTGTTTCATGGATGTGTTGGCCAGCATCAAGGTTTCCTTGTCTGTGGGAAGGTCCGGGTATCTTAGAGAAGCAGCTTAGATTGAGTTGCAACTGCTGAGGGCTCTTGGAGTGGTGTTGGGTCCTGTCTGGATCTGGATTAGTTATACAGGTACTTTTATACATATTTTCCAAAGAAAAAGATGAGGAGGCAAAATGGGGAAAGGCGTTAGAAGGGCGGTGGGTGACAAAGCTGCTTTCCTGGTGCAGGGTAACTGTTGTGCTGAGCTTTCAGCTGGTTTTCCAGCTTTCTGCCACTTCTGCCTCAGCCACAGTGCTTCATCAGTACACATTTCACCACGGCAAGCTCTCCCCAGAGCTTCTCTGCAGTCAGGGCTGGTTTACATTTTCCCCTTTAGCCTCCCCTGCACTGAAATGCACAGTGCACAAGTGTCAAAGCCTGATACCACGTGCCAAGAGATGCTGCAAAGGTGGGGTTGCCTCCCTGCAACCTGCCATTCCCACCCTGTGTTTCTTGGGAGAGCTCTGGCATCCCACCAGGGCCATGGTGGAGTTACTTTTTCACCCCTTCCCAGCCTATGTGTGACCCCTCATGCTGCGGCACATCCATGCTTGTCTCCCTCGCCCTGAGGAACCCCACGTTAGAACAGGGAATCATTGGGTGATGCTGCACATTCAATAGCTTGCTCCTCCAGAGCAAGGCGAGGGCTGAGCGTAACGCCTTTTAATATTCCTTCTCATAATTATCCTCTTAATTACTCAATGAAATGCCCAATAAAACAAATCACTATAATTTCTATTTTATTCTCTGCCTTTCGTAGTTTACTTAAGAGTGCAGGATCCATTAAGGAGGCACTTTCTCATAAGGGAATACTTTCCAATAGATCATACTTACAAAACGTTTTTTTGTTCGTATCCTGTGTTTCATCCTCGTTTTCTGTGCCAGTTTGCTAATTACCAGAGACACTGGTGGTTGGGAAGCACTGCCTCCCTTGCTGCCCATTCCCGCCGCGGTGAAGTCACAGTGCTGAGTCTGTGACAGCCCCATGGCAATGAGTTTGTGACATCCCCATGGCAACTGCCTGTGATGTCACTAGTGGGGATTACAACTTTGCGAAGCATCCAGGCGCAGGCAGCGGGGCTGGAACTCTTGGGCTCTCACATGTCTTTAAATAGAGAAGAATGAAAATGCAGGGAAGTCTTTAAGAATGCTTTAGATTTCCCTTTTTTTCCCCTGAAGGAGAGAAAGGTGGTGACTGTGGGGCTGCCACCAGCAGTCCCATCCCCTGGCCTGCAGCAAGTGCAGCTCCCTCTGCAAACTTGGGGTTTGCTTCGGGGCAGCTGAGCCCTGCAGTGGCCCTGGTGTGGGATCCCGTGGCCAAGGGCTGGTGCATTGGGCATCTCCCTAATGTCTCTGGGGGCTGCAGGTGTCCCCCACCCCATAAAACTCCCTCTGGCTCTGTGCTTCTCGGTGATACAGTGAACCTAAAGCAAACCTGGGAGCCACAGTTCCCTGCAGCCCCCCTGCCTGCACTCTGCCCCCAGTCCAAACTGCTGTCTCCTTTGGCTTTCTTTAGTGCTTTTTGTCTAATACTCATAGTATTAGCATAATAAGATGCTGTTCATGCACAGACAGCGAGGGAGGAAGATTCATGTGCGTACCTCTCTAGCAACAGGAAAATCGCCTAATAACACCACTTTATTTTTCACCTGGGGAGGAAATCCAGCTCACACGGCTGATACCACAAACTGCGCAAGGTGTTTAAACTAACGGCCCCAAAACTTACATGGGGAAGCCACCTGACTGATATTTATGTACCTTATTTAGCCAGCAGAAGCAAATCAAGCAGGTGGAAGAATCAATCTCTTTATTTTAGTTTTTCCAAGGTAGGAATAAAAATGATGTTTCAAAGGCCGACATGTCTCGGCTGAGCAGCGGTGGGGAAAAGCAGGCACTGCAGAACATACTGTCCTGTCTCCCGGTTTCTCAGATCATAACTTCTAAGCTGGATTCAATAGAAATAAATGTTCAGTAGCTCCAGTGGTGGCCTTTGGAAATGGAGCTAATGGAACAAGACAAAAAAATCGTTACAACATTTTGACAAGTGCTTAAATATTTAATGCTATGCATGGCACAGCCCAATTGCGGGGAGTTGGTAATGCACCTGCAGGAAGCCATGCCCTTCGTTAGCGAAAGATGGAGGAGTCCTGCGGACGGGGGGAAATTAAGCAAATGCTGTTTGAACTGTGCATTAGTAAACAAGCTGAGGGCAGCTGTGGCTTCAGCACCCCTGTGCCGTGTGGCAGGCGAAGGGCTCGGTGGCATTTCCCATGCCAGGGACCTGTGGAGGAAGAGGAGGGTGGCTAGTTCTTGGAGAGAGACAGTGGAGGAGAACGTGTAACGTTACCCCGAGCTGAGATGGGGGAGATGAAGAGGCTGCAGTGATTAAATAGGATCTGCTGAAATCCTTCCAAAGCAGGCTTAAGAATTAAGAGCCATCAATGTCACATTGAGGGTCACTCGCTGCAGGACACCTCCGGCTGGTGCCCGGCCTCCCCCCGTGCCTCTGTTTAGCCCCATCCAAGCGTGAGGAAACACATCCTTCATTTTGGAGTCCACCCAGCCATTCCCCTCTGCCACAGAATGGTGAATCTCAGCAAGGAGAGCCTCTAAAAAGCAAACTTGTCCAGAGGGGAAGGATTGAACTGTGCACACCGAGATTTGCTTTCTGGGTGTTGTTAGGAAGTTAATGATGGGGGAAGGTGGTAGGGAAAGAAGACAGTAAATGTACTGGCTGGGTTCACATCACCTTTGTGCAGAGGGCTGAAGGCTGGTCCCCCATCAGCAACAGTGATGGAGACTAACCTGAAAATGTGTCAGCCAGCCCGTGGTCCCTGTGAGTTGGGGACAGCGTGGTTTGCTTGCTCAGATCCTTCTTCCCACGCCCGTGGGACTTGCGGTGAAGCCACCGTGCTGCATCTCCAGGCTGGGGATGCTGGCCGTGCCCTGCCTCCCCCGGGGGCTGGATCCCCCCTTCAGCTTGCTGCGGGGTCTTGTTCAGAGGAGTTGTGGCCTTGAGCAATGCTCCAGCAGCACAGCCGTGCCATGGCAGCCTGCGCACATCTGCAACATCCTGGTCTCAAATAATACCGCCCAACACCAGCATGGGAGTGTTGGTGGGACTGGCCAGAGCTGGCATGGAACCCACCATGAAGCCTGCAGGAGTGTCCCATCTGGGAGTGAGCTTCCAACATGGCTCGGACACTTTGATCCTGCACTGGCCACACTGACCTGTGGCAGAGTGGGACCCCCTTTCTTTCATCTGCCACCACAGAGCAGAAAGCCACCAGTGCCACATACATGCACATCCCCATTAGTATTGCAAATCAGGGCTGCCTCTACCAGCCACATGCAGGCAGCGAGCAGAGCCCTGGAGGGACCATCCTGAGTGACAAACCTCTATCTGCTTGGGACTCCCACTGGAGGATGGTTTCCCCCCCACCCCCTCCACCTTTCTCCTTATTTTCCACAGCCTGGAAGGACTGGTCAGAGCAGGGAGATTTTCACACATCATTAGAGCCAAGTGTCCAACTCCACACAGCCGTCAACCCCAATCAGAGCGGTTTAAAAGGCAGCGCTTCCTTCAGTCATCCAGGGATGCTCAGATTTGTTAGTGTGAACCAAGTGCTCCCATACGCATGGGAGAAGCAGGGCGATGGAGTGATGGGAAATGATGCTGAGATGAGACCCATGGTATTAAAAAGCAACAGCTCCTCACCTGTGCATCAGCCCTGGGGCAGGCTGTGGGGATTAGGTCCTTCACTTACCGTCTCTTCTTCTTTTCTTCCATGGATGACTGGAGGTGGCCATGGGTCCGTGTCTGCATGAGCAGGGCCTGCAGAAGGGCTGCTGTCTGCAGCTGAGACCTCGAGCAAGAGGTGGTGTATAAAAATGTTCATAAGCAGGAGAAAGCCTCGGCACTGGCATTTCTGGCTCACGAGGTGGAAGCATCCCTCTGCGCAGGGACCTGAGCATTGGAGGTGTCCAGGAGACTCGTGGGCGCTGCATCAACCTGCGGCTCCACAAATCCCTCCAGAACGAATGAGTTACCTGAAATTGGGGAGCTGCGCTTCACCTCTTGCTGTCCCAGCCAGCAACCCTGACCCCAGACAGCTGTAAAAGTGTGTCCTGGGCTTCATGAAGCGATGTAGCTCCGTGCCCATGCAAGCACCAGGAGACATCCGGGCACAAAGTTCCTCTTTTCTAAACTACATCCACAGCCCTGCATGCCTGCAAAGCCATGCAAACACAGCACTGCGATGTGCACACTGTATTTTTTCCTAACTGTGTGCAACCATGTGACGTTCTCTTGGCCTGTAGCAGGCATGTAGAAGACATGTAAAAACTCATCTAGGTGAAAAATCTATATAAAAAAGCCTCCTAGAAAGAGGAAGAGAGGACCACGAGGGAGGGATTGAACCTTCAGAGGAGCAGTGCAAGCACCAAGAACTCCTCGGCATTAGCAGAGGGGTTAGCAGCAGAAAATGCAAGTGAGGATTAAATGTGGATTATATTGCAGCAACGCTGAAACATCATCCGTGCTGAAACATCTAACAAAGGGCTTTATTTCCTCAAGAGAAGAACTACTGGACCCAAAGCAGTCCTAGACATCACTCTCCAGGTGTTAACTCGTGATGAGGTGGTGAGGCAATGAGTATATTAGCTAAGGCAGTGTACTGTGGCATCTGGTACCTCCAGGAGCCCTTGGTGATGCAAACTGGTGGACCTGCTCCTCAAAGCCACATGTAATATGGGATTTTGGCAACCACTCCTCCATCAAACACTCCTTGTGCTCTACCAGATATCAGAAGAAAAGGTTCACTTAAAACTCTTCAGTGCTGTTCAGTGCCAGGTAGAAATGAATTGGTAACACTGGCATTAAACTGGTTGCTGTTCTCCTAGCTCCATTAACACCATTAAAATCATCCAGGACCTTCGGTGTAGAGTGCCCCTGTCTTACTGCGATTGAGAAAGGATGTGGTTCATGATTTTTGTTCTTTTCTCAGCCAAAATGAAGGCTTATGCGTAGGAGCTCCTTGGGCTATGCAGTCAGCCAGTCTCGAGGCTTTCTTGGTTTTGCAATCTCAGCTGAACACCTCCACAGGGCAAGGACCAACTCAGATCAAACTTTGGCATGTAGAGGTGGATGATAGGAATGGATTGACTAGCTTGCACTCATTGAGATGATGGAGGCATGGAAATTAGGACTTTACTTGCCCCCAATTCCTGCCATGCTCAACATAGGGCAATAGGCAACTCTGACCTCATCAACCTGAAGTCTGGATCGTGCTCTGCTTAGGCATTTGCAGCCTGCTGAGCAGACTTGTCCACTTTCTGTCATAAGCTGAGACCCCACAGGAGTGCATGCGGGAAGGGTACGAGCCCTCTGCTCCATAATACAGCGAGTAAGGCAGCCCTTGCACCCTGTGTGCGGCAATGGGGCACCCATAGGTCCCCTGGCAAGAGCCCTAGGTCTGGAAGGAGCAGGAGGCTGTCTGTCCATCTGTCCATCCTCTCCCACCACATGAGCCTGAGTTAGCCTCAGCTACTTTTGGCAGCCCGATTCCCCACTCCAGCAAATGCTGGGCTGCTCAGGAGGCAGCAGGGAGAGGAACACTCTGTTCAGCAGCTGCACATTCCATTAATTTAATGAGGATTTTTTTTTTTTTACAAGGCAGATGGTAAAATAGCTATTTTCTGTTGTCTAATAAATACCATCAGCAAGGCAGAAAATGTGCAATCTCGCCAAGTCTTTTCTGATTCCTCGCCCTCCTGTACCAATGCATTTCCCCGTTCTCTGCTGGCAGCCAGTGGAGCTGGGTGGTGGGATGGGAGGGAGAGATGGGACACCAAAGGCAAGTCCAAAATTGCTGGTGGGACCCATGCAATAAAACGACAGCTTCCTATGATTGGGCAGAGCCTCTGTGTCCTGCTGGGAGAGCTGCGCCCTGGCAGCCTTTGCCGATCCAATTCTCACTTCATCTGATTGCAGTAATAACAACTCACACAAATTTCCTGCCTCAACCTGAAATCTTCCAGCTCTGCAATGCAAATAATATAATGTGTGATGAGGAGTCCGATGACGAGGATGATAATAATAATAGTGATGATGCCTTTATTCAATGAATGAGTGAATCAAGCAAGCAAAAATAAATGGTATTCAGAGCCTGAAAATCAATAGGAAGAGAAATCAGGAGGAAATGCAGGGGGAATTACATCTCTGGGGGAGCGCTGTCCTCAGGAATGGCATGAAGGAGAGATGAGCAAAGCCCTTTTGGGCTGGGCACTCCTTGTCAGCCCGTGTCGCTCCCGGGCTCGCTCCTCTCCTGTGATTATATTGCATTTGCAGAGCTCACTGCTGCTCTGTGCCTGGTCCCTGCCTCTCTGTGATCTCTTTGGCCCCCTTGATTTACAGGTCTCATGGGCTCTCTGAATGTGTCTAAGCAGTTGGCAGGCTACAGACCTGACCTGGGGTTGGGTAATAACTTGTCTTTTGTCCCATGCCCAGGAGGTTGGCCATAAAAAAGCTCCAGACATCAATTTTCTTCTCCACCGGGGTGGAATTGCGAAATGATGAGTTGGTCTTTGCCCTCATTTATATCTTCTTTCCCTTTCTCCTCCTCTTTTTATCTTTCTCTTTTCTCCTTACCCTACTGCTCGTTTCTCTATTCTTCACCCCCCTTCCACTATCTCCTCCATCTTTTATCAGCCTCCCTCCCCTCTGCACATCACTGCTTCTCCTCTCTCCCCCTCTTGCCCTCTTCTGCCTCATTTTTTCCATGCGTTTCTTTCCCATCTCAAAACTTCCATGCTTTTTCTTGCTGTGCATAGCAGTTTGATATCCTCACCTGTAATAGCCTGCTAATACAGTAATTCTACAAGAGACCCTTTAAAAACCTAAAGCCTTGGCAGGCAGTAAAACTCACCTTTTAACGTGGCTTCCTCTTTATCAGGGATTCATTTCAGATAGGATTTCCATGTGCACAGCTCTGCCACTCTGTTAGTAAAAAAAGGATTAATTCCTGCAACAGGTGAATACGTTTCACAGCTCTGATGAGCAGGATATATTCTCCACTTCCTGCAGGTACATGGGGGATTTAATCATCTAACACAGTGCTTCTTTTTGTCGAGCGTGTGTTTAAAGGCTTGTGTTACATACCTGTATCTGTGCAGAGACCTCCTGAGGAATGCCCTCTTTCACCAGAGGGGTATTCCCATGAAACCTTTGCATTATCCAAGGGATTTTTCCTCTCTCTGGAGAGATGCTGTGTATCAAGCTTGGAGCTGACATCCTGCTCTGTCAGGTGGTGCTGGCATGGGTTGAGGTTACTCAACGCTCTACCCCAGCATCCCTGCTCTGAGCATCTCGGGTGCTTGGACCCAACTGCTGAAGCCTCCCATGCCTCCTGTCTGTCCCTCCCAGCAGTGCTTTTTCAGACGAGGGTCTGGCACAGCTCCTGCTTGGCAATGCCCCTTCTCCAAGCTCTCAGAGTGGCATCTTCCATAAGCATAAAAAAAAGGATAGGCTTCTCCTGTCCTTTCCTCTCTAGTCTCTTTCAATGGTGTCTGCAGCTTTGTATTGTATTTAAATCTATGCAAATCTGTTAGTGGATAAAATATGCAGAAGGCAACACTGGGAAATTGAATCTGACTTGCAACTGTGCCGGGATGAGGCACTTGGTAATTGAATGAGAGTTTTCTTCCCTTTGCCCCAACACCTCCAGCAGGATCTGCTGTAGGGCAGTAAGGAAATATCAGTGTCCTAAAGTCCTCTCCATCTCCACTGCAATATGGGCTTGGGGATGGGAGGGATGAAGAAACCAGGATATTCTCCTGTATTGCAAATGTTGCAGAAGGGCTGACCTCCCTTGAGCCCTGCCAGTGTCACGCAGTCTCCCTGCTGGCCCCCAGGTGTGGGTGGAATGGGCAACGTTGAACATGGCGTGTGATATCTCTGCAGTAGCGGCTGAGATGGTGGTGTTTTGGGGAAACATCGAGTGTGATGGTAATAGGCAGCGCGCAGCCCTCGGAGCTTGTCCCAGAACAGCAGGCAGCAAGTTACTGACTGCCGGTTCCTGGTTTGGGGTTGCCAGCTAATCCCAGGACACACAGCACAAGTTCAGTCACCTCTAGCGGGTTACTGAGCAATCAGGCAGGAGATGGCACTGAGCAGGGAGACGTGACTTGCAAATCTTCCTGCCAGGCTGTTTTCTGGACAGCACAAATCTGGAATAATTCCCCTTGCCAGGCTGACAGCTTTAGACACAGGAGATAAGGTAGGAGATAATAAGGCATGTCTAGTGCCAGGTATTCAAGATTTTCTAAGTACATTGCAAACAGGGAGCTACAGGGCAGCATTGCTCTTTCCATTTCACACACAGGAAGGCCCTTGAAAAGTGGTGAAGTTTCCTGCCAAATCACCCCAGGGACCATAATCTCTGTTTTATATTTACAAAGCTTTGGGACAATGGTTGACTGTGCTCCACTGGCAAAATAGTAGAAATAGTCTTTTCTAAGGGAAGAGAGCCTGATCTAACAGAGATTTCACTCTGGACTAGGTAAACCTCAACAAAATGGTGTTTTCCAACAGCAAAAGCTGGCCTGTTCCACATGAGACAGGGTCTTCAGTGAACAGGATGGCCAGAGTGTGAGGAGAGAGTCTGCAGACAAAAAGGAAAGATACCAAAAGATTGCCTTGCTAGCTGAGTTGTGAGGTGTCCTTCATGCATTGCTGAGTACAGCAGTGGTTGCCATCTGGTCCACCTTCGTCATTGTACTGATCCATACCAAAACAGTTGTGAAGGGTCAAGGAGCCCTGTTGAAGGGGCAAGTTCCTGGGCAGAAACTGGCCCAAGGAAGTCCGTAGCTTACTTTACAGTTTAAAGTGGTGCCAATATTCCCATCACCAGAAGTGTCAGACGAATGTTTCAGGGCATCCAAAGACTCTGCATCCTGATGGCCAGCAGAATCCAGGGCAGCATCAAATAACTACAGCTGCTTGGACAGAGCTTACAAAGATGATAGAGCCAAACTCTTCTCAATAGCAGCAGGCAGCCTAATGGGGGGCAGTGTGCATGAAAGCAGCTTGGGAGGTTTAGGTTCAGGATATTCAGAAAGAGCTGTGCACTAAGAGTGTGGTGCAGCCCCAGAACAGGTGGCCAGAGAGGCCGTGAGATCTCCATTCTTGGAGGTCTCCAGGACTCAGCCACACTAAGCCATGGCTGGTCTAATGTTGCAGATAATCTTGGAGATAACTCAGAATGGAGCTCACTCCTTCATCCAAAGGACAGGGGACTTTCACCTGCCTTTCTCCTCAATGACATGCCTGGAAGAGACTTGCCACCCTAAACCGTTGTGTACTTGTGTGTTTAGAAAAGAGCCAGGCTTCAAGTATCACCTCATTACAGCTGATAAGTGAGGTTTATTACAGAAAAGGAGGTCTATCAATCTCCTTGCTCCTGAGGGGACTAGCTCTTCAGCATGAATGGCTGGGGGATTTTAATGGAGTTAACTGAAATTTCTACTAGGGAGCTAAGATGCTGGCATTTAGCTGAAGAGGAGAAAACATCTAGTTTTCCTTTGGGAGAAAATCCCTCAAAACTCAAGAAAATGGCATTTTCTCAGAGTGGAAGGAGGGAGCTCCTACCACCTTGGATTCCTGCCCGAACGGAGGCTGCGTGCCTGGGATGGTATGTGTGGTCTGTCAGGGTTACAGCAAATGGACTAGCGCTTTCCTTTCGTGGAGGGTGGTCTGGACAATTTGTGAAGGAGATATTTGTGTGCGTGTGATGGAGGGGTGACTTTGTGTGTTTAGGCCATGTAACATCAGTTCCTTGCTTGCAGACTGTACATCTCATTCCAGGGTTTTTTGGGGCTGATGTGCAAAGCGATGGTGACTGGCCTGTGGTGGCCGGTGTCCCCAGAGAAAGAGCAATGGGTGCATCTCAATAAATACATCCAGAGAGTCCTGCTAGCTGCTCTGTCAGAAACGGCACTGCTTTTAACTCCCTGCTGGGAGAGGGACACACATGTTCTGGTTAGTTGGCTGCAGCCCATTTCGTAAGCGTGGAGACACCAGGCGTCACTAGTACAGCAAACCCCAATTAGTTCTGGAAGCAGCACATGCAGAATTGAACTTGCTCCCCAAGGCAACAGCAGGGAAACCAGGCTTGAAAAGCAGTTGTTTCCTGGGGCAGGCACAGAGCGTGCAGCCCTGCGCCCGATGCCCGTGCTTGCAGAGCCCTGTGGCTTCCCCGAGAGGAGCAGAAGCTCCAGCCTGCCCCAGGAGGGTGTTTCTTTGCTAATAGCTGGTTCAAGAGACTGGAGCTGGCAGCGCTGGGGTGTGATAACTCCACAGCGGTGCTGTAGATGCCAGCAAGCTCTGTAGATTAAAATCCCAGCCAGGTCCCAAACCAGCTGTTAAAGCCATCTCCAGCAAACTCCATGCTCCTTCAGAGGCAGACACCAAAGTCCCCACTTGCAGCCACATCCCCACCTTTACCAGCTTGCCCCTAGATGGGTTGACAGTAGCTTGCTAGCACATCCCTGGTGGCCTAAAAGCCATTTTCAAGCAGGTTTTCCTGTTGATACTGAGCTGTGCCCTATCCTTGCTTCCTGCCTGGCTGTCCAAGATTACTCTGGGTCTGCCTATGAGAGCTGCAGTCACTGCCAGGACAGGCACGTTGGCCCACCCTTAGCCATCAGTCGTCTTCTTGCCTGGGTGTGAAACCCTTCCTCCAAATCAGCTTCTATCATCTTGGCTGCAATGGGAAACCAGTGGAGCAGAGGGGATCCTTAGTTATAGCACAAATCCTTTACTGGGAGGCAGATTCAGGTGCAGGTGAGACTTTGGCAAATAACACTGAACTTCTGTGTTAAAACACCATCACCCGGTGGGGGTTGTTTTGCTGCAGATGCTCCTTCCCCGCGGTCACAGTACCCACCTGAGCCCCAACCCCAGTCCTGGCCCAGCAGCTGCTCTGCCCTCCGGCTTGCCACTCCCCACGGCTTCGCTTCATTAACTTTCTGATAAGTTGAGAGTTCATTGCTGAGTCTTGAGAAATTGGCAATAGTGCCAAGCCTTCATACAAGGGTAAAAATAGCCCTAATAATTAGGCAATTAGTTAATTAGCCTCATTTACTTGAAAGCACAGAGTGGCGTGGGAAGACTTTTCCACTGTTTTTGTTATGGTTTTTCCATTCACTTTGTTTGCTTTTCCCTTGCCATTTTCTCTGCTCCCTGACACAGATACAGGGACCCAAGGCACTTTAAAGTGGGGTATGCAGGGAAGAGAACACAAGTCAGGACAGGCTGCTGCACAGGGCCAGGGCAGTGCTGCAGGGAGGCAGGACCAGTTACGGTACTGGGGCTTAATGTGGCATCGTGTCATATTGGGAAGCAGGTAGCTTCTTTCAGTGCTGTCCCTGTCCCTTCCCATCCCTGACCTCTGACCCTTCATCACAGGTAAATGCTGTAGCACACAGCTATTTGACAAATATCTAAGGGGCCATGCTCTATACCTCGCTGTTTGTAGCATCCCCTGTTTGTGCCCAGCTACAGCAGTCTGTATTAGTCCTTATACAGTCCTTAGACTAGAATTGACAGGTGAAATGAGGCAAGATAAAATAGACATTTATTGGGCAGTACTGGGGTGCTAGAGTAGCACAAAGCTCAAGGCAAGGGGCCTGGATTGGTCCTTGCCTGTGCTGGCAGAGCAGCATCCTGCTGTTGGCCTGCACCTGCCAGCCCCATGGTGACTGCATCCCTTGGTCCTCACTGCTCCCACCCAGCCCCTATGGACCACATGTGGTCTCCAGGCAGAGCTGCTCAAAACCTCTGTCTTTGCCCCTTGCATGGTTGCACAACCTCACCTGGTTTGGGACATCTGGTGGTTGGATCCCCTCCATCCTCCTCTGACTCACACGAGTCCCATTCATTATTCACCTGGGGAGCTGAATGAATTCTGTCTTCCTGAATTATTTCTGAAGATATTAGATCTTCTCAAATTGTTCATCTTCCCCAGAAATGACAGCTCGCAAGCACCTGGGAATAAATGGTGCCTTGGAACAATTTCATTGTTTCTATTCCAGGCAACAGGAATTCCTCAGATCTCGACATCAGTCCCCAAACCCTGGCGTGTTAGCATAACCTCCAGACAGCTATGAGTTTCTTGACCCAGAAAAAGGATGAGATGTATTATGAACCCTGGGAGACCAGTGTCCTTGCTGCTCATGTACCCTAATGGTGTGCAGCATATTGTGTGCTCCTCTGGCTGGAATTTTCTTGTCGAAACAGCTCTCTGTCAGCAAATGCCACTTCCACGAAATGGGCTTTCGTGTGTGAAATCAAATCAATGTTGATTAATTTTCATTTTGGAAAAGAGGAAAAAAAAAAACCCTGTTAAAAATGTCAAGATGCCTTCTCTTTTCATTCTCACAAGAAGGGCTTCAATTCTTTATCTCTTAATGACCTTTTGTTTAAAGGCTTTGTGTTTTATAAGAAGTACTCAAAAGGGATGAAGCAAAATGAATTGTTAAATATCTTTTGAAGCAAAATTTGTTCATTTCCGTGAACTTTTTTTTTTTTTTTAATAGGGTGGGAATCACACTTCTTTTCTGTCTGATTTTTTGCCTTTTTGTCCTAAACCGAGCTTACTTTCCAAGGCTCCCAGCTCTGCCCTGGCTGACACGTGCCAGCCTCTCCCACTATGCTGTGCAGACAGCTCTGACTCGTGCCTTGACCCTGCTCACATCATCAAATCTCTCTCGACGTGATGGTGCTGGCGATGAGCCTTGGGTTTGACCCCTTTAGCCCTGCTCGAGGCTGACACTGCTCTCTGCAGCATCGGAGCCGCTATGGTGACCTGCAGGCACGTCCCCTCTTGGCTCCTGGAACTGCTACATGTGTTTTTGTCAGCTCGGGCTCCCTTGCTGCACCAAACCGGGATGACGACATCCCGGAGCTCTGACTCGAGCCAACGTGCGGGCATAGACACGGTCATGCTGTCAAACCCTGGCTGCATCCTGCTCCCCTTCGGTCAGCAAAGTGCTCAGCCATCCCGAGGAGCTCTTAGCTCTGACTCCCTCTGCCTGGCAGCCCATCTCCTCCCTACCTTCACAGGGACATTATCTCATCCTGAGCGCAGCATTCCCCAGCAAGTCTACCTAATCAAAAAGCTTAAAAAAATTTGCCTTAATTGCTCATTACTTTTTTTAGTGAGTGTCTCTCATTTGACTGGATAAATTGGACCAGTGTCTAGTACAAAGGATCCTTCTTTTCTGCAAGCCAGGGTGATATATCAGCGTGTGGGTAAGACACTGAGCTTGCTCACCTAGCCCTGGAGTTCTGCCTTCATTAAGAGATGCAGGGCACCAGGATTGCAAGGCAGAGGATGTATTCATGGAGAGAAGGCATTTGCACTTGTGCAAAGTGAGTGTAAATCATCGTGGGCTGTAGGGCAGCCCTGGTTGTGTAGCACACACAGTGTGCCTTGTGCACGCTTTAGCTGCAGGAAAGGCAGGAGAGGAACACAGGGTGCTCGAAGCAGGAGAAGGTGATACCAATGCGCAGTCAGTTGGGGCAAAGCTTTCATCGCTACAATAGCTTATTTTTAGAGCTGGTCCACATTGTTTCACACACATTAAGGGTTTTTGTTTAGGTTTTTTTTTATCCTGGGAAAAAGGTTTTTTGACCTACATAAAAAGGTTTGCATAAAGCTTTTGCATCCTTCAAAATAATTCATAAAACTTTAAAAAAAAAAGAAAAAGAAAAAAAAGTTGTTTCAAGTTATTTGAAACTAATGGAAAAAAGTTCTCTCTGATTTTGTTAGTTTTCCTTCCCTCATTTCCTTTTTTTTTTAAACTCTAAGTAACAAGCAGGGTAGTGGGAGAGAAAGGAGAAAGGGGTCATTAAAGAAAACTGAACATTTCTACTTTCCACATGAAAGAACTAGAGTCGAACTGGAAAATGTTCTTTCAACTTAAAGAAAAAAAATCAGGAAAAAGTTTTGGCTGAAGGGAAAATATAAACGTTTCCAGTGAAAACGTTCTGAGGGGAGAACGGTCATTTTGGAGCATTTCTCTTCCCCAGACCCGTGCGATGCCCTTAGTTTTACACTTAAAAATGTGAGCTGCAGAGATCACAGCCAGCAAACGTTTGGGTTCCTCCTTGGGACTGTGACTTTCCTGCTGTTGCTTGGGGAAACAAACTCTGGATGAGGGACGTGGAGTTAGTACTGTTTTGCTCGCAGGCTAATGGACCCACATGGACAGTTTTAACCTCCGGTGCTGGAATTCTGCCCATCGGCAGGGCACTAGCACTCACTCTCACGGTTAATGAAATCTCCTGTCTTAATTGAGGCTATGAGGGACAGTTTCAAAGTCATCGAGCCTTTATTAAATCTACATCTCTTTCTGTTGCATGGAGCAGGGCTCTCCATGCACGCGTCACTTTTTGTTTTCCTGGCACCGCATCCCTCTCTGCCTTCCGACACATATGTCTCTGTCTGGAATTTCTTCTCCCAGCCTCCAGCACTCGAACAGCCGAGCAGCGTTCGTGTGTCTCCAACAAGTAGCCACTGAGCCCGAGAGACGCATTAGCTGCCTGACCTGGTTCCAGCCAGGTGTGAAAAGATGTAGTGGCTCTGGCTCCGCTCCACCTTTTCCAACCATGTGAGGAGAGGCAGAAGGCTTCTCCTCTCTCCACCAGTTCGCATCATTCAAATCTACTTAAAAAAAAAAAAGGGGGGGATAGGAGTGGTGAGAGGATAGACAGAGCCAATCACAGGGAAAGCTGGGCAGATTAAAAGGCATTTACAGGGCTTTCTGTGCTAGAAATGAAAGAAAAACCCTTCAATTAGCTGTCTGCCCGAGGAGCTGAGCAGGAAGGGATAAAAGCTGAGATGCTTTTGCAGGAGCAAAGGGAAATCACCAGCCACGAGGCGGTTTATGGGCTCCAAGTCAGGTGTCGTCATCAGAGGGGTGTTCAGCGTGTGGTGCTGCAAAGGGAGGACCTTCCCTCAGAGGGCTGCCAAAAGGTTCCGTCCAGCTTTTCTGTCTTCCCCTGCTTTCTTCTGCAGCTCTCCTTCTTGGGGACGACCTGTTTCTGCAGTCCTAAATTTGTGCTCAGAGCATGGGAGCTTCACATTGGCAAGGGCTGGTGCTCATGTCTGGAGCAATGAGCTTGCTTATGTGCTCAGAGAGGTGATGCAACTGCTGGGCAGTGTGATTACATCTCACAATCCTCATCCTTCAGACCCAAGGGCCTCCTGCCCCCATACCTCCATGTCCTATATATCAGCACACCTGGTGCTTTGGGTCACTTGTCACCATTTTGAAAAGCAAACAGGACACCTGGGAAGGGAAGAAGCAGCTGTTCTTCCTCCTTGGGCTTCGAGCATCCACTCCTTGCACACACACACACACACACACACACAGAGGCTCCCTTTACCTAACAATTATTTAACAAAGTATGCAAATAGTATAATTACTGTTATTTGTTTAGCTGTTATACGTGTTTGAAATGTAAATGTCAACCTCGGGATTTTTGCAGGGTACATGTGTGTTGTTGTTGGCTTTCTCTCTCTTGTGTGTGTTCTCCCTGGATTACAATTTGATGAATTTCTCCTTGTCCTAGAAAAAAAAGCTAATGTGATTTCTCTGCGATTACAGCAGAAGATGCCGAAGTGGGGATTACTCACAGTAACTCTGCTTACTTAGCAGATCTGAGTGGGAGGCAGGATTCATTACACCGAGCAGAGAAACAAAGAGGAAATGTCTTTCAGCTGACTGCTTGTGTCTACCGAGGCAGCATCCTCGCCGGTGCCAGGGCTTCCCTCCCTGCAAGGCTGAGGGTCAGGCAGGGCAGCGACAGAGGTGTCAGGACCTTGGAAGTGGGCTCACGGGAACCTGCTCCCAGTCTGCCACAGCTCTTCCATGCACAGGAGGAGCAGTGAGTCTGAACTCTGGTTTTCTAGGAGGTGATTTTTTTCTCTGCAGGAGGCTGGAGAAATAGAAATCACGTTACAGCCACCCTGGTATGGATCTACCCCACCGGCATGCTCAAAGCAGAGCCTTGGTACTCAGTACAGTGATGTTTCCTAAGGATATGTCCCACTGTCGTCTGTCCTGGCTGGCATTTGGTATAAATTGAACACTGAGGAGATAGCTATCGGCAGATCACAGCCTGTAGTTCATGCAATTGATCCAAGGCTTGTTACTATCACCCATGTAGGACTTGGGGAGTCAGTCCATACTCTAGATGCTGTTGAGTGGCTTTTGCAGTCCAGTCTCAGCAGCTGGTCTGTGCTTGGAAGGCTGTTACAGACAGGGCAGAGCCTCTGTAACTGCAGCACTTCTGCTGATGTTTCACAGCATCCCATACCCACTGGGAAGAACCCAACTGTGCTTGGACGTAAGTGCTTTCTCAGATGCACAGCTCCAAGATGAAGCCACTTGGATTCATCAGCTGGAAGCAAGCCTGGCACCAGCTTTCTGTTCAGTTGGCTCAAAATCTAGCCTGGGAATTGGCATGAAAATGGAAAGGCTGCATCACTCCCCTGTGTACCACCCTCCATCCCCATTGTGGCCTCTGTCCGTGCAGCATGCTGGGGCGGAGCTCATGGTTTTCATATGAACCCCAGGGCGGGAGAGGGATAAGAGGTTTTCACCTCCAGTGTGAACCACAGGAACTGGGAAGAGTGAGGCGGTAAACACAACTAACAGCTCAGCTCCTGGAGGAGCAGGGAGAGCTTCACGCCCAGCTCAGCACTGCGAGGTGAACCCCAAAGTGTGGTGCACAGCCAGGGCATTCACTGCTTGTGGTAGGAGGGCGGTCAGGACTTGCCCATATGCAGATGCTGCTGCTGAACCAGGTGAGTCCATGCCCAGCATGGATCCAAGTCTATTGGGATTAGTGATTCCAGCTGAGTATGGGTTGGATTGTAAGCCTACGCAGGGCAGTGGTGAAGCACAAGCTGGGCCCTGTGGCATGGCTGCAGTAAGGCAAGAAGATGCTGAACCAGGCTTTTCTGCTGCTCCAGGTTTCCCCTCTGCTCTCTGGCAGGGCAGGAGTTGCTGGCATAGGAGCACTTTGGTGTGCTGGCTAAATGCTAGGAGTTGGTGCATGGCTCAAACACGTTCATCTCTAAATGGGGCTGTTCATGCTTTCTGGAATAGCTTGTTAGTGCCCTGCTGTCGGTGCAGGTATCTACAGCCATGAGCGATGCCACTGGTCCCCGGACACTTGCACCAGACAGTTGGGCCGTGGGGTGGAACCAGCAAAGCCGCTTCTTTCTTAATTGCAAAGACAGGAATCCAATGACCTTTGGCAGGTTTCATAGCCCAGCAGGCTCGTGTAATTGAAGCCGGTGATGATTTGTCATGGCTCTAGGCTCTCGCTATCTACTTCATTCCTGCTTGCTCTCTCAGTCTCTCTTATTCCCTCTTTCTCTTTCCTCTGCCTCTCACTTTTACTCTCTTCAACCGTAGCGCTTCCCAGCATGAAGAGGTGCCTCAGGATCTATTAATCTTTGAGGGATTTAGGTTTTGTCCCTCACGCTATTTTCTCCACTTCACATTCATTATCCAAGAAAACCTCTTTCTTCCCCTGACCAGGAGACCTGCACCCACCAGAAAATTCCAGCCCATTCCAAGAGCAATCATAAATAATGCATTGCTATGGTCAATACCCCCAAAACAGCCATGAGCTCCAAATCCCAGCTTCCCACCCTCATCAGGTGAAGGTTGAAGCGACATCATCATTTTTATTTAAATTCCCTCATAGGTGGCAGGTTCAATGCTATTAACATATTTCAATTCAAGCCATTCTTATTTTAATTAGCCTTAAGTAATTAGTTCTAATTCATTGCCATTTTTTGCTCTGCATATTTTGGGTTATTTACTTCCCTTGCTAAGTAACAATTTGATGTAATTATGTGCTACTCATTCTTTCTATTTACATATGCTCATTCACTCAGATTTCCTCGTTGAAATTTCAACAGATCCTTTGAATTCCCTCTTGAATTGTTTTCTGGGTTGTCAGCGGTGTGGAAATTGAGGGGTGGAAAGAGAATTGATCCTCTTCTCTGGACATCCCTGGTGCCAAAGGCAGTGACAGTGCATGTGAGCACCTGGGCTGGCAGTGGGCTGCTCTTGGCAGGGAAGGTCCATGCCAGGCTTTGTTCCTGGAGTCTGGATTCCCATATGAAAGGAGTTTGGGGACCGTATCCAACTCTCTCTGTCTTTCTTTTGGGCTGCTTTAGCCCAGATGCCAAAGGGACCAGTCACTGTTGCCGCTTCCCTTCATTTTCTTTGTGCAGTCAAAGATGCTTTCAAATGGCTTGGCTTTCCAGAACTGCAGCGCCTCCATTCCTCAAAATCTCAGCACCCTTTAAAATGCTGTATTTTTTTAGACGTTTTGATTACTTCGAGCAAATTTGCCACATTTATACATGACAGTTTCTTATCTGGAATGTATTTTATCTCAGCAGCCATTTTCCTAAATCCTCTCAAGGACCATATTCTTGTCTTCTTCTTCTTTCCTCAAAGATTGCCCTTCTCTTAGCACCTTCTCTGTAGCTGAGATTCTCAGAGGATCATGGTTGGTCCGTCTGAGGCTATTTGCTGGTCAGCTGCTCTGAATCCATCTTTTCACTCCCTCAAAACTTGATTCTGAGAGGCCTTAACATGACTCCTTGCAAAAATGTGGATTTCATGCTCACATGGAGCATGTGCATACCTGTGTGTATTTGCAAAGCAACCTTTAAGTGCATTACCGAACTCCAGCCAAATTTGATAGAGGGTAGCAGTCTCAAAAATAGCAAGTTCCCTCAAGGTTTGAGCAGACAGGTAGAGGTAGAAGAGAGATGCCCTACTTCTACTGAGGAAAAAGCTGCCATGTTGTGGTAAGCCTTTATTTGATGCTGGCGAATCCATTTGGGAGAGAGCACACATCTCAGCACCCCACCCCCAGGACGGACTTCAGTCAGCATGCGCACCTTCTCAGGCACCCAAGTCAATCAAGCTCAAGGAAATCAGGATTTCATAATTCTGGTGCTCATGGAACTACTTGTTTTTTTCAAGTAGCTTTTTCACTAAAATCTTATCAGCCCTTTGAATCCATGTACCATTAGCAAATGCTGCTTGCTTCATGAATATGCACATTCACAATGTGTAGCATTGGCTTAACTGCTTCCATTGAAGTTGATAATAAAACTCCTGCTGACTTCAAAGAGAATAGAGTCAGGCAATGCTGAGTGCTTTGGAAAATCCCACCCCTAGTTGTTATTTTATTTTTAACGCATCTACTCAGGAGCTGTGGGATGGGACTAAATACTCAAGAATGAGTAAAGAGGAAAAAAAGAAAAGATCAAACAGCTGAAAATGAAAATCCAGAGTCTGAAGTAAATATTTAACGACCTGTTGGATGTAAGACTCACAGTGGGATCAGTTCTCCTTTTGTGTGAGAAAGGGTCACAAACTGCTGCCTCAAGGCATGGGAGAGTTGCTATGCACCTCACACTGGCCTCCATCCATGATCTTCTCATGGAGGCCATTGGTGGAAGTTTAGATCTGAACAAGACAAAGCCTGACCTTCAGACAGTGTCGAGGCTACACGTGCTTGTGGGTTGGAGTGGAATTGATTCCTTACATTCTGACCTTACACTTGGTTTTCCATGTCTAGGAGGGACCGGAGAGGCACTGGTCCCCTCTGCAGGTACAAGGGAAAGGCAAAGACCCAAAGCGTCTCATGGGCCATCAACTCTGCAAACTAGCAGACTACAAGTCTCTTCAATCCCATCTTAAATGATCCATTCCTCGACTCCTCTCTTGCTATGTGTTGTGCAGGAAAAAGGCATTGCAGTTTTACAGCTCTTCAGCTTGTTTTCAGATGAATTACGTTCTCAGGTCTCCATTTTCCCCATACTTGGTGCCATAGCTTCCGAACTGCCATGGGAAGGTGAAGGATCCCTACTACCACCCAATTTAGCAGAGCACTATGTGTCCAATAATGAAGCACATATTTACCTGTTTTGCTGAATCAGGGGATGTTCTCCTTATAGGGACTTTGTGTTTTTAGCGTTGGCTATTTTGGTATCTTCTTCTCCTAAGATTATTTCCCGTGGAAAGAACACAGTATTTTTCATTCCAGCAGTATTTTTGGTAACAGTTACTATTTCCTGACAATATGTCTGTATTTTAGGACAAAACCAAATTACATGTTGGAAGCTCCTTTCTCCACTGCAGCTTCTCCAGCACTACTCATGAGCCAGTAACATCAACACCATAATCTGGAAGAGGCACAATAGACGCTATATTAAGTTTTATACAGACTTGCCATCAAATTACATGCAATAGCTACTTGATCATGTTATATCAATCCATTTTTGCCTGTCCATTTGAAAAGCAATTGCTTTTATCTTGATGGCTTATTTTTTAATTCAGACCTTGCAAGGATTTTACCTACAGTTTTTGTCTGATGACAGCAGAATTCTCCTGTTCATCTGTTTTAGTACAATGTGATTTTGCTGTTGCATAGTTGCATGATAAGGGGTATAGGCAAAAAGGACCCTCGCACTGTAACTCACTTTAATTGTTTTTCTGAGTTTTGTCTTTTACTATCTGTTCGTTAAAGTGAAGTCTAAAAATCTTGACAACAGTTCAAACTCAATGCTGTAAAACGGTCATGCTAAAAACAGTGACAAATATTTTTTTCTTTTGCTCTCCTGCCTGCCACTATGCGCCAGAAGACTGTAAATTTACCATCAAACTGCTGCAGAGTTAGAACCTGTCTTTTCAGCTCAGATGATCATAGGTAAAATCCTACTCCCTGAGTACACCATATAATCGTTATTACAATACAAATCCTAAGTACTCCGTGTAATCTTCTAGGCTGTTTTTTCAAATGCCTTAAGAGAAAACAGGAAGATCATAATTGTAGAAAATTGTATTATATTGCATATTTTGCCCATTCCCTGAGATCAAAAGGGTTAATTTTCCCTTGCTCTATACCTTGTACAAACTTTATATCAGTACAATTAACTCAATTTCGTGCAGGTCAGCACAGAATAAGGTGTTATCTTACAGCGTTATCTTACACTACAGACTTTTCTTGATGGTCGGTTCCTTAAACTTGGTCATGAAAAGACCTACAGAAGTTGAAAGAGTCTCCAGTTTGGATTCAATACAAATTATTCCTGACTTCCATCCCAGATATCTATTGTTCTTCCGGTCAGTACTTTTACTTGAAGCTTAATACTAGTTGGTTCTAAAAACAGTTATGAAGAACTATAGTTGGCTCAATAGGTTTTATTATTAAAAAAAGCCTGTAAAGTTATGGTTGTACTTTTTTCTAAGTGCCAAAGAGATCTTGGATAGTTGCAGAAGTAACCCACAGAATGAGTAGAAATCAGGGAGAAATGAGTTCATAAAAATGTGGCGTTATCTACCTAGTCAGAACCTGCATACTTTGTTCTAGATTGCAGTTTTGTTCTGAAACTTACATAAAAGCACCTTATGGGATGAAACTTTTAGGTGTATTAAACCCATCCCATAATGTTTATTTTTGTATATGGACAAGAAATTACAGCTTTTGTTTTGAGCTTCCAAAGTCATCATCAAAAGCAATTGTTACTTTTTTGAATACTTACTTTGTAGTCTGGTACCTGTCCTACACTAGTTAATTCATGTAACTCTAAAGAAATGGTTGCAGGCAGGATGGCATCAGAAATATGGAAATATAGCATCTGGGTAGAGAGGGTTGGTTTTTGTAACATTTCCATTGAAATTATTTTTTTCTGCCAGATGAACAGATGCAGTGAAAACAGTCAGTCTTATCTGCAGGCTTTCTTTTGGGGAGATTAAATGAGTGAATATCTATCAAAACATTATTTCATTTGCTTAAATAGAAGATATTTATAGCATTTCTAAATATAAACCAAACAGACAAAAAAAGGGAAGGTTCACAAGGAATGGCCACTCTACACAGTCAGATGCTTTTTCTGTACTCTACTAGGAGTATTTTTAAATTCCTGTTTCTTCCCTTAGGTTGGGTGAATGCAGTTCACTGTGCATGGAGGGCATTTAGCAGACTACAATCCTGATGCTCATATTTTGGTCTGCTTCTGTGGGCTGAAGACAGGTTTGCTTATAGATTTCCCTTTGTTTCACATTAGAATAACAATAACAAACCTCATGGCTTTCAAAAGTCTGCCTTTTCCTTATGTTTCGATACAAGTTCTGGAATAGATACCTGGAAAGCCTGAAAATTTAGCAATCAGATGATAGAATAATTTGTATCTTGCAGGAAATTATAAGATTTTGACATTTGTTTGCATTCTGAATAGACTATTAAATTAATATTAAAATATATTTCAGGTTAATTTTAATGTCATTTAGATATGAATGTTTGAGGATTTATCATGTGATAAAAGTAGAAATGAAAAATTCTCCTGAAGTCTTGAAATGAAATGTTGGATTTATCAAAACATTTCTAATTCTTTTAAAATGTGATTTCATGCCAGGAAAAATTTCAGTTTTGCTGAATTGCAACTTTCTGATAGGAAAGTGACCTGACGTCTCACCAGGACTGCCTGACTGTAGAGCCAGGTGGTCACAGCCATTGCCAGGAATTAAGTGGTTTTTAGCCCTTTGACCATTGGTATGATACTGTAGTGTTGGGCTTTTTGTTTTTTGTCTTTTCCCTGGCTGAACTACGTCTTCTTATTAAAATGATTTTGCATTTGTTCTGAAAAATTTCCATATTTTTGTACATATATATAAACTCCCTTGTAAGAAGGCAAGCCAAACTCTTTTATCTTACTGTCCCTTGCACAGAAGTCTCTTTTGGCCATTTTTATTTGTGATTTTGCCTTTTCCCTTGATTATGTATTGAGATTTCTGTTAGACTTTTTAGTATTCTGCCTTGCTTTTGGTTTACGGTGTTCATCTTTGGAGCCTGAAGTCTTTGTATTTCTTTATCAAGGGAGGCAGTTTTTTTATAACTATATTTTCTTTACGTTGTTAGCAATTCCAAGAATTTTTCTGAAATAAGAGCTTTCGCTGCTTCTTGTAAGATATCATCATGAGTAATCCTGAGTCATTTAATTTTACATATTCTAAAATATCTTTTCTAAGATGGTCATACTGACATTTGTGTTCTCTGTCAACATAGTATTTAATACTGAGTCTAATGCTGTGTTTTCCCTGCTTTCCAGTGAACAATCTGAACCAAAAATATACCGTTATCTGAATGTTTTCGATCAAATATTTAAATGCTAGTATGGAAGATGATTATTGACTTTTCAGTTAAATGATGTAGTCTTCTGCAGAAATCAATTTTCCTTATATATTCACCAGCTGTACTTAAGAACCAGCATTTGGCTAGCACTTTTCAGGATTTAAAATAGAAAAATCTCTCATGTGGTGTCTTTCCTTAAGAGATCTCCAACACTTCACAGTCTCATTAGCCTGTTTTTAAATACAGGAAAATTGAAACACTGCTGTAGAAACTTGTCCCAGGTCACTCAATGGCTGAAGCAGGCAGAAAAGGAGAAACGAAGCCATTAGTGCTGTATCCGTCCTGCTGGACTGTCACTAGGTAAATCTGTTCAATTCACAGGAGTCTTAATTTATATCACTAGGCTCCAAGAAGCACGTGTGTCATGCTACGTGCCTAGATAGACAGATAGATGCACAGTTCACATGTCTACCTTACTTTTGGTATCGCACTGTGAACTGAAGGTCTTGCTCAACCGCCTCTTGAACACATTCCAGTGAGCACTGTGAACATCCCCTTAAATAAGTATGATCCATCTTGATTTTCCAGACAAGTCAGGACAAAATACTGTTTTTATTCTGACAGGCATAAGCCGATTGGTATAGAAAACTGAAGTCTCCAAGGCATTTCCCTGGCCCCTAAGGAACCCCTTGGCTTCCAGCCATCAGCTTTTTGTCATCAGTTGCCTTCTGCTTCTGGCAGTAGTATGCCCCAGGAAAGAGCACAAATCTTTGTGAATTAAAGCCCACAACTCTGGGTAGTTAAAAATCCTCCATCTTTGTCTTTAGCCTCATTAATTTTATTCCCACTCTTCCTGCATGTTTGTTGGATTTAGAGAAGGGTCCTGACATGCTTTTCATAATTTAGCTGCCCTGCTCGGAACTGGTTGCAAACATTTCCTTTAGAAAGCTATTTATGGATAACAGTCTGGCCTCCCTCTGGTAACTTCTCCTTCCATTTATTTCCCTATTTCTATTTGATTTTCTCATGTTGATCTTTGAAGTTGCAATGTCTGGTTTTCCTGTAGAGTTCCTGGATTTCCAGTCCTGGGCTTTGCGCAGACAACCTGGCTCATGTTGTATTGCAGGCGTGGAAGCTGGAGAGGTTTGGGCGTGATGGCTCTGAGAGGTGTACAGATCTTTCTTTTCTTAGAGGACTGAAATTGGCCCCCACTGAAGTCATGGCAATAATAAACTAATTGGCTTCTGGAAGACTCATGGCAAGAAGCCCCCTAGAAGACAGTGGGATTATTTTTGCAGTGTGGGTCATTAGCATTGACGCCGGACTACAGAAAAACTGAGACATGGAGCCTTCTGTATACAAAATAGCTCTCAAGGCTGTAAGCAAACCCTTAAAATTGCAAGGCATGGCTGCTCAAAACTGAGAAGATGGGTGCAAGAATAGAGCTGATTTTTCAGGACTAAACTGTTGATTTTTGGATGCTTGGGATTGCTAATCTCAGGAAAGCCCAAGATCAGTAAAAGGCTTGATCTTTTTGAAAAGCTACACTCAGTTGAGAGGCTAGTCCCTGCTTTCCTCCCAGAACTGCAAAATTACAACTTTCAGGCCATACTTTGGAAGGAATTGCATGTAATCTGTACTTTTTGCATGTCATAAATGAATTAGATTATATGAGATGATCAGGCACTAGAGCATCCTCATGTCTCAGTTAAATATTGAGATCACCACAGTGTGTGCCTATGATGAGAAGAGAGGATTTATCCCCATCCATCTCCTGCCTGTGGAGAGCACTGCTTCTCTTATGTTTGTTCACTGTAGGCATTGGCCAAGTGCTCCTAATATACCATTGCTATGACACTGTATTGCCACAACTTGGGTTGCTCTCACTAGTCAAGCATTGCCTATTTTAGCAATATAAAGGTTAAGTGTCTAGGCTGAGTTCATCATCTAGACTCCTCCATAGTCAGTGGAGAAAGTTCAACACCTCCAGAATGTAATTCATCCCATCCAAAAATAGATGTCTAAGACAGGAAGAATAAATCACTCTCTGGGGGCTGGTGTGCATCTCTCTGTTCAGTGATGATAAAAGAAGTCTAGACAATTACCTTAACCTAGACATCCAGCTGTAAGACACCTTCAGCTGTGTGAGATCTAGCTGTGCTTTCAGGTCCCTAAAGACAGATTTCAAAACCCCTGTTCAAAGTAGCTTTCTGATTTCCCTACAGCTTTCAATCTGAAGTCACTTTTGACAATCAGACTACTTCTGTCTCAGTAAGACACATGTGGCAGTTTTACCATAACTGAATAGCTTTTTAATGAAAGCGTTTTTACCCTCAGTCCCATCTGGGAGTTATGCATGTGAAGTTGATGATGGTTTGAGGAATATTTCTTTCTATTACTTGCTGAATCATTGCCACCATTAAATATTGCTGCATAATTTCCTCACAAGGAGTCAGTTCCATGTAGGTAATATTAAAAATGTGGTCCCTATTGGTTACTTTGATTGAACACATGCCACACAGCATGTCCTCCATGAGCAGGAGCACAGCTCTTCAGCTGGCTGGTTGCAAACACTCACATTTGTGAGTTCATTTCTTATGGTCTGAAATTCATCTCTCATCCTCACTTTTGCCTTCCTATGAGCTCATTTGTTAAAGCATTTGGGGAAGGGCAGACAGGGAAAGGCAATGGATGACTACAGAAGGAAAGGGAGAAGACAGTAGAGTAACAAGACTGTAAGGAGTTGCAGTGCATCCATGGAGCCCCGGAGAAGGAGGCTGCCGTGGAAGCAGATGAGAGGAGGTAAAGCCTCTCACATTGGACAAGCAAAGAGCCACCATATCCAGCGTTGCAGTTCCTCACTGCCCACCTTGCCCCGTGGAGATGACCATTGCAGGAGCAAAACCAACAGAGCAGCCCGGGGCACTTGCACATCAGCTGCTCCCCTTTCCAGCCCATGTCTTAGAGCAAAGCCACTTTCAGCTGGTGTTTCCATGAAGAGAACAGACAGTGAGTGGAGACAAGCACAGCCCAACCCCAGCTCCAGGTGGTTTTCCTTGCTCCCAGGGTGGTGATATCTGTTCCTGTTCGGTTGCAGAGCAGATAGGTGAGGACGATGATGTCTCCAATGGGACAACATGGTTCACTAGCAGAGGTGGGCAGACATGTTGCTCCGCGGGTAGGGTGGACTGTTGGAGGGGGGACTTCAGGGTGCCAGTTTGTGTGTCTAAAGCTTCTGTCGCAGGCAAGTTAGAAGGAGGAGAGACCACTCATCTTTTGTGGCTCTGCAGAGAACATCTTGGTTCACCTTGAAATACATGAAGATTTAATTCCTTTGATTTTTGCTTTTAGATTACTTATTGCCCTTACCTTTTAAAAAAATTCCGTTCAACATGGAAGCATAGTCATCAAGGAAAATACTGAAACATTTTGACCATTATGGTTAACAGAAAACACTCCGTTTTTCAAGATGCCTTTTGTCCCTCTTTTTTGGGAGAGGACAGTAAATTTGGATGAATCTTGAAATTTTTTTTTTTTTTTTTTTGCATGTGTATGTGAATTTTCTAGTTGCCAGAAAAAATAATTTGCCCAGTGATGTTACAGGTGTCTCTTTGCCTCCCCTGCCAAGACATCTGCCCACTGCTGTCTGCGGGAGTCCTCGGTGGAGTCCGAGCCGAAGCGATGGATGTGTTTCTCTCTGGGAGTTCCCTGCTTCAGTCCTCGCTGTGTCTGCTCTGAACGCAGCCTGCCAAGATTCAAGCAAATATTCAAGAAAAGGTTGAGGTATTCACCGAGCTCGAACTATTGTACAAGAAATACCCTGAAGCGAAAACAGAGCTATGAGACACCATCACACAGAGTCGCTTCCTCCACCCCGGCAGGCACCATGCCGTACCAGACAAACTCCTCCAGATAGGATCCAGGCAGAGATGTTTGCTTAACACAGCAGCTCTTTGAAAAGGCAAATAAATGGACAGTGAAGCTACACAGACATGTCACTGTGCAGCGATTTCCGTTTAGCATTTATGTTTAGTGCCAGGAAACCCTGACTCATGAATATGAAATCAGAAGGAAAGGAAGAAAGCAGTTGTTCATTATTAGAGCTTCGAATTGGGCATGTGGTGGAAATTAGCATTAAAAAACATGTAGGTTAAAAAGAGGGGGGCTGGCTCTGATGGTCCAGGAGGCTTGAAGACCCCAGCTCTGCAAGCAGGGAATGTGCTTTTGTGGGGCTCTCTCTGCTTGCAGGCTTTGCCCACGAGGTGTTACTGCTAGAGAAGGGCCCTGAAGCTCAGGGTTACCCATGATGAGGTTCTTGCTCGCATAGAGGTGGGGAAAAACAGATCCTGAATATTCTTGGAAATCCTCCAAATTTACACTAAGGCAATGGTGAGCAGAGACAGGGAAGAAGAGACACTTAATAATTATCAGAAATAAGAGAAATAACAAAGACCAACCTCCAAGGGAAAGGAACAACTTCAGATAGAAATCCTGAGGTCCAGAAAAGAAAGCTCACATTTAATTGAGACTCAGTTGGGTCAGAACGAAGGAGCCCACAGCCCCAGTCCTTCTGCAGGTGGGATGCCCGTCTCTGCCCCGCACCTGCGCTCCAGAGCTAAGGACAGCCTCTGCAAGCCTGGCGCAAGCCTGGCTCACTTTAACACGAGCTGTCTTTCTTCCAGCCATGTCAGTGGGACACCATCCTTCTTTCTGCACCTGTTTACCCTTGCGAAAGATGAGCTTGTTCTGCCTCGAGCTCCCAATGCCAGGCCCCAGGGAGACTTATGGGTCGGAAGAGCAGATGCTATCGCAGCAAATATTTTTGATGGTACTGGGAAGGAAGAAGCAAGTAGAGACATTGCTGCAGGGAGGCAAGGGCTTGATTTCCAAAGCAGCTCTTTGCATATAACCCTGGGAGCAGCTCAAGGCAGCGAGGAAGCATGCCATCCCTGCTATTGTCTTCGTCTGAAACCGCCCAGCTGTGCTGTATAAGTACGCCTCTATTTCCTTGCATCTTGGTAATTCCAGCGCCATTAAAATATTATGAGAGCTAATCGATCAGCATGGGGCACAGCAGCTCGCAGCAATAGCAAAACATTTGGGAGATACTCTTGGCCTGGAGCATGTGAAGTGCCATAATGGTGACTGCAAGTCAGGCTGGGCGGTTGGATGATGAGTTGGGTGGGCAAGCAAGTGTGCATGGGACCGGGCAGATCTGCTGGGGTTCTCCTCACCCAAGTGGCCCTGTGCTACCTCTGCCCTCGGTGACAACACCTGATCATGGCTGTTTTGCAGACCCAAGCTTTACCCCGAGGCCAGGCCATGGGAAGCTGCCTGGCAGGGCTCTTCTCCACCCTGCGCTGGCTATGACAGCTTCAGAGAGTCGTTAGCAAGCCAGGCGCGCTTGATGTGAATAATTAAAATACCTGCTGTGCTTTTAAATAGTTCAGAGCCGGCCTTGGAGCTGCGTGTGTGAGCGATGCCTGCTGTCTTTGGAGGAGGCCTAAGGAAAAAGAAGGGAGGAGGGTTGATATCCAGTGGGAAATTAAGGGCTCAGTGCTCCTTCTGGCAGGAGCAGGGATGGTGCTGGCAGCTCCCTTAGGGATGTGGGCAGTCCCTACCCCCAAGTGGAGACTGGAGGCTGACACAGCTCACCTTGCTGATGAACGGGTGTCTCTTGGTGCAAAACTCTCCAAAGTCTCCTCTCTGCCAAAGGTTTGAGAGGCGGCTGAGCTTAGCAGCTGCCCTTCCAGCTGCCCCAGGGCTCTTGCACTTGTTAAGCTTTCTGAAACCACAAGATGAGGACGTGGGGTGGAGAGACAGGGCCAGCACCACAGCTTTGGGGGCAGCAAGTTGTTCTGTCAGTGCAGGCAGCATGGGGCACCTTGCCTGAGCATTCACAGGCAGAGTCTGGGGACGATGTGCTGTCTTTTCCAAAGATGCCGTTTCCCCAAGACATCAATTAGACACCGAAATAAAAACAGTTTCTGCATGAACAATTAACAAAGAGTTTCCTGCAGTATCTCAGTGGCCGGACTCCGTCTGTTCCTGTGATGCTGTCGCTACCCCCAGCTGCCTCCAAGTTTTTATCACAATAGCACTGAAGGGCCCCGTCCCCCACCGCTGAGGAGCTTCATGCAACGGGGGAAGATATCAAACACCATGTCGGTGTCAGTGTCGCAGGAGCGTGGAGCTGGGAAGCTGTAAATCATCTCTTCTTGCAGAAAAATGGGTTTCTAGGCAGGGGATGGAGGGGAAAATGACATTCCCCATGAGTTAGTTTCAGATTGAATTAAACAATTGGTTGACCATAGATATATATTTTTTTCTATATATATTTTGCCATGGAGAGCCTGGGCAATTCCAAATGGGGTCACTGTGCAGTGATTTTTTTTCCTCCATTTTTTTTAATTCAGCCAATGATCCAAAAAATAGATTATTTTCACAGCTTTGCCATAAATACCTCCAGGGCAGGCAAAAGCAGAGTTTCTAGTAGAGACAGGAAAAATAGGCTGTTTGGGGACTGGGACATGGCATGGTGAGGAGGGAGGGAGGGAGAGGTGTGTGCTGGCAGCTTTGCAGCAGCATGTGAAAGGCATCCCGATGTTTGGTCCTTTCCCCAGTCTCACATGGGGAGTGGGAGCTGCCGCCTGCCCCCCTTGCCCGTGGTCCTTCGACCACGAAAGGCGAGGGCTCCGGAGCTGAAGATCAACAAATTAGTCGTCTTTTTCCCCTATTGCAGAATGCTATCCATCTAAAGATTTCCTTTAATTTAGAGCTGTGTAGAGTTTGAAAAGCCCTTCAAGTTCACTTGGGCTGATGAATTGGTAATTGAGTGTACCTGGATGTCGGTGCCGTCTTTGCCTCTCTCTGCATTTGTATCAGTCTGTGTTTGTTTTCCCGAGCTGTAAATCACTCGGAGCTTGGAGAGGCTTTTATCAAATCCTGCTAGGAGCCAGTCGCTTTCCCTTTCACAAACACATTGCTAATGCCACGTGGAACCCACTGGCTTTGCTGCTCATTTAAAAACAATGAGGATGTTATTAAATGGAAAAAAAAATTCCTTAGCAACAGGGGGAAAGAGGAGGAACAGAATTGCTCCTGTCTCTCCGGTGCTTGCTCCTTCGGTCTAATATCTGTCCCATTGATCTCCTAATATGCTGTGCTTTGAAAGCCTGATTTATTGCCCCACGCTCTCTTATCTCCCTGCGTGTCTCAGTCTGTTAGAGCACACATTGTTCTCAGCTTCATTAGCAACCAGGCGAGTCGGCTGCTGGCCCTTGGTCCAGCCTCTGGTGAGCAGCGTGCCACCTCTTGGGCTGCAAACTGGTGCCCCTTTCTGTGCAGGATGTGGCCCTGCCCTGGCCAGCACTGGGCATGGAAAGTTAAGCACGCAGTTTAAGGGGGTCAGGCTCTCCAGCTTAGCGTCTCCAGGTTCTCCAACAAGTCCTTGGTGTCCACCTCTCCAGTGGCCTCTGAAGATACCTGGCCTTCTCCATCAGCTGTACATAGACCACAGCTGGCTCTGTTCCCATGTTACCCATATCTATGGCTGATATTTGGTCCAGTGAACATGCTCTAACACTGACAGGTTTGGCAAAAGGGAATTTCAAATGAGAGAGGTAACAGTCCTGATTTGCAATTCTTGGAGCCACTCTGGTCTCTCATCCAATGGGGGAACTGAAACAGCACCATGTGGCCAGCATAACCCATCAGCACAGCCTATGTTTTGAATATAGATTGTTATAGATTGTTAGGGTGTGAATTTTGGGGTTGTCCTATGCAGGGACAGGAGTTGGACTCGATGATCCTTGTGGGTGCCTTCCAACTCAGGACATTCTATGATTCTATGGTTCTGTGATTTTCAATGAACTGTTGTAGTGCTATTTGCTTAGGAGAAAAAAATGGCAAGTTATTTGCATTAACAAAGAAATGTGAGAACTTTGCAATCTGTGTGTGAACATTTCATGAGCATAAAATGAGGTGAAGTTTGCCAAACAGATTATTCGTTATGAATTGTTCTTTCAGCTCTAATTGCTTGGGTCTAGCTGTTGTTAGAAGGACTGTGTGATGCCTTTGTAGTACGTAGTTAAGGTCAGAAAATTGTTGGTAGAAATGACTTCAAGTTAAGACAGGCTTTTCCTTGGGTGTAATGGTACTCTACCTGCTTAGTTTAGCAAGAGAAATAAATGATGCTGCCTGAATTCTTGTTATCGCTGCGCAGCCCAGATAGCTAATGGAGACCGAGTTGTGCTTTATTGACTCCCACTTTATCTGTAGAAGAAATAATTAAATTCACCCGCAGAATCCCCATCTTCTCATGCATGGCAGCGTGCAACTTCCCTGCATCTTAGCTAACTAGATTAGAGATTACTCATGCCAAGATCACTGATGAGAACGCACAAGCTAGAAAAGATCTGGCTTGGCTTTCAGATCCCAGGCGGTATTTTCAGGACTTACGCTTAGGAAAAGCATCACTTTTTTTGCTTCTGACCTGACAAACTTTGTCTGGAAACCTGGAGGAACAAGCAACAGGGAGCCCCACCGTCTGTCTTTCAACAGCTTTGTCTGAAATGGAGCTACACTTTAAAGTCTCACCAGTTCAGCGTTTCACTTTACAGAATATGTGCCCGTCTCTAAAATACCAGGTTATTTTTTCTTACCCCCATAATATTCTCATCCGACGTTCACTCTCCTGGAAATCACTGATCCAACATTCGCCTACCTGCATTCAAATACCTGTCATTGTTCTTGCGCTACTGTCCTTCTCCTTCCAATTTAGAGATTATATTTCATAACTGACCTCCAACTACCTATTGCCTCCCTGTGACACTTCTCACCCTTGTCTACCTGATTGATTAGTCTATTATGTTCTCCACTCTCCTGATGACTTACAGATTGCCCGGTATCTGTCACAGGCTTGCTTTTGTTCTGTAATATTTATTCTTGGAGTTTTGCAACGCCCTCCGGCTGCCATTCTCTCTCCCCGTTCACTGTCCTCCGCCTGCCTCTCTTGTGAATGTCTAGTTTGGAAAAAGGAGAAGAAATCTTTTGCAAAAAAAAATCCTACCTGCTGTGAGTTCACACATATGCTAGTTAAAAACCACGTTTAAGACACTGTCATTTTCAATGGGGGTCTTTATTTTCTTTGCACCATTTGGAGGTAATAAAATGTCACCAGATCTGACTGTGATTGGTGACATGGCTTGGAAGGCAGCTTTCTCCAGAAAATTTCCTCCACCTGCATAAGTCAATGAAACAGCGACAGAGCAGGGAGCAATGTTGTGTTTAAAGATGCGTGTAGGTAGGAGGGTTCTGCCTCTGCCGGGGGAGAGGTCTGGGACGTGCCCCAGATCCATCCATCTCCCTGCACTTGTCAGAGGTTGTCCAGCTCTCTGATATTGTTCCAGGCTTGTCCCAGCTCTGTCCATCACTCTGACGTTTAATTAACTGCCCTGTTCTCCTGGATCTTGCACTGGATTTGTGTTGTCTTTCTGAAATACCTCTTAGGTCATGTCTGACTATTACTAACAGGAAGAATAATAAAATGGGTGTCACTAATATTACTATTATTATTATTATGTTGATGATAATAAAACAAGACATTGAGTATCACAGATGAGTACTGTTACGATCAGTGTCACTTCTTCTTGCTATACTGGTTGTCTTGCATCACAGGTGAGCAGGAGCTTGACAGCAGTGGTAAGCATAGAGAGCCCTGGCCAGTCAGGCATCCAAAACTAAAAGAAAAACAGAGCAGGGGTTGGAAGTGACCAATGAGGACAATAAAATCACACTTAAGATTTAAAATCACATTTATGTGACCAGTCCTCAGGTGTAAGGGTGATTATAAAGCTTATTAAAATCTGTCCCTGCTGGGTGGCTGTTGCTGGTGGTGGCAGTGGCTCCTCATTCCTCCAGGAGGTCTGCGTTGATGTCTGTCTTGTACCATCTGCCCTGTGCATGCCCAGAGCTATCCATCTTCCCTGTGTGTCTTTCAGTCCCTGTCTGGCATTTGTCCCATTCTTCTTACTTCAGTCCCAGATCTCCTTCCAGCATTTCTTACAGACCCTCCTCTGCTGGCGGGTGGATTTGTTTTCCCTTTTATTTACTATGTTGAGCAGCTGATCTCATTTGGACTTCCCCTTGGTCCTCTTCCCATTCACATCTGGTCCCTGCATCTCTGTGTCTGATCCATGACTTGAGTAGCTGTGCTGTCCCTGGGATGGCTTAATGTTAATCAAGCCATCAATCAATCTTTTATATCCCCTGATGAAACTCCCTCTTACATTTTCTCTTTCTTCCTTGCAGTTCAAATACTGGGCTTGGTGACCGTCCTGCAGGATCCCGAATGCTGTGTCCAGTGTGCCTCCCAGCCCCTGCAGACAACAACTAGGAGACGTTCATGACTGTAGCAGGAACCAGCAGCAACACATAGGTGCAAAGGTAAGGGGTGACCTTTTGAATTGCATCTCCAGAGTGAGAGAAGTAGCTGGTGTGAGACAGCTGGCCATGGGAGAGAGCCAATGGGGATCGCATGGATGGATAAAGTCTCTCTGGGGAGGGTTCAAGTACCTGGAAATCCTCCCTGGGTATGGAGCATGAAGGGGAGCCTCATGGCATTCATTTCCAAGAGGGAAGAGGCTGGTGCAGACATGGACAATGATCTAGGGTTATGTTTCTCATGTTGTTCCTGGGGTGATCTCTGGCGGACCTCTTCTCTGAGTGCTGACTAAGTGTGGACCTTCCCAGGGAAACCCTGAATGGCTGAGCTGTGACTCCTGCACTCCTGAAAGTGTGGTAGCAGTGAAAATTATCATAAAGGTATAACTTACATTTTTTTTTTTAAGATTGAATTCACATTCCCTTGTTAAGATTTAAGGAATATGGAAAAAATGTACTTTTTTCCCCAGATGGGAAGTGCAATATGTGCCTCCATCCCAACTTCTGCAAAATTGTGTTTTACAAAGCAGAAAGAGAACATCAGGTTCATGTTGGTGCTGTAATTTAGTTTTCTAAGACCAGAGTTTGCCATGTGTTTCCTGTTGAAATGACTAGCTGTGCTGGGCACTCAGAAATTTTCTCCCTCTTTCTCATCTTCACCTTGACATTATGAAAAGGGTTTTCATCAATCCGTCGAAAGAAAGAGATAACTTTTGTATAAAAGTGCACAGTCGACAGGGTTGAGTTTTTTGGGTAGTGTATAATTTTTTTTTACACTGTTATTATTTAAAATATGCTTTTTAAAAGGACAAAAGGGAATAGTTTAATGGAAACAAATTTCTATAGCAAAATGTGCAGCTGGATAAAAAAAAAGATTATTTCTGTTATTGCTTGGGTAGACAGGTGAATTTGGAATTTGAGTACAAAAGGTGTTAAAAAAGTGTGCTTAAACTTCTCTTCAGTGTGCTGTTGAGATTGAAAAGAGTAATTTTCAGAGAAAAACTTTTCTCCGAGCCTCCATTTCCAGCATTGTCAAGTCTGTAGCAGCGGCCTTTTCCTACAGCTATTATCATGTTTTCACCTTTTCTTCTTCCACCTCATTTGTTCTTTTTTGAAGAAAATGTAGTGCTGGTGAAAGGCGTGCAGGTCCGCAGGCTGGAGCTGGTCTGGAAGGGAGGAACAGCGGTGGTGGAGGTGCATGGGCATCTATGAAGTCCAGATGAGACTGAGAGGATAGAGTCCCTGACGGGAGGGAGGGAAAGATGGACATCCTGGCCTGGGGGTAGTCATTTTGTAAGCACCTACAAGTCTACAGCTCTTAAGACCCCCTTTCCAAAGTGACTTTTAACCAAACAGGAACCTAAGCATCATTGAAGATAAGCAGAGCTTAGGTGCTCAGGTCCCTCCGGGCAGACACAAATATCTCAGCAATGCAGACAGATAGACAGCAGTTGCCTGTCCTGATGGATCCAGACCCAGAGCCAGGCAATGAATTACAAATATAAGTGCCAAAACAGCAGGCTTGGGACACAAAGGATAAAAGACAGTTGTGTTATTTGAGCTGATAAGTCCTGCGTCTCAAAGATGCTTGCATCAAAGGCTCCTGCAGGGTTTTCACAATTGAGTGTTATACCATCCAGCACTGAGTTACCAAAGATGTAAAATGGGACTTGCAGAGAAAACTTCATGCCTGCCACAAAGGAGCAGAATAAGAGTTTGTTTTGAGAACTATTAGGCTCAATAATTCGGGGCAGGTCTCCGTGGATAATGTGAGATATTGCTCCCTGCAGAGCAATGATTGCCATTAATGTCTCAGCTTCCTGCCTCCTTCCTCCTTCTTCTCCCCAGCCTCTGCAAGGGCTGGGTGAAATGCTGCCCAGCCAGCATGAACAATATATCCCCCTTCTTTGGTAATTATTGTCCCTTCTATTCATTTCTCAGAAGTCTTTTCACAAGCAAGAGGTATTTTCAAGTGTTGCAAGCATTCATCTCAATGTACATTTTCATGGCTATTCTCCTTGGAAGAGCTGGAGAGATAATTTACTTTATTAGACCAAATGAAAGGAGCTTATGAAGGTAGCCTGTGCAGCATTGTGCAGGGGGTCAGGGAGCTAGAGAGGAGAGCCCTCTGAGATTGCCACTGAATTTCTTGAGGAAGCTGAAAAGTAGGTGTTGCTGTTTAGTTTGGTGCCGTTCTTCACATCTTGTAGGCTCCCTTTCGAACAACCAGTGCTGAGATCTTCTGCATGGTCCCATCACTGGTCTAGCCATGAAGGCTTAAGAGCAGTCACATTTGTATGGAAGCGTAAAGTCTTTGGATTGGTAAGCCTGGAGGTAGCTGTGCTCACAGCACTGGATTGCTCATTCAGGGAGCAGGTGCCCAGGTGACTCTGGTGAAGGTCCACATGATGGGGAGCTCCAGCCAGCCCGTTCCTGATGTGGGCAGGTAGCCGGCGACACCCGACTGCGCAGACCCTTCTCCAAGAGGCTTTGTGCAATGAGCAGATGACTGAAAATCATCTCCTGGGCAATTCACTTCATTCATCAATTAAATTGTTTGCTGTGAACAGTTTGGCCCCATCCAGCTCCAGGATTTCAGCCTTGTAATTTAGCTGGCAGAGGACAACGGCACCATGTCCGTGAAATCTGCCTGCCAACTGCTTCCCCTGCTAAGCATTTTCTAGGCTAACGATCCCAAAAACCTTGCCAGCAGCCCCAGCTCTGTCCCTTTCAGGGCAAGCCACTCATTTAAATATGAGCACCTCTAAATGACTCCATCTGCTAAGTGACGTTAGTAAAGAAAAGATTATAGCAGGAGTTATTGCCGTGTCCTCGGGTTATAACACTGTTATAAAATGGGCTGGAAGAACAAGGGGACTGTGAGGAGCTGAGGCTCAAAACCACCTGGGTGACTGTCAGCTAGATTTATTTTCTTGCTCATTAGGTAAATTAGAAAACTGGCAAAAGAAATCGTTGCCCACTCTCAGCTGCTTGGTTACCTGCCATGTGGCACGAGATGCCGGCCACAGGGAGACACGGCTCCTTCCCACCTCCCTGGCCCCTCTCCCCCAGCCACCCCAGCACTGGGGCAGGAGGGCAGGGATGTGGGATGGGACTTGGGGCTGCTGATGCCACACATCTACTCGGCGGTCTTGTCATCCTAAACTACCTCATTGACCCATCTGGCTGACTACTGGCAACCACTAGAGTTTTGCTTTTCTCTAATACTGTTGCCTTTTGAATAGCAGCACTTTTCTAGGTGAAAACAGCAGCACCAGAATTGCTTTTGAATACTAGCTTTGACCTCAGAAATGTTCGTTACCTTCATTTCACAAATCAGACAAACGAAACCAAAATAACTTAGTTTGTGGCAGTATCATCAGCCAGGACCTGCTGCCCTTCAGAGGTGCTGGTCAACATTTTGGTCTTTGGTATTCAGGTGACTTGTGATCAATCTGCCTCCAGCAGCCACTCCTCTTGCTTATGAACCAGGCTAATTTTTGTCTATCAGAAGGATGGAGCTTAATGGTCAGATTTGCTTTAAATCCCTGGGTAAAATTCACTATCCAGGAGGTCAGACTACAGTTACAGTGCCTTCTAACCTAAAAACTCAATGAAGTCTTCAGGCGATGTAACCAAATGTTAAATTCGGATCATTTGAGCCATCTTCAGTATGTTTAGCTGCATCCAATGCACTTCCATAGTATGAAATGAGGCTGCTGTTACACACGTAGTATTTACATACAAGGAAAAGCTTCCAGCCAGGATGAGCTATTAAGAGTCTGCAATGCATTTCTCAGCCAACGTGGAGGAATCCCAGGTGCAAACAGATGCTGAAACTAGGGGAGAAACAGGGCAGGGACCTCCCAGGAATGGAGGGAGAGCGGCACAGCACCTTGGGGGTCCTAGCACCGCTGCGCCAGTGCAAGGAGGTAGGGCAATACCTGCCCTGCAGACTGTGGTCGGAGCAGATTTTTGCTGCTTCCCATGCCCCTTCTTCTGCCTATGGGACTTCTGCACTGCCTGCACAGAGTCCTTGTCACCCTGTTTCCAGCAGGTGTTGGGATGCATGTGTCCCCATGGCTCAGCCTCCCACCAGGTGTGCGCCCATGTGTGCAAATGCTGCTGGGCAGCATAGGGCAGAGGAGACGGGGCTAATTCCTTCCTGAGACTTGCAAGGAATCGGCTTACGGCCTGAAGCTCTGATTACTCTTATCTTAGCCTACGTGATGGTAACCACATCCTGAAATTACCCGGCTTTTTTCAAGGTCCAGGGGCTGGTCTGGACTCACCTGACCGGTGTGAGCAAATTCCAGCCCTGCTTTTGCCCACAGCAGGTTTGAGGGGCTGTGAGTCAGCGCAGACCCAGGGCTGAACTTGGGGGAAGAGGTTTGAAACTCCAAACGCACCCGATGGGAAGTGCCTGGGTGCGATGCCTGATCCCACCTGCCAGACCCAATGGAGCCCAGTGCAGAGCGGCCCTGTCAGCCCCTTTCCAGCCACCGCACTGGAGCTGAGCGCTCAGGCAAATGCACCTGCTGGGATCCTGGCAGCTAACGTGCCTCTGAAAATGGCCAGCAAGTGATAGATGCTGTCAAGTAAAAAACGGAGTGAAATGTTTGGCTGATGGGATTAAACTGCGAATCCCACCTGTCTGTGGCATGAGATGCAGCACCACATGCTCCCACCCACCACTGCTCCCTGTCTCCCACTGCTGCCTGACAAGCCCACTCTGCTTGGAAATTAAAGTGGGGAAATCAAAGTCCTTCTCCCCCCACTCCTGCTGTGCCTCTCAGCCACTGACATTAACACCGAAATGGCTGACATTAGCTTTGAATGGATTTTAATAACCCCCTCGCGAGCCTGAATTACCCGCGCAGCGTGAGGTCCGGTGTGCACTTGGAGACCTTGTGATGAGAAGGGCATCAGGGTCTGGACATAGGGCCAGACCCACTCGAGGAGCTGTGGTGGCTTCTGCCGATGCAGCCCCTGGCACAGGATCCTGGCAGCTGTCTGGCTCCTGGAGAGCCGCTGCTCTGGCAGCTGCTGCCAAGTGTCTTACCCCCAGCGGGTCTGCAAGGGGCTTGTGAGCTTCCCAGCACTGGGGGTGCTGGTCCAGGTGGCCGCCTCCATGGGATATTTTCCACTCTGGGGCATGGTATGGGCTGCTGCAGGGTGTTGGGAACCCCCCTGATGCCCTGAATGAGAGTGGCCCCAGCCCCTACCAGCACGTGGCATAAAATAGCAGCCTTGGTTTAGCAGAGCCCTGTGGACGGGATACTAAATAAGGTCATGCCTGGCCCAGCTGAGACTCCAGACTAGTGTATGAAAATCTAGCAAGAAGATTAAAAGGTGTCCCCAGGCAGAAGAGGGTATTTATTTCTTTCTTTGTGGCTGAGATGCGCGTGGTGTGGGAGTCACAGGGCCGGTGACCTCCCCTGAGCACTTGCACGTGGGCAGCACTATGTCCCCGTGTGGACTGATCTTGGGGACGAGGCACTGGCTGGAAAAGCTCCTTCTGAGACACAGGCGGGCACGTCCTGTTTCCCCTCCCGCACCAGGGAAGGGCATCCCACCTGGGCTGCGGGCTTGGCATCTTCACCACCAGCCCTGCAGCTCCTTCATGAAGGGAAAAACCCACATTTTCCTCCTCTTTTACAAGAAGGAAAGCTAAGAAAGATGTCAGGCGGTTCTCACATCTTCTGGAAGATGAAGGGCCTGGAAACATGTTTTGAAGTCACTTTTCCTCAATCAAAGGTCCCAAGATCTGACTGAGCAATGCAGCCTCCTTGGCCAGTCACAAAATCTCAGCACCGTCTGGGTGAAGAGTGATGGTTTCTAAGTACCACTGAAATCCACATGTGTTTCCAGTATGGAAACAGGAATATCCACAGAGATATGAACACTGGCTCACAGCGCAGGTGGGCCAGCAGCTTCTCCAAGTCAGGCTCAACAGGGGCTGTGAAATCATCAGGCGCTTTAAAGAACCGAGGACTGAAAACAACCCCTTAAAAAAAGTCTGTGATAATGATTGAATTATATTTAAGAGGCTCATTCGTACTAAGTAAATGCAAATAGTTTACATGGGAAATATTTTCCATTAAGCTCATTTCTACATAAAATGCTAACAGATTGAGATTATGACTCTAATGATTATTTTTATTGCTGGTTTGCATTTAAATGGCATAAATTTCCCCCACTAGTTCTCTCTTTGGGTTAAATCAATAAAACCTATTAAGAAGGTTCGTCTTCCTCTAAGATTCCTCACTCTCTTCTTTCTGTCTCATCTCCACTGGTGCCCTTTTTATCCACCCACCACCAGAGATTTTTCAGAGCTGCCTCCACGATACTGGTGCCGAGGATTTGAAAATCCCCTTTAGCAGAGCAGAGTGAATCTGGTCTTTGCCGAGACAGGGGACTACAGAGCAATTCAAGTGCCGTTTCCTTTCCTCAACTTGGGCCATATTGCAAGGAGATGCAGTTGGAGTCGGCTCTTCTCTCCTCTGAGCCTCTCCCCTCCTGTTTTAATGGAGAAGCTATACCTATCTGTATATCTATACCTCCTCAGCTATGGATTCTCTTGTCGTGCTCCTTCAAAGAGTGGCTGTGGCTCACCGAGCAGGTGCTGGGTTTCTGTTTGGAGAGGAGTTATCCTGGTATATACACAGTGAAAGCCATTAAGACACTGACCTTTAAATTGGGCTTCTTCCTGCTCATGGAGGGAGGAGGTGGGTTGAGTGCCCAAATCTTATTCATTTTAATGACAAATCCCTCACATGGAGGCTTTGAAATGCTCGGCTTTAATGCAATTCGCCTCCCTCTGCTGCAGCTTGGCTTTCCTGTGGAGGGGATGTCTCTGCTTCCCCTGCATAGTGACAGACCCTATAGATTTGCTCCATAACTACTGTGCCCAGGTATCATTGTGTATGGATTTATGAGCTCAGGGCAGTGCTAGCGTGGGCATCTCCATGCTCCTTAATCAGTATCGCTGACCTTTCTTTCCTCTATTACTCTCAGCATCACTTTTTTCTAGCTTAATTTGCATAGGTTTCATGTTATCCATGTTTTTGCTTTGTCCCTGTTATCCCATTACCCTGGATAATCAAAGTTGGCTGTAATAGAAACGGCAGAAACAATTTGCTTACCCTCCTATTACAAGATATTCCCTCTACTAAGTCTGAGAATACCTGCAGTTCTGTGGTAATGCTAATTAACTGTGCATACATATAGAAAGTAAAGCAAACAGCACCAGGATCCTTTGGGACAGTGGGGATTAAAGAAAGATAAGATATTATTCTCCTCTTTCTCTGTGCTTCAGTGTCCCTACCCTCAATGGAAATTGCTTTGTGTTTATAGAATAAAATGCAATATGTGCTGGGGGGAGTCACTGACTCTGCAGAGAGGTGGAGTTGGAAGGAGCAGATTTCCCGGCTAGCAAACCCACTATGAAAGTCATGATCCTCCCCAATGTCTTGCTCCTTGTCCCTATTTGCAGAGAGGGGGTAGGATGGGGCAGTCTTTACCCTGTGCAGGTCCCCAGGCCTCAGAGCCTGGTGGTGCTGAGTAGGGTTGTACATAGGCAGTGATTCCTCAGGGCTGCAGCTATCCCCCAGAGCTGGGCTCTGGCATCATACTGCTGGAAAAGCTCCTGCCCAACCTCAAGGGCTGGTTGAAATAGTGGCTGTAAATGTGAATACCTGTTGCAATGGAGGGTATCTGCTGTTGGCTGTTGCATCCATCAGAATGCTCATGTACCCTTCCCACATCTTGGGCAGCTGACACAGTGGCAGTTTCAGAGCAGGCCAAAGTCCTAGGGAAAATAAGGAAGATGGTAATGAGAGAAGGAAAATCATCAGGAGAGGGGAGATGCAGTGGCAGGACAGACTGTCCCAGCCACCCCTCTTCATTTTGCACTGCATAGTGTCACGGGCTCAGGCTCACCACAGCCCATCCATGAAGATATGTGGGGCAATCTCACACCATTTGCATGCAACATCATCTAAAAGTCTTGCATGAGGCTTTCTCCTGAGTGTCAGCCAAATGAAGAGTGACTTACGCAGCCAGGCATGCGTGGAGGACTGTCAGAGCTCTCCATGCAGGAGAAATCCCACTCAAGTCCACCCACCAGCTCCTTGCCGAGCTCCCCAGCTTGTCTGCCAGCAGCATGGACAGACACCTCAGTGCACCGCAATGGAGCATCTGGGACTGGCCCTGGAGCCGTGAGCACAGACACGCTGTGTCCCTAGGTCTGGACCCTGTGCTACTGTCACCCCCGTGGGATGAAAGCTCCAGGAGGTTGCTTAGACAGCCCTAGCTCTTCCCCCGCCCCCAAAATTGTGAGGAAGCTGTTATTTATCTGCGCTCTGATAATGACTGTACCTTTGATGCAATACTCATGTTTGGGATTTTACCACGTCTCTCATCCTCCAGGTCTGTCAAGGAGCTTTACGCAGCCATGATTCAGAAAAAGGCGTCAGTGGAGAGAGTCTGTAGATACAGCCAGCAGCTGTCATGTGGAGGGTATAAATAATGTATACGCACATATGTATGAATGACCTACGAGCTCAGGACCTTCCCTTCCTGAATGGTAGCAACTCCTTTAAAGGATCCCTGCATCATGCCATGGCTCTGGCCATGCCAGAGGGCTTGGATGACACAGGCGTCCCCCACATCTGTCCGAAGTATATGGGGATGGGCATTAAAAGGGCTGATAGGGGTGATGGCTCAGTGCTGCAGGTCCCTCCTTGCCTGCTTGGAGCAACGTAATAACTCCTTCCTTGTCACTGAAACCTTCACTGCTTATTGCTCACCATCATTTCTTTGTGCAGTTTTAAGACTATAGGTACCAAAGTGCCTTGCTCTGCTCACAAGCCTTATGGTCAGTGAGATGCTTTGAAACTGTGCCCATGGTATTCATCTTTTAAAGCAACCCAGGTGCAGATTGTTGGTACAGGGAGTTGCAAAGGGCTTTTAAGGTGCTTGGGTGCTAGCCAAAGAGATTTGCTGGTGCAGTCAGGGCCCAACAAAGTGTACACTGAGGGGCTGAACGAAGCCGTGCTGCGCCTTGCGCTGCAAAGATGCAGGTGCATCACCCCAGCTGAGAGCTCAGTCCTGAAATACCTGAACCTCAGCAGAAGTGGGGAGACTCAGATTTGAGTGCTGGCTGATGTCAGCCCCTAAATGAAGCCCTTTGTCTTATTGCCAGTCATCCAAGACGTTTTGGTTTTCACCAGGCAGCATAAGCTTTAATTGGAAGAGTGGGTTTAAAAATGAAAATATAACATGAGTTTGACTCATAGGAAGGGATGCTTGGGGTGGGAGATGGGACAGTGTATCACTATAGGCAGTTGGGAATTTTGTGTTGGTTTTACATAGCTGAGGCAAAGATAAACTTCCTCTTAACTTCCCTGAGCAATATTATAATGATTTGACCCTTAAAATTAAAGATCTTGAGCTAAGCAGCTGGGCTACTGACTTCAGCACAGCATCTGCCAGTGGAGTTCAAGCACCACGCTGAAATAGCCAGCAGCTTTTGACAGCAATTGCACTCAGTGCTGTTCTGTCTCTTCAAGTCCTGACATCATTTGAGGGAAAAAAAATAGGCAAAGTTTGAATTCACAGGCTTTGTTTCTCCACAGTTCAAAGGAAAGAACAGCCTGGATTTTAATTGGCACCAAGTTTTCTGACTGGTACCCGGGACAGTCCTGAAGACTGACACCCAGCCAGGCAGGCAGAGCAGCAGCCAAGGGGGGAAGGCTGTTTGAAGTGCTGGGTGCCTGCCACCCATCTGCAGGTACTCAGAGGTCTCCTTGCCAGCGTAGCACTGATCCAGGGGCAGAGGAGTGTTGCTTCATTTCTGATCATTAATGCAACGGTCTCTTCTCTGGTTTCCTTCCACTGATCTTCTCTGTGCACAGTCCAGGGGGAGCCACATATTGAGTGGTTTGTGCTGGAGATCACAGTGCAGAGATAATTAAGCTGTTTTCTTACCCTTTGCATTTCCTGATGGTGCGGCTCAGCCTGGTCTCATGCCTCTGCCCAGCACCGGGTCCAGAGCCCACAGGGAGAGGTGGGAGGCAGATGCTCCCAGCCAGCTGCCGGCAGCGTGGGCTGCATGCCCCTATGGAGAGAAGCAGGAGTAGCTCAGGCTGTGGTCACCCTCAGCTTAACCCCAACACCTTGGCCAAATGGAAGTTGTCAGTGCTGACATGCAAACCTGCTCCGGTCTGTGGAGGGCAGGAAGCTCTTGGGATGGAGGGGGTGTCAGCTGGGGCTGTGAGCTCCACTAGCAGCCGAGGGGTGGGCTTTGCTAGAGGAGCCTGGTGACAGTCCCCACCCTCCAACAAGGGTCACAGGGAGACTCTGGGGCCCTGCAGTGATGCATGAAACACAGGCGTATTTCAAGCACAGGCAGGGTGGGGAGCAGAGTAACCCACTTCGATAGCCATGGTCACCTTCCATCCCAATGGGGCTTGGGGCTTTCAAATCCCTTCTCGAGATCTGACAACAGCAACTTTCCCGGCACCCTTCTCCTTTGCCTGGGGAGCAAGAAGGCTCTCCAGACAGCAGCTCCAGCTGATGATTTCATTAATGCTTAGAATGGGGTCCCACCTGCTCCTCTCTGCAGGTTCAGCATCACTCCCACCTTTCTAGTCGCCTGCTTTCCTTGACCTCACCTCTCCTTCCTGAGATGGCTCATGGCTTTGCATCCTGGAGGCTTCTTTGTCCCTCCATCTTTGCTGCTCATCTATGACTTAACCCCAGGAAAGCACTTTTACGCATGCCCTCTGCTCTGTGCTCATCATGCTCCATGCAAATACCTGCTTTGGCCCAGGAGCCTTTATCATTGTCACCAGCACAGTCTCAATAAGTCCTGTGCAAGACAAAAACCTCAGCAAAGCATTGTCAGCCTGCCTGTCCCAAGCCAAGCTGTAGCTATCAGTCCCAAAAGCCCAGTGGGGTGGATATAGTTATTGCTCGGAAGCTTTATATTTACCATGACCTTTCTGACATTACAGTAAATGCATTTCAGAGCCCGAGAAGTGTAAAAATAAACTGCAAGGAAATCAAGACAGCTAATTAGCCAAAGGTTACTGCTGGGCTCCGTGACTGTCAGCCCTTTTGAAGTTCTCTTTCACACAGGCAGATGTGTGTGCAATGCTGCTGCTCCTTTGAATAAATGTCTTGGTTTCCAGAGTGGGTTCATAGCTGGATGTGACTAAACACATGTGAGGCCTGTCACAGCAAGCCTGGGCAGGATGCTCACGTCCTTTAACCTTGCACTTCTCCAGTGCTGAAGAGAGTCTCATCTCGTGGAACGGCTGGTCAGCGTTGTGCTGCCTCCCAGCACCTCGTGAGCCGGGGTGAGCCAAGAGGTCGGGAGAGGCCAGAGAGCCACTTTTCTGCACAGTCAGCCCTCTGTCTTGGAGATGCTCCTTCCCCTCTGGTGTTCCTGCCCTCTGCACTGTGGTCACAGCAAAGGAGATTGCTGGTCCGCTGGCTCCGGCTGGGCTGAGTCACCCAGGGTTTGGGTGGTGCCATTGGGGTGCTGCTCCCTGGGGATGAGGAGCCTGGGGAGTGCTGAATCACATCCCCCAGAACATCATGGTCTCAGCCCACATGTCCATCATTCCTCAGTATCTGATATTTTCCTGAGGACAAGCATCTTGTGTGGAGTCGCAGGTATACCAGACACCATGAGAGGAAGGGGTGAGGCGGTCCTTGCTGAGCCGAGGGCTGAGAGGGGTAAGGTTGCCATACAAAGACAGGTTGAGCAGGTCATGATGGAGGCCTAGGTGGACTAGATCATGGTACTGTGTCCAGAGGGATGTTTTGTTCGTAATTGGGAAGGAGAGCTCTGGAGCAGCAAAGGACCCCTGCGACTTTGAGCCTTGTCCCTCCAGCCCAGCCATCCCCCAGCCCTGAGCTGTGGGAGCTTTCTCTTCCCGTGGTCTGAACTTCTCTGCACAGGGATGTTATAGGTAACACCAATGTCATTCGTGCTGCTCGCTCCCTTCTCCTTTCGGATTTTCCTTCTTCTCTTGTTCTGCTTATTTGGAGCTCCATTTCCCCATGGCAAACCCTCTTGCAGCTCCCTTTTCCCTCTCTACAGGTTTCTCCTCTTCCCCCTTTCCTCCCGCTGCTTCACTCCCTCCTGTTTGCAGCTCGTGCTGAGCGTCATGTGTTTGCTCAGCATCGCTCCTCCTGGAACGTTAATTTGCTGCTCATTTCCTTACAGACGTTACACCACAAGTTGGGGCTTTGTGTGCATGTGTGTGTGTGATTCAATTAAACAAAACACAATAAAATCAGGGAAAACAGAGAGAGACACAGACAGCCAGCAATTCCCTGCTCTCTGAGGGCTAAGCCTGTCTGTCTGTGAGCTCGGCCCCAGCACAGCTTGCTTGTGTCACCACGTGTGTTTGCTTGTAGCAACCCACTGGATCTCGTGCTTGGGGTTTCCATCCCTCTGCTGGGACCCTGGGATGGCAGATAATTCTGCTCTGTTGTCAGGATCCAGGGCTGCTCCATCAGATGAGAGGTGAACCTCGAAGGAACTGGCTGTTCACTTCAAATAAGCCCTGAAATGCTGAGGCATCTTCAAATTCTCAGCCTCTTCCATCCCCCCTTTCCCTCTGCACAGCTCAGTCCTTGCAGCCCTCGAGATCCTCCAAGCCTCCGCCTTCCCTCCTCCAAGCCAGCAACTTCCCTGCTCCCTGTCCTGCCCTTGCCATGTCCCTTGTCACCCTCCTGGTAGCAGATTTCCCCCCTGCTAGGACCAAGCTTTCTCCCAGATCACACAATTTCCTTGCAGTGCAACCTGAAAAACAGTAGCCATGCTGTGTTGGGGTTCCTTTCCCTGGCTGGCTGGTGGGCTTCCCTCCCACTGCCCTGTGCCCCTCTCTGCCATGCCCTTCCCTCCCTCGCTGCCTTACTGCCTCATTTTCTTTTCCCTTTCCCCCTCTAATCCATTCATACTGCAAACATATGCTTTCTTAGCATCCTTTGCTCCCAGTCATCTCCCCAGCAGGTTCTTGCCTCTCGCTGTGTGCACAGGTGTGGGTATCTCTCTCCTGGAGACTGTTTCTGCTCGCTGGTCCCCAGCTGGCTCCCTGGCTCTGCAGATTTATTCTGTGAATCCAGCCTCTTTCCCTGGGTGAGCCCCTTGGCTGTAAATCTGATGGCTAAAGTGGGTCAGTGCAAGTCGAAGGAGGTGGTCCCGGGAAGGGCAGAGGGAGAGCAGGCAAAAGAGGCCACCAATGCCAGATTATGGGAGAGGAGAAGGCGAGGGCGATGTTCTTAAAAAGGAAGATTTCAAGGGTTTTTAAAAAGCACATGAAATGTGATTAATGAAATCTTGGCACTCAATACCCTCTCCTTAGCAAAAAATACCAACAGTAGAAGTGACCCCCCCTCCCCCTTCCCGACAGCAGCCCCCACTGCACAGAGCCCTCCCGGGGATGTGAAAGGTTGCACTGTGCCCTCTCCACTGACTTTAAAGTCCCTCTGAAATCCTGGAAGGGGCCTTGGGCTGCTGAAGGGGAAACATCCTGGAGGAAGGCAGACCCTGATTAACGTGTTTGGGCTTGTGCCTGTTCAACGGCGCAATTGCCTCTTGCCCAGATACCCACCAGCCACCCTTGGGGTGGGCTCCAGAAATGCTGTACAGAGACACTCCATGCTTTGAGTCTCTGTGCCCTCAGCCCCTTCCACATAACATCAGAGCTCCTTCTTTCCCATTTGGAGGGCCCCTTCTAGTACAAAGGGGCTGTCCTTCTCTCTGGCTGATCTGATGCTTATTTAAACAGCAGAAGAGGTGCTGCTCCCAACCCTGACTCCTGTTTCTCGTCACTGCATGCCCAGCAGAGGCAGGATGGATGTAATAGCATGCCCCACCTTAGTCTTGGCTCCTGGCTTTCACAGGTTGAGACTGTCCTGTCACTTAGTCAGTGTGGGCCTTCTTGCTGAGAAAAGTCAAAAGACGAGGTCAGCTTTCCTGGTGTGCAAACCCAGGCCTGGAGAAAGGAAGGTGAGGAGCTGCCTTGTGGAGCAGAGAACTAAGGGACCTCCCACCTTCCACCTGAGCTTGACCAATGCCTGCACATGGGACCCATGGTCCCCACACTTTTGTCCTCATGGACCACGTGTGTCCACAGCACAGGAATAAATTTTAGCTGACAACGGCTCTGCAGAATTTCCCATGCATGCAGCCAATGCACCTGGAGCCGTTCCCAGATGTCTCTCCTCATTAATGCCCCCTTAGCAATTTTCTGAGGACCAGCCTCCATCTCCAGCATTAAAAACAGTCCCATCCTCTTTGATTTATGGATAGTAATCCATGCCAGCAGGCAAGAGGCATGACATGTCTACATAATATATTCATTATTAAACTGGGTTTGTTCCTTTCCTTTCTCCTCCACCTCCAAGGCTGCACCTTTCTTAGCTCTCTGTAGCATTTGAACCTGCATGCTGCACTCAGAAAGACAACTTCCAACATGGAGCAGTCAGCATCACTTGGTAGGTCAACCTTACAAGCCCGTGATTCCTCCCCAGAGGTCATAGTCAGACTCCGGCAGGGAGAAGACCTTCCTAGCCCCATCTCCAAGGGTATACCCGCTCCAGCTCTGTGCTTGGTGTAACTGCTGGTGTGGCCAGGACTGTGGGATGCTGTCAGTCCCACGTCACTTGTTCATCATAACACAGGACAGGCCAACTGCCTGAGCCTGCTGGCAGCCGTGGCTGAAACAGTGCCCAGGCAGGGATCCAGTGAGTGTGAGTTTCTTCTTCAGTCATTCAGATGCTGGCTCCAGATCAGTAATGGCTAATGCTGTCCAGTCCTCTGATTCAGGGACAGAAACCCAGATGAAATAGTGTTAGCTCCACCGGCTCCAGTCTCCCACCTGCTCAAGCCACGTGCCTGGCTCTGGGTCGGTGGCCACCTTCACAGCACATTGCTGACTTCCACGGTGCCGTGCTGTTCCCAAAGTACGTGGCAGATACTAGATTTAGCAGCCAGCACTTGGGTCCTAGTGATCTCGCCATACTATGGCCTGGGAAGAGAGGAAAGAAAGATCTCAGGACCTTGGCAGGGGGCTGCTTTCATTTTACTTTCCTATGTCTGTGATCTGTGAGAACTCAGCCTGCTCTGCCCTTGGACTCCTTATGGTTCCCAGGATGATGTTTCTGCAGGGCATAAATCTCAGCCCTTTGCACTTTAAGCGCAACCTGCCTCCGGAGCAGCACCCTGCAGGAGTGATGATTATCCCCGTCCCGTGCTCTGCTGCTGTGCTCTCTCCCAGCCCTGATGCCTGGTGGCAGTGCTCTTCATTCTGCTGAGATGCAACCTGCTCCACGTGGCAATTTCCACAGACCCATCTCACTGCTCCAGTCGTTTGTTCTGGTCAAGGAGTGGAGGGCAGGCAGTTCTGGGGATTTCATCCCTCTGCTTCCAGGCCCCTCAGCACATTCATTGCCCGTCTCTGGACCTTGCTGTTGGCAGCATGAGAGCTCTGATGGGACGGTGAGGTAGGGTTATCTCAGCTGTCCCTCTTGATAAGCCAGATCCAAGAAGTCCCTGCAGCTCAGATGCCTGCCCACCAACCTACTGGGGACTCTACCTCTCAGCACAGCACCCTCCCAGTGGCAGGTGCCCACTGTGCACTCATGGGTTCTGTGCACACCAGGTCCTCTCTGGAAGTTATGCTTTTCTCCTTTGCTTAATAGGAATTGAAAGACAAGCCTACCTGAGTGGCTGTGCCCGTTGCAACACAGCCTGTCCCATCCCTGCTCCCCAGCTCCATCTAGGCTAAGCCACTGGTTTCTCCAGACCTCCTGTCACCCTGCTGTAAAACAGCAGTTAGAGGAAAAGAGTGCAAGTAAAAACCAAGGGCATCTCTCTCTCTTTGCCGCCTGGCTTAGCCGAGCCTCCCCCAAAGTAACTCCCTCTCTCTTGCCCGCAGCCAAAGGGATTGTCCCCACTTTGCACTGCCCACGCAACTCTCCCTGTCCCCACTGCGGCTCTGTGCTTCCCGCGGCTCCCCAGGACAGAGATGAGGGGAACAGCAGGACGCTAGCAACTTCAGGAGCTTAAGAGCAGCTTGAAAAATATTTGTGTTCTTTTGGTAAAAATGAATCTGTCCCAGCGGTAATAAGGCTGCTTTTGTTCAGCAGGCTCTTAGCAGTGATTATTGTTGGTTTTCAATTTAAAAACCAGATGGTCTATTTATAATGTATAGTATGTGGACTGAGCTTTTTTGTTTTCTTTAACCAAGACTTTAAAACAATGCTCTCAGTTCCACTATTGACAGTCCAAGGAAGCAGAGGGGCATCTGTCACCTGCAGACCCCATGAGTGAAATGATAAAGCAAAACATAGTTAACAGAGCAGGGCTGCAGCAATGCTTTGGGGAACCAGTGGAAGATGCCAGCTGGGTAAGGTCTGGGGATGTAGCCGGGAGGTGCTTTCAGTGGTGTTGGAAGGGCTCTGGCCACAGGTGCAAAGTACTTGGAGTATCTACAGCCACACCGCTGTCTATCTTTTTCTCTCTTGTCCAAAGCGGAGGTTGATCAGAGTTGACATTGGCACCATCCACAGTGCTCTCAGCACGGAGACCAGGAGAAAAGCCAGACTTTAGTCTTTGGGCTGGCACTGGCTCCAAGTTGGCAAAGACCTCTGAAAAGCAGCTAATGCCCATGAGTGCTGAGGTGACAGTGAGAAGGATGGTGATCCCAGGGGTGCATTAAGGGATTGAGCAGAGCACTGCTGTAGGTCCTGGCCTGGGCTGACAAGCTTTTGCATATGTAATATGAACATCTCTACATGCTTTGGGCATTGGCCCAGTGTTGGCCTGGCATGGCCCCTTCCAGTCTAACAGCGTGGAATACTCTGGCATGGCAGCCCTGAATGCTAGTCAGCTAGCAGGACCTGCTTTCATTTGCCAATGCAAGACATTTGGAGCATCCTGGCCAAGGATGCTTTAGCACAGAAACATCATAAGATGAAGGCACCGAACAGCTTGTTGTAGCAGCATCGAAGGCGCTGCTTTGGGTGCTGTCAAATACTCCCATATAGGGCATGGGCTGCTTTGGCACGTTGGTGCATTGCTTTCCATGCATCCACCAGGTCCAGCATCACCACCAGGTCTGAACAGGAGGGAAAATTCACACTTCCATGTGAATGACCCAGTCCCTCTTGGCCAACCTGCAGCTCACCTGTTGACCCAAGAAGCTGCTTGTGGCAGCCTTTGCTGTAGACAAGTCTTCTGCAGGCCAAGTTACCTTCAGTTCACGGCCAAGCTGGAGGCTGCGCCTCTGCTGCCTCTGCCATGCTTAAGTCTGTCATTTGTTCCCCTTCTTACTGCAGCTTATCTGACAGTGTTTCTGTCTCCGTTTCCCCACACAGCTCCTTTTACTCCCACCATTTAGTTATTTTCTTAATTAAATATAGATTATGGCACTGGGAATAAGGGATTATTACTTATTCATAAGCTACTTAGATTTTAAAGTGTGTGCGGAGCAGGGCTTGTCACACGTCTGTGTCTGCATCATTACCATGTCAAGGGCCAGGGTGAGCTCCTGTGGCTGCCAGGGTTTCACCCGAACCTTGCTCCTTTTCCCTCCCCATGTTCTCCACACCCAGAGGAGCTCTCCCATCTCTCCCTTGCTGTCCATTTTCCAGTTGAGGCTTGCCAGCCTTTTCCCAAGGAAACCATTTTCACTGCCGTCTCCCAAGCTCCCAAGTTCCGGCCCCTCCATTACGCCTCTGCTTTGCCCCCTCCCCAGGTTTGTTTGCATCTCTCTCCCAGCGCTTTCCCCAGCCCTCCTGCTGTGCCTGCAGCTGAAGCTCAGCCGTTTCTCCTGCCCCCCACAGAAGAACAGGGACTTATCAGGAGGCAGCTCTGCAGGAGGTGCTTTTCTGCGAAGTTTTCTAGGAAATTCCTCCCAGTACCTGGGTAATTGTTGCCTGAACTTCAGCCTGCCCTAGGGGGCAGGACGAGGAGGCAGGGGAAGGTGCTGTTGGCAAGCTGATGGGAGCAGCAGAGGAAGGAAAGTGGGGTGGGAAGGTGGGTGCTGTTGTAGGTCCATAATGCTCTCCCAAAGCCTCGTGCTTCTTCAGTGTGCCCAAGCAGAAGGGTTAAGAGGTGCTCCCTCCACCCTGGGTCAAGTAGTGGCTTCCCAAGTCTCTTTCTCTGCCCTAAACAGTGGAGCACTCCAACCTCTAGGCAGCAATAATAATAATAACAATAAAAAAACCCTCTGACCTGGTTTGTGCACAGCAGGGTGGACTCCTGTCTCCATCTTAGTCCAGTTTTTGCAGTCCCCAAGTAGTGCCATTAATGCCTGGTGCTGCAGGGCTTCTCCTGGTCTGCTCACGAGCCCCCAGCAGGGGATGAGGCAGCTCATCACATGCTGACTTGAAAAGAAAGACGGAGCATTAAATCCCAGTGCTCATCTCCCCTCCATCCTCCCGGCTCCAGGGCTGTCCCCGGGGCTGCAGCAGGGTCCCAGCATTTTGCAGCAGGCAGCCCCACTCACCCTTGGGGACCCATTAGCATTTCCATCATGCTCATCCCATCTTCTGCTGTTGCTTCTGCACCTTGCCTGGCTGAGATAGCAGCGTGGGGCCATTTCTGTCTGAGCTAGCCTGACACCTTTGTCCTCTGCTGTCCCAATGCCTCCCATGTGGTTCTTTCCGACTATTTTAAGGACTAATGCAAAGTCCTGGCTTGATAGCCCTGAGGACTAAGGACCTTTTGTCAACACAGCAGATACAAGACAAGCTGCTGCAAGATTCCTCAGAGCAAAATGATCTTGATAAATTGGAGAAATGGCCTGAAATCAATACACTGAAATTCAATAAAGTCAAGTGCAAAGTGCTTCACTTAGGAAGGCGATATCAAAATTGCAGATATAAGATGGGGAAGAACTGGTAAGCCAGCAGGAGGGTGGCTGAGGCTTGAGCAGTGGAGTAGCCCTCAAACTGAGCAGCAGACAACAGCCTGATGCTTTAGGAAGGGAAAGAAAATGCACATCTTGCCCAGAGATGTATTAATAGTTTCAGATGGAAGACAGCAAGGTAACTTATTTGGCTCTATTTAGTGCTAGTGAGGCATCAGCTGGAGACATATATCTCCAGGTTTGGGCATCACAACTTCAAGAGAGATTCAGACAAATTGAGGGAGTTCAGAGAGTTTGGAAAACATGCCCTGGGAAGATGGACTGAAGGAGCTGGGTTTGTGCTCCAGAACAGAGACAACTGAAGGCAGAGGGATGTGTGACATTCATCCAGTGTGGAAAAGACAGTTATAAAAATGACAGTGATCAATTGGTCAAGGGTTGGACAAGCTGTAATAGGCTTAAATTGCAGCCAAGAGACCTTGAATTGGATGCTTAGGAAAAGCTTCCTAAGAGCAAGGTTGGCTGAGAGCTGGTGCAGGCTGTAAAGGGTGTGTGGGAGCCCTGTCCCTGGAGGGCTTCAACAACCAACTGAAGGAGCATCTGCATGGAGGTGACCTCCGTGCAAGTCCCACTCTCTCTCCCACTGCAGGGATGAGGTTTTGCCAGCACCCTGAGCAGGATTAGCCATGTCCTTGGAGTTACCAGGCTATGACAAGCAATTCTCTTCCTGCTGCCTCATGTCGTCTTACCAGCCGTACCAGGTCATGGCCGACCTCCCAGTGCCTGCAGGGGTAATGTCCCTGGCACGCCCAATTCATCCCACCCACCCAGGGTCCTGCTGGCTGTGTCCCTCACATGCCTGGCAAGATGCTCCCAGCCACACGTCTGCTCCAGGTTTCTTCTGCTGTTGGACCACAATTTCATTTCTGTTCATTGTGGAGATACCTACAGAGCCTATTGAGGGTCTAAGACTGGGGAAGAAGATGGAGATGAGCATGACTTTGCAGTGAGCAAATTACCAAGTTGAGTTGTTCCTGTGTCTTGCAGTACCATCTGAGAAGGGTCTGCACCACCCATCCCTCTGATGTGGCCACAGTGACTCCATGTCTGATCATGCTGAAACCTTTGGGATTTGGCGGTCATGACCAGGGGCAGCTAGATACATCTACACACACATTAAATTCATTCACTCTGACGTACACCACAGGCTGGAAAAGCCAATAAAAGAAACCAGAGACTAAAACAGTCAAGCTAGGGTGTCTCCAAGGATGCTCTGCTGTTTGGACCAGCTAAACATCCCCATGGCCTCAGCCCCACTGAGTTGGCTTGCAGTAATTTGGTGGCTAGCTGCAGCCCTTCTTCAGATCAGTCCCTCTCAATTGCATTTTTTGATCATAATTAATGTTTGCTGTGTAATTACATTGATTTTTTTAATACACTCTGAGAGATGAGGGGAATTCGTAGCCTGAACATGTGAACAAGGGAGGGGGTGTGATGTTGAAGCTTGCTGAGCCGAAGGGGAGAGCAGCGGGGGCTGCACTAGGAATGTGCAAGGATCTGCTCAAATGCCCCATGTTACATGGGGGCTTTACTGACCTGCGGCGACAAAGGGCTGGGCATGGAAATGTTTGCACTGCTGCTCTTTTTTTCCCTGGCCAAGCCGCTCCACCGGTCCCTGCTTTCTACCCACCGGCCCTGGCAAAGACCAGGGAGGGGAGGGCTGTCTGTCTGCAGCCCCAGCAGCCCTGTTTCCACTACCGAGCTCAGCAGGGAATGGGATTTTATTTATTTATCAAGTCACAGTGGAAAGAGGGGTTTCAGGGCAGCCTGAGCATCCCAGAGCTGTGAGGAGTGGATAATACCTCCTCCAGCTTTGTGCAGGGAAGCTCCTGCAAGAAACCTCAGCCTGGGCACAGCTGGGGCTGCTTTCCCCCCTGCTCCTTGCTCACTTGTGCTACCAGCAGCTTTGTCATGAGCATGTATAAATGTAAGAGGCACCTGTCAGCCTCCCAAGCTGCCTTGTGCTTTCTGAACAGCCAAACTGCTTATAACCAGCACCTGCGCAGCAAGCCCCAGGAGATGCTGCAAGGAGCACCAAAGCTTTAGGTAAGAGCTGCCTCAGCACACAAGATGGTCAAAACCATGAGGATTTGGGTGGCGACACCAGTAGTGAGCTTAAGGATCCTCTTACTCATGGTAAAAACTACCTGGAGGGTGCTGGGGCTCCAGACCTCACAATCAAGAAGAAGGATTCTAGGCTTTTGGCCATCCAGGGGTGTCTGCTGCCTTCTGCATTTGCTGTGGCTAGGTCCACAGCTCACAGGCTTGCAACGCCAGCACCTCAGCAACTCCCTATGCTTTGCGAAGCAGCACGGGTGGTGACATCTCCCAGACCGCATCTGGGATGCTGCAAATGTATAACTGTTTGTTAGACTACGGATGCACATGGTGGATCTCTGCAGATATCACAGAGCTGCTGTGTAAATGGCAGAAGGGCAGTTTGTATTCATGTTACTGACAGCCCCCTCGGGCTCAGCAAATGCCAGAGTAGTAAGTCACTGCTGGTGGCACATGCTGCTGTAAAGGGCTGGTGTGTGGGGGACGAACCTTGCCTGTGCCCTCCTCAGGGAGCAGGCAGCGCCTGGGCAGGAGCTGGGGGCAGCCACAAGGTTGGTACCCGGCAAGGGCTGGGGTGCAAACACCATTCACAATGCTGTTGGAAAGGCCAAATCCCGACCGCACCTCTGCTGACCATGACACCAGAGTCGGGTTGGCAGCACAGCTCTCCACATGCGTGCCAGCCCATGTTTCTTCAGAAGAGGCATTGCAAACTTATCACCTGCTCATCTCCAAGCTTTCCCCTTGTTAGAAGGGATGTCTCTCATTTTTTTCATGGTATCTTGTTTTGCATTGCCTGTTAATTACGTGCCCTCCAAGGATCATTCTTGCCTGAGCAGTTGAGAGGAGGCCACGTAGCACCGGCTCAGCATTGCCCAGATGAGAACACTGTGACAATTGCTGCTGAAAAGCAGCCTTGTTGCGCACAGGTGTTATTAAGCAACCACAGATGTTATACATTTTTTTCAATTAAAAACCCATAAATTAAAAAAAAAATAATGAGGCAAGCGCTACGCTCGGCAGAGACAAAGGAGCAAGCTGTCAGCGGCATTGTGCTGGGCACGCTCACCACTCTGGGTGGCAAAACGCTCATCTGGTCAAACAATGTGGCGGCCAAACATCTGCGGGGACTTTGTGTTACAGCACTGGTGTGAGGAACATTTGATTTCTGCATTGGCGAGGGGCCTTCAGTCCCGCTGCTCCCCCCTCTTCCTGGCTGGCATTGGGGAGAGGAAGGACCAGTCCTGGAGCTGCGGCCATTGGCGGCCGCTCCTTGCATTTGGGTGGATGTTTCAGGAATTGGAAATTAGCACTTTAAGTAGGCTGCGAGCCCATTGGTATAACAAAAGTTTTGTCTTCAGGGTTTGAGAGCTGTGGTGCATGGAGGTGGCTCTTCCTTCTGTGTTGTGTGCGTGCCCTAAATGCAATTATTTGGCTCCCACCATGTCTGATATTATTATTGTTCTTGCTATCTTTGGTACTTTTATGGCCCCATCACCATAGTAACTGAGCATCTCAAAACCCTGTAAGGAGGGAATAATATTATTCTCATTGTAGAGTTGGGGGAAGTGAACAACAGCAAGGTGCAGAGCTGGAGATGCAGGAGGACTTGGACAAGTCTGTCCATGGCCAGGGACTTGGGGGTCATACTTTTGTTACTTCCAATTTTAAGCAGTCACCCTAACTTTTTCTCAGCAGTCCTGGGCCATGTTTCCTTCCCACTTCTCTTCCTCCTGTCTTGAGTTAGATAAATAATAACCTCCCACCCGGAGCTGCTCCCTCCTGGGCTCTCTCTTGCTGCCCCCCTGCCCTGTGGACCACCAGCCGACAGGCACGGCCCAAGGCGGGGGAAGTGTTGTTTTGCTCTGCTGAAGACCTTTCATTTTGTACAGAGTATTTGAATGCATCTCAGGCCAGCCCCTGCTGAAACGCGTCTTTAAATATTGAATGAAAAACGGAGTTGCGTCAGAGCGAGAGATGTCAGATTTTCTTCATTCCTGACCTATTCCAGACTAATTTCCACCCTGGGGGTTTAGCTGTTTTTCCTGAGAGACAGCTGATAGAGATTCAGAAAGAGGGAGTTGAAACAAAGTCTTCTGCAGCACAAACAAATGATTCGACAGGTAAGGGTAAGCCAATGTGGACATCCTGACCTGGATGTCCACCTACCTTCCTCTGATCAGGCTGTTTTCCCCTTCCTTGGACACCTTCTCCCGGCGGGATGAGGCTGCTCCCTCCCTGGCTTCCCGCACTGCCAGCTTCTGGTTCACGGCGTTGCCATCACGTTCCCCGACACGCCGACTCCTCACTGCCTTCCCTGCCTCGGGTCGTTCTGGAATAAAACAATCTTCAATTATTCCTCTCCCTTTTTTCCCCTTTTGTGCAATATATCATTTTTTAATTAAAAAAATGCCTCGTGGAAGTGTAACGGGCTATTAAATGTTTTGGTCCATAATTAACATCAAACCCCTGACTTAAAATCTTTATGGATTGAGTGAGCTCCATTAGCTGCTACACGAATAGTGCTGCACAACTCTCAGAGGCCCACGGGGTTCAAATCACCCCGTTTCTCCTGCAAAAGGGGAGAAGAAGAAAAAAAAAAAAAAAAAAAAGGTCCTCGCTGGGGACTCGCTGCTCCTCTCCCTGCAGCCACCGCATTGTGGGCCACCCTGGGGCAAGCAAACCCCCCTGCACCCAGCGCTTCCCCTGGGAAGGATATCAGAGCCCCGTGACAGCTGGAAGCCTCGTCACTTTGCGCAGGGGAAGGCAGGATGCGACCCTGGAGGAAAGTTATCTCCCTGCACAAATCGCTCCCTAGTAAATACATCAGCGGCGGCGAGAGCGGCAGGGCGAAGATAACGCCGCACTGTGTCTCGTGGGGATCAGCGTGGTGACGGCAAACCCCCATCGGCAATGACAGGCGGGGCTGATGGGGTTCTCTTGCAAGCAGGCAGGAGCGGGCATGAGTTATTGGGGACTTGCAGCACGTTTCCCACCATCCTCCTCAGCTCCCAAGGGAAGGACGGGAGCTGGCAGGTTGCCTTGTGGTTTTACACTCATGCTGGCGGGTCGGAGACAAACCCCGTGATGGAGGAGAAGACAGCAAGGTCCGATGTGTTGTCCCTGCAGCACAAACCCAATGTGCACCACGCTTTGGCTTGTGCCAGAGCTGGCCCCAAATCACTGCCCAGTGCAAGCTGCTCCCCACCTCCAGCCCAGGTGTAGGGTGCCCAAAATGCAGGTTTGGGGCTGCCCAACTTCAACGGGTCATTGATCATCATTACTGACTGCATGTCCCAGGCACACGCTCGCTGCCTTCTCCAGAGGACTTAGGGGTTGAGGAGCTTTGAATCCCTGTGATCCAAATGCTGATTCTCAGAATTTGCTATAATTAATTAATTGCATTTCATACTCCTGGATCACCGTCCAGCATTGGCTCTCAGCAGCAGTGACACATCTGTTGGGATTGCCAGCAAATTTCAAGCATTCCCACCCATACTTTAGGTGGAAATAACATTGGAGCTGAAGTACTGGTCTTTGATACTGCTGGATTATGGATGACCAGCTCCTGTTGAGCTGATGAATGCAGCTGCCACCTTGCCAATTTATGGTATTATTCCTTCTGGGCATCTCTACTGGCGTGTTCATTATGGCTGTCGGACACAAATTGACTCACTTCTATATTCTTGGCTTTCTGAATGAAGCTGGAGTTAGGAGATACTGGTGTTCTCATTAGGTTTTCACTGTATACTGAGCTACTAGCCTGCTCTTGCTAAGTGGCTACGGACTGTCTTTTGGGTTTTGCTCGTACATGGAATGAGCTGTCAATTCAAAAAGCCTTGGCCATATTTTAGAGCCTGGCTGTCACTCAAATGCCTTAAAACAGCGAGGACATCAGAAGCAGACACTCTCTAAGGTATGAGGAGATGGTTGACTTTCAGCGCTTCTGTTTTTCCCTTGAGCCTAAAATGAATTTTTCTGAAGTAAAGGAATCTTGGCCCACCTAGGACAGGATCCCACTGCAGTCCCCAGTGCCACATTGGTGTGGCAGCTTGGTCATCCTCCGTGACCCATCTTCTCCTTCCAGGTCCAGGTCTTTCATGAGGAGGAGAGCTTGAGGATGAAGGCCAGGCTTTAGCGCTGTGGAGGAAACACTCATCTCCCAAGCAAGAGCTGCTTGGGACAGCCTTGCCCTGTGAACACGAACAAGCAAGACGTGCTGCCATTGTGCCCAGAAGCCAGGCTGCACCACAGGCACAATTACAGCGATCGCAACGTGGGAAAAGAAAAACAGAAACAGGCTTGGCACCACAGGCTATGTTAAAATTAGTCCAAGTCCCGGCATGCCCCCATTGTGGTGTGGGAGGGAGCTGGGACCATCTTCCCCTGGGCAGGGCTTGCCTGTCCCAGAGTATCCTGAGGGGAACCAGAGTGATATTTTAATAAGCTAAGTATTAGTTGCATCCCCAGTCCCCTCCTTGAGACTGATGCTGGGCAGTGAGGCTGAAAATTAATTGCTTACAGGTTTTTCATTTTTTTTCATTATTTCTTCCTTTTTTTGATTCCCATCTCAGCTGCATTAAACCTTAAGTCAACAGAATATGGGACAGACAGCAGGAAGTCTGTGGCTCCCTTCTGCTCTCCTCCACCAGCCCCAGCCCTGCAGGTCAGCAGCAAGGTTCACTGCATGTAACCAAGAGCCTGTGGAGAAAACAAAGCCAGGGGATAGCCCGGTTTCTGCTTCTTTGTTTTCAACCCTTCCCAGGAGTGGTATAAACTCAAATAGGCACTGCTTCAATCAAGATAGCTTCTGCTGAGTCAGCTCCATTTAAAACTTGGCCTTTCTGAAAGACCGCAACTCTCAGAAACCCCAGCCAAGATTTTATGGGTAAATATAAAATGAATTAGGAGGCAGGTTTTACAATAAGGGATTGCTCTTGGAATCTACGGGTAATAATAATTTCTCCCAAGAATGCAGAATCTCTTAATCTTTAGCCCAAAGGTGCATGCTCAGCAGTGCAGCAAAGGTGCTGCCGACTGGAAGTGGATCAAGCTGCTCTTGGACACCTGGGTGGATCCCCCATACCAGCCGCTGGCACCCAGTGTGGGCACACCTGGGTTGGAAGGAGCCCTTTTTTTGTTTTCTTTTGCCTCTCCGGTAGCAACAATCCTCTGAGCTGGTTGAAAAACATCTCAAGGCAAGTCTGTTCACTCAGAAACTCGTGATTCAACTCCACCTAATTGTTTGGAGGGGCAAGATTGATTTCACTGATGTTTTCAGCAAGGACATTATCAAACAGGTTTCATTTGGACAGTGTCATTTCAGCTTGCCCATGTGGCATGGCTGGGATGCTCCACTTTGTGTTGCAATAGAGCAGCTGAAAGAGATGGGGGGGGATCCATTTTGAAGTATTGCTTTACTGCAAGAAAAATAACCCAAAATGTTGACTTGTGCCCCCAATCTGCCACAAAATCAAATTTTGCTATCTTGGAAGTTCTCACAAGCCGAAGTGTCTGGGATTCATCCAGCCAGCTGTAGTGATTGCTGCAAGATGATCTCGCTTTGGACAATGCAGGAGCACCAGACCTCATGTTGAAGGCACCACTGGGACATGGAGAGGGTGCAGCCCTGCCTCAGCACATCCCCTCTCCCCATAGAAAGCCTGAGAGATGTTTGCCAACCTGTCCCCAAGCAGTGTTTGTGTATTTGTAGTGACAGAGCCCCTCCATCTCCCAGGTAACCCACTGCCATGCTCCAGGAGCCGTTTTTGTCCTGATGTCTAGCCTGATTTCTCTTGCTGTAATTTAAGCCGATTATTTCTTGTCCTGTCCACCGTGGACATAAAGAACAGATTATTCTCTTACCCTTGGCAGCATCATTTTAAGCACTTGAAGACTGTTATCACATCTCTTCCTCCATCATGTCTTTTAGGCTAAATAACCCAGTTCTTTCAATCTTTCTTTGTAGGTCATGTCTTGTAGACCTCTGATCATTCTGTTTCCTCCGTGCTGCCTGCAGCAGGGCCACCTCCTTTTTGATACGAGCTGCCAATAACAGAATCTATTCTAGCATAGACCTCACCAGCCCTGAACGGACAAGTAAGATGATTTTGTGAGTCTTGTAGGCCATGCTGCGGCTCATATATCCCAGGACACTTTCTGCCTCTTGATGTGACACTGATACCTTGTGTTCAGCTCATGACCCACTATAATTCATAGGCCTTTTCCTGGGGAACTGCTGCTGATTGTTTATAGGCTTGGTGTTTCTCAAGGGGTTTTGAGGTGAATAGCAAAAGGCAGAATGAAGTATCCTGAATGAAGGTTGCATTCTCTTGTACTTGTCAGTCTCCTCCAGGTCCCGATTTTGATGTATTTATGTATTCAAAGTACACTTTCGGTCAGGCTTTTGACTAGGCTGTGTGAAACTGGGGTTGGATGCTATTCAGTCCATGCTGAAGAGGCTTTATCGGTGATCCTTTAAGTTGCTGGCTCCCATTGCCTCATAATTTCTAGTGTTTTATCTCTTTCATGCATGTCCTTTCACGGTCTAAGACATGCTTGTGTTTAACACTGGATAAGCAGCATTTTATGCAAAAAAGATGAGATTTGTAATTTTCTTCAGTCCACAGGGCACTGAAAAGCAGACCAGAATGGCCTGTCCCCATCCCCTAGGAGCTATGTTTAGAGTGAGCTGGGCATTCTTCCATGACTTAATTTTTTTCCTTAGAAATTGGAGGTTTCTGTTCAGAAGGACTCACTGGTAAAAAGCTGAAGGCTGGTCCCCAGGGCTCAGACCTAAAGGGACTCAGCGCAAGGACTCCAGACAGCCCCAGGGGAAGCACCTCCACCACCCAGCCATGGAGTCAGTCTCTTGCTCCCAATGACCATTTAAATCATTTATGCAATCTGGAAAAGCCACAGCCCCAGAGATGGGGCAGGACCGATGATGATGCTCAATGGGACAAAGGGGAGAAGGAGGGGAAGGAAACCCCCCCTGCTCCAGGTGAGCCTCTGAGCCTGGGCCAGAGCTGACCTGTCAGCAGACCTATCTGATTGCCTGTCCTCCCTCCCTGGGACTATCCCGGCATCAGCTTTACTCTCCTGTAGGCAGCAGCACTGAAAATCTCACTCATGGGAAAGGTCTCACGGGGAAGGAAATGCAGGTCACTGCTGGGACAGACTCTCCAGGCAAGGGAGCGCACGCAAAGGTACTCTGGTTATGATAGTAATTAATGTGGACATTGCTGGTAATGGCAGAGCTGGTGCTTCAAGTGCGTGCACACAGGCGGGAAATGAACCCCATCAATTTTTAAGATGTCAGCTGTTTCACGGGGCAGCTGCAGAGATGGGAACAACTGGACCTTGGTTTGTTAGGCAGCGTCTGCCCACAGCCGGCAGCTGGATGCAAACATGCTCCTCCCATGCCCTCACATGGACCTGCCCAGCTGCCCGCAGGGAGAGGGCCCTGGAAAGCTGGAAATGGTCCCAGTTCAGTGAGTGTATTAGCAAGACTGTGAGTGACGGGGGATATTTGACCATTCAATCAGAAGGTACATTTACATGACGATGGTTTAGATGGGGTTCTCTGTGTTGCTGGTTGCAGCTATTCAGTCCATGCTTGCAATGGGACCCAATTCAGCAAAGCACGTTTGACTGAAGGTGAGGGCATTTCCACACCAAACCCTTCTCATGCAGTGGAAGAACCCATTTTTGGCTAGGACCTGAGGGGTATTTCCAATATTTGGGAAACCGCCCTGTTCCCACTGAAAACCAGGAGTCTTTTGTCCCCAGTTACTGCAGAGTCAGGACAGACACTGTCGCAGAGTGAGTGTTTTTATGGACTGGCTTCTCTCTCCCTTTGCAGTTCTAATTACATTGTATATTTTGGAAATAAAAATGTCTTTTTTGATAATATCGGTCAGGAAAGCTCTCCAGCATTTCCAAGTACAGAGAGGGGGAGAGGCAAGTGATCAAAGGCAGGCTGTAATGAGCTATCGGAGGCAAGCCCAAGGTCACTGGGGGCAGAAGGGCCCCATCATCATGCTGGCTTGCGATGATCAGCTAGCTGCCCGCTCCTGCAGGCTCCCCTGTCCCCACCATTGTAGCTGAGCATTAGGGTCTGCACACCCTAAACACACACTGATGGAGAGAGACAGTCCCTGCCGTGTGGGCACTGTGGTTTAAATAAATACACACAGTGGAGGGGAAGGATGCTTACCTCACTTTGCAGATGGGACAGACACATGCCAAGACCAAGGTCCTGCTCCCCACAGCAGTAAAAGCATCCAGTTGCTCTCAAAGAGCTGGAAGCACTGCAGGAGTTGTCTGCTGGGAGAGGCACAGTCTCTGCAGCAGGCAGAGATCTGGGGCACCGGTGAGCGGAAATCTAGGGCATCAAAGAGCAGAGATCTGGATAATCAAGGAGCAGAGATCTAGGGCATGGAGGAGCAGAGATGCAGGTAATCAAGGAGTAGAGAGCAAGGATGTGGAGAAACAGAGATGTAGGGCATGGAGGAGCAGGATTATGGATTATCAAGGAACTGACATGTAGGTAATGGAGGAACAGAGGTCTAGGTAACCAAGGAGTAATGATCTAGGGCACCAAGAAGCGTTGCTCTAGAGCATCGAGGAGTGGAGATCTGGGCCACTGAGGAGTGAGACATGATCTGTCTCACAGGGATGCTCCCAGAGCACCAGCATCACTCGTGGGCTCACAGGCTGATGCTGAGGGTTGTGCAGGAAGGTGGAGATGGGACTGACACCTGGCTGTGGGTGCTGGCTGGAGCCATGCCCAACCCTTCATAGTCCAGGGGAGAGGGGGACAAACTTCCACAAGAAACTTCACGAAGCGTAGTGAGCTCACGGGGTTGTTCAGGACATCTGAGCCTCGACTGGCAGCCACAGGCTCCTCTGAGGGGGAACCACAGAGCTGCTTCAGCCAGCAGGAAGGAGCCTGCCTCCACGTTACCAGCAGCAGTAAACATGATCTGTCTGAAAAAGAGAGTCACGTTAACAGTTATTGATCTATAACTTTTAACCAATTTCTTTTTTACAATATTGGATTGCGTCCTAATTTTAGCTTTTTCTGTTTGGCGCTAGGCAAACTCCACTCCATCAGCAAAAAACAGCCCCTGTGGGCCAATCTGCGCCTTCCATTGAGCTGAATGATAGAGGAGTGGAACAATATTTTTCGACAGATCAGTTCCTGTTCAGGGTAGCGGTGGCCATTATGCAAATGGAGCTATAAGAAGTTTAAAAGTCTGGAACCATCATATTTCTTTATTTCATTAACATCAATGTGAGCGGGTGAGTTAATACAACAGAGTGATCCCATTCCAGGGCTTGCTTACACAAAATAGTCCCCCCATCATTTAACAAGACTGGTGATTTCCCCTAATGGGTGCTCCCAGCAGCTGTACTGGGGGCACTGAGGCATTTTTCAAAGCATGCATCTGGGCAAGGGGTGGGTGACAAATGTCTCTGAGCAGATTAGTGCGCAGGAATGCTCTGCCCGAGCTGGCAGATGGCTGGGAGGGCCCTGCTCATGGCAGAAGGCAGACATCCAGGAGGATGGGGGGACAAGTAGGGGATCAGTTACAAGGGCTCGATTTCCCACTGGCTCCTTGAGGATTTTGCCCCCCCTCAGAGCACCTGCACAAAATTTCTTACGTGGTGTCCTCACCCCTAATTCACTGCATGGGCCAGAAGTTGCTTGGGCAGAGATGCTCTGGTGTGCACAGAGGCATAGGCATTCTGGATTCAGATTTATGGGGGAAGGCAGAGAGCATGATGAGAGCAGTGTTAACCCCATTCTCCTCCTGCTCTGGTGCTGGACACACACGTTTTGCCAGCACAACAGCAATATGAGGAGCTGAGGACTGATATAATACAGGCATGATGTTATAGGGCAGAGAGATTTATGCTCCAGCACATGCGCTGGTGCCCAGGTGGTGGCCATCCCTCCTCCTCCTCCATCATATCAGCATTGTATCAGCATCATCACAAATGTATGCCTTCACAGTCACCTCTATCCCCCCATGCATCCCCCACCTTCACCCCACCAAGGCACAGATACATTTACTAAAACAGCAGTGCAGAAAGACACATATCCCTCTTTGTGGCCCCATTCAGCTGAGGGTATTAGCAGCCAGCTCCTTTTTACAAACAGAAAACTAATGCACAGCGCTATCACGCCAGCAAGGAAATTATGGGCTTCTGGGACTCAGCCCTTGCATTAGTGTCTTAAGGAAGGGAGTGGGTGATACCTGGCCATCCACAAAAGCCAGCCTGCCCTACGTGGTCCAGCAACCCTGCGAGAAGCTGACGCTCTTTCCCATACCATACACCCTCTTCCAGTTATATAACTCACACAAAAGAGACACATATGCACACTCACACCTATGTATGTATTTGCATAGATCTGGAAAATAAAGATCACAGCGTGCCACACTAATGGATCCCAGCACTATAATAGCTCCATTATAAATGGCAATGTCTCGGAGCATTACTGCTAAATACTCTACCTTTCAGTGTTGAAACTTTTAATTGATTTTAAAATACACAATCAATCACAGTTAATCAAGGAATCATGAAGAAGCTATCGTACACAAATACACAAAGACAGCATATAAACCACAATTAATGACCACCTAAACAATGGTAGGAATGAAAATAGGATTATTTATTAGTGTTTATGAACAGTAATGGATAAAGTAATGAAGCAGTAGCACGGGGGTGTGTTAGAAGCAGAAGTTTGTGATATTTAACACCAAGTGGCCATAAGTGACTTTTCATTGAATGGGTCAATGACACAATTTACTAGGGGTGGGCTGGGCTGCAAACTGTCTTTGACTAGGGCTGGGCTGCAAACTGTCAGGCACAGCCTTGCTCCGTGGCAGGGGAGCCTGCAGCCCCCTGCCAAAAATGCCTCCAGGCTGCCTTCAGCCAAATGTCCATCTGTAACCTGCCAGAGAGGCTGCCTCTCCTCCTGAGGGCTGTCTCACCATACACCAGTGCAGCTGGACAGCTCTGGCTTTAATATTAAGGAGAGTGATTAAAATCCAGCCAGGTGCCCTGTGCCAGTCTTGGAGAGCCAATTCCTCATGTCTCAGGGTGGCACACAGCCTGACGGGCCAGAAAAGAGTGAGCAAAGCAAGGGCTGGAGGTTATTAAGCCTGTGTCTGAGCTGAGGGTGGTGAGCTTGGGAAGGGCAAAGGAGGTGAATTCCATGGAGGCAGCTTGGAGGCCCCTAAAGTCTGTCCTTGGCCCCAGCTCCAAGTAGTCTGTCCAGGACTTAGTACAAAAGACTGTTTTACCTAAGCTGGCTTTGTTCACACCCATGTAGCAAGAGACTTGCAAGCCCAGAGCCATGCACTACCGAGGCACGCACCAATACAATCCTACCAATGCTGCCTGCAGACCCATTTTGCTCTTTGCTGTGCTGGATTGAGATCTTCCCATGCCTCGTTGCGATGCCTGCTGTCCCCAAGGATGTGGCCTTCAGCCAGTGAGCAGCGGCAGGGCCCTGCTGCCTCCTATAATACAGCCCTCTCCTTCCTGCTGTGCACGCCGCAGTTTGCAGCTTTGCAACCAGAGCCATTTAGTTTCTGTGAATTAATAAGCAGCACCCAGGACCCCACTCCTAGCTGCCTGGCAGATGGTGCAATGAAGAGGCAGTGATGAAGTGACTCCTGGTAAGGAGGAGGGGAGAGTCCAGAAGAAACCTTATCCTGTTGCACCATTCCCTTGAAGACAAGCACCATCTAACCGCAAAACACCACTAGCCCATCACCCTAGCTGGTGTTCCTGCAGAAACTGGGAGACTAGGTGAGTCCCTCTTTCCCTCCTGGGGCAGGAGCATGGGGATATGCTTGTACACAGACATTTCTGTAGTGAGATGGCAGTCTCAAGCTTGACCAGGGACAGCTTTTAGCACTGAACTTAAACTCCTATTAGTCATCTCAGATCACAACCTTACTGCAGTTGGGGCTGGAGGCCTGAAAAGGAGCTGACAAGCAGGTCAGACCCTATAACCACATCTTCCCTGGGGGTTTGGTGTGGGGCTGAGGATGCTACGGCCCCTCACTTCAAGCCCTGACCACCAGCAGCCTCCCTGCCCACAGTGCTTGGGCTCACTCACACAGATCAGCGCCTTCCTCTCCTTCACTGTCTCTTTTATTGCCTTGCAAGTTGGCCTCAGGATGTTTTATCACACCATAGCACATAATACAAATGAAAAACAAAGGGGAAAAGTTTGAATCATTTTTTTAATATATTCATCCCTGTGCAGGGGAACAATGATCCATCTGATTAAATCCGCATGCTAGAGTTTATTAAACCAGGTTGGCCTCTCGCTTTCTCTCTCCTTTAGGCAGGGACAAGCTCATTAAAATGAACATGCTCTGCTCCCTCCCTGTTGCAATCCCACTTCACACTGTCTCTGTGCTGCCGCTATCTCATAGGCATCGCCAGGAGCTGATGAATAGGGCTCTGCAATTCAGTTTTCTCTGGCAGCAGCACAGCAGCTGAACCTTGGTGTGGCTTTTTGGCAAAGGGTAGGAGATGCCTTCAGCCTACCAGTGCCTTATGGCTGCCGTGAACACGCATCCAAGAGGATGTAAGAAAAGGCCCATTAAAATTGGAGGGAGCTGGGAGGGCAGGGTCTGACCACCTCACTCTAGCCCTGCCCCAGCACCTGTTGTGTCATTTACCTCCCCAGGAGCTCAGTTTCTCATCTGTAAAATGGGTTTGATAGTCACTGCTTCCCCATTAGGATAATTAATAGCTATAAAGCACTTTGGATCCTGCACTAAGAATAAACCCATTGGTAGTGCCAAGGTGATGGGTGGGCATCCAAGACAGTCTCTCCCCTGCACAAGCTCCCCGAGTCTGCCGGCAACTGCCCACCCTGCAGCCCCTCACTCTCCTTGGGCTGCCCCAGGAAGGACCTTCTGGGGACCCCAGCCCACCCAGCCACCCTAGCTGGGGAAGCATATCCAGCAGGCCAGTATTCACTGCAACTCCTCTTCCTCCTTGGCAGCCTTTCAGATGCAACCTAAGTCTGTTACACCCTGGCGATAACAGTGGCTTAGGCCATATAATCCCTCCTTTACTTGACTTTGGGTTATTTTGAGCAGGAGATTAAAGGAGATTATCTGCATCACCTGAGATGTTGCACTTTCTGTCTCTACCCCCTTTCCTCCATCCCCAGGGCTGACCTGGTCCCAGGCAACAAAACCCCTCCCTCCTTCCCCTGTCCTCTGCCACACTCTTGTCTTGGGGCAGCCACCTGGCCGCAGGGCGCTGCCGTGTGGTGATCCATCATCAGCCTCATTTCCTGGACCCAGCTTCTCACCTGGCAACCCATGGATCCTGCACACCCACATCCTGAGCCGAGTCCAGAGATGCTCCACAGTAGGGGAAAGAGAAAGGAGGGCACCCCAGCACACTGTAGCACTAATTGGGATTACCTGTTCAGTGGGCTTCTTCAGGAGGAGGTGGCAGCAGAGAGGATAAAGAAAGTCCCCCTTTGGCCACTAGGAGCTTGCAGCTTCTGGGTTCAGCAGCAGCCACTTGTCTCCACAGCCAGAGGATGGAGAAGGATTGCCTGCTCAGAGCATTTATTAAAAAAAAAAAAAAAACACAACAACACAGGAAAAGCACTGAAAAACATCTACGTTTCATGCCCAAGGAGGAATCCCCATCGCCTGGCAGCACCCAGCCACAGGCATTGCCCAGACAGGGCAGGGAGTTACCTCCCACGTTCTGGGGACCACATGCTGCTCTCCAGCTCACTTCAGCTTGGATTTAGCAAAGCACTTAAGTGCTGGTTTGAATTCCTCCCAAAGCCTTGCTGAAATCAGCAGCTTTGCTGAATCAAGGTCTAAACAGGCAGAGCTACTAGCAGTGACCAGGAAGGTTAATTCTCCTTCCTACCTGAAGGAGAAATGCTCAACCATCCCAGGGGCAGGGAGCAGCTATCAAGAAGCATTAATTCCCCTGGAAAGCAAACACCCGTATGTGGCATCCCACCAGCACATGTGACCTGTTTTCCTGGTTTTGGCTGGGATACAATTAATTTTCCTCCTAGTAGCTGGTATAGTGCTGTGTTTTGGATTTAGCATGAGAATAATGTGATAACACACTGATGCTTTAGTTGTTGCTAAGCAGTGCTTATACTAAGTCAAGGACTTTTCAGCTTCCCATGCTCTGCTAGTGAGGGGGTGCACAAGAAGCTGGAAGGGAGCATAGCCAGGACAGCTGGCCCAAACTGTCCAAAGGGCTATTCCATACCATATGACATCATGCTCAGTATATAAACTGGGGGGAGTTGGCCAGGGGGCAGCAATCACTGCTCAGGGACTGGCTGGGCATCAGTCAGCAAGTGGTGAGCAGTTGCTTTTTCCTAGGTTGTTTTCATTACGATTTATTATTATTTTATTTCAGTCATTAAAATGTTCTTATCTCAACCCAAAAGTTTTCTTACTTTTGCCCTTCCAGTTCTCTCCCCCATCCCACCAGGAGGGGAGTGGTGTGACCAAGCAGCTGTGTGGTGCTTGGTTACTAACTGGGGTTAAACCACAACACCTGTGCACACGTTCACAGCAAGCTCACACCTTCATGGTCTGTTTTTCCTCATTTCAGACTACACCAGGCTAGAATCCATCTGCCACCCTGGAAATTAATAGCAATCATTAAACAAAAAGAGCTGGCAAAAAGAAGCCTGAGGTGAAAAGCAGCTATTTCTGCCAGAAAAAAAATTAAAACTATTTAGACATACAGAAAGTCATTTATTACTGTGAAGTCCTCCCTCCACCTGGGGTTTAAATCTCATTACAGTTTGTCCAAAACAGATGTTACCCTTTTAACAGTAGATTATTAACGATAAACTCCATTCCTCCAGAGAGGGTGGGTGTTCTGGGTTCACTTGCTTTTTCAACTTGGGTAACCTCCACATGAAATGTTTATGAAAAGGACAGGCAATCCAAATCCTGGCATAGCTCCCTGCTTCTATTGTCTTGGACTTCAAAGTTTTTCTTTCCACTCTCCACATCTTTTGGAGGTCTCTGGATGAGCAGGGAAATACAGCAGCCCCAAGGGTGGCCACAGACCCTGCTGAGGAGTAGATAGGATGTTGAAGAAGGACTTTCATGTGCCACAAGCCCATGCTAATGCACCAATAGCTTCTACTGCTGCTTTTCCCCCAGCAGTTTGGCATTAACCATGTGTCAGACAAAACCAGTTTCTTTTGTATGGACCCTGGCATGTACATGACCCGTTTTTCCAAGCTTCTCTGCTTCCACCCACACATTTTTGGGCAGAAGACCATTTGGTTGGGTTTTAGGCTTGCTGACACCATAGAGGAGACCAAATGGTCCCTCACATCTGTGGCTGAGCATCCTCTATGGGCAAAGATGGGCTTTGCTTATTCCCACAAGTGCACAGGTATGCTTCAGTGGGAAATCAGCTGGCCTTGAGAAAATCACTGGCACAGATTTTAACTGGCCAGGCCCACAGTGGAGCCACATCTTTGTTCTGTTTAGATTTAACAGGATAAAGATACCTGCTCAGGAATCTAGGAGTCACATTAACCATGCTGTAAACACAATCAAATGAGACATTAATATCAGCTCCACAAGAATATGACCATCTAGCTGCCCAGCCATCTCCCCCCCACCATTTCGGGCAGGAGGAAGCGCATCCCCAGAGACCCTACCAAAGGGATGTTCTCGCAATGCCCCTCAGAGCATGCCTGGGAAGCAGCAAGTACCAGCTATTTTGGAACTGTCAATGGTGAAGTCAGTACCAGTATCTCAGGGCTCCCTCAGAAAACACTTTTTGCTGTCTGTACAATTTTTTCTGCACCCCAAAGGAAGTGACAAGAGCTCTGCTGCTGGCCATGTATGTCTGTGAGCACTTCTTACTGGAGGAGAGCCATTCCCTCAGCACAGCACATCCCAGGCCTTCAGGCTTTATGGCTCATAACCAAACCCTTCATGGAGCCCTGAGGGGCCCAAGGGAAGGCCCAAGTAAGCAGTGTACTCATCTCCCTACGGGTATGGGGTATCCTTGGGATGAGTCCATTGCATGTCCATTCATGTTGTCAGAGGCATGGCAGAATAACTTCAGGGGCTGTGCTGGTGGGAGGAAAAGGCTGTAAGTTCATGGCTGAAATTAAGCTGTTAAACAGCAGCTGAGGTGAATAAACACCCACAACCATCTTATGGGCTCTGCCTTCTGCCAGAAGGTACAGTGGGGCTGAGCATCCTCCCTTCATGGGGGCCAAACTTAGGTGCTTGTGGCACGGGTATTTGGCCCATGAGCAGTGTCCTATAAAATTTTATTGGGAAGGGTGAGTGCATATTTCCCCTGCTGAAACAACAGACCCACAGCCTGTTAAATTGTTTTTCTCTAGAAACACAGCATCTGTTTGGGTTAAGAGGTCAGGACATAGGCAGGGTTGGAAATGTTGCAGAGGACCTGTCTTGACCTAGGGAAGGAGAAGAGGGTCCCTCCTCCAAGAGCTGACACATCTGAGCTCCTTCAGCAGAGCTGTGTGCCAGAGTGGGACCATGCTGGGTAAGCTAAGCTGTGCATGGAAGGTGGTCATGCTTGGTTTCCTCTGCAATGCTGTTATCCTGAATAAACATTAGATGGGTTTTGGAGAGCTGCCCAGATGATCATTAACCTTCTCCTGGCCCATGAGAGGAAGCCAGCCTGCAGCACTGAGCTAAAATTAGGACTGTAGGGCACTGGGGATTGCTAGATATTGCTATATCTGGGCAGAAACCCCCTTCAAAAAGTGGACAGCCAGAGGGTTCAGCCTTAAGCTGGGCTCCTTGGCTCCAGAGGACAAGAGCTAGATCATTAAAATCACAAAATAATTTAGGTTGGAAGAGTGGAAGAGACATCTGGAAGTCTTCTCCAACCAGAGAAGCAGGACCAACTTCAAAGGTGAACAAGTCAGTAAGAGGTTAGCAGAGGTGCTACAGCATAGCCATAGCAATTCCGGTGTGCAGGACACTTGCTGATGAAAAGGTAAATTCCTTTTTGCCTACCCAGAGATCACAGCAGACCATTACCATGAAGTCCTACACGTGCTGTATATTTTCTTGTCCATCTCTCAACACTCAGCAGTGCAGTCCACCTAGAAAGCACGACTGAGGTAGGCACTGGCCAGAAACCCACACTTTCTGGCTTGAGACCCCTTCACAGTGCAAGAGTGGGACAGAGAGGGACGAGTCCTTTTGAAAATATGAGCATAAAAAAATCAGAGTAAACAAAACACTTCTGCCTCTGAAAGTGATTTCTAACAAAGCTAACCATTTCATGGATCCACCACCAGATTTTATCCTGTATAAAAGCAGTTTTTTCCTGTCTGGGATGCAAAGGGTTATGTGGGCCTCCTGCAAAAATAAGTGAATGAAAGCAGTAAAATCCTCTTCCGAATAGCAGCAAAGATCTGAGGGAGGATGACAATGCAGCAGAGACAAGGCACAGTTCAGATTGTCAGTGCTGAGGAACACCAGTGGTTTCGCTTCCCAGCACGGGGCTGGCTCCCTCCATTGTATCAGTGCTGGAAAAACAAGCTTTGATCTTCAGCACTATTTACAGGGATGGGACAGGAGTCCTGCTTCCACACCAGACCTCTACTTTCCCCCAGCCTAACATCAGCATAACCATCCCATAATGGACCTGTGATTCAGGCTGATTATTTCTAAGGAAGAACCCCATCAAGTAAATACTAGAGAGGCTTTCTCCCATGGAAACAGACTTATTACTACTGTTGGACCTGATCAGAGCTCTTAGTTCTCTACATCCCGTGAAATCTTTTTGCTCTTCACCTTCCTCTAACTCTGCCCTTCTAATTGCACTCCTTGGCTCTTTGAGGGCTCAACTGCACTGTCATGGGCTGAAGCTGACATTTCATATCTGCCCATGCTGATATTTCAGAAGGCTGATTTAATGCACAGGTAACCCAGCTGGGCTTAAGAGGTTGTTCACCAGGAAGATCATTTATGCATTTACTTAAACTCAGCAGAGAATTTTGCTCAGTGGCCCACAGCAGTGTGCGATAGGGCTGTCATCTCAATAGACCCTGGAAGCTAAGCAGCATGAGATGGATGTAAATGACTTCAGACTACAGCTGAATGAAAAGCAGAATATTTCCTGAAATCCCAAGAGCTAACCTGTCTTGAAAATATTGCCATTTTAACCCAGAATTTATTTTGCCATAGAACAAAAAGGTTCTTAAAAGTGTTTGTGCAAACAGGTTTCTTCTGGCCATTCCCAGACTGCAGCGCTGGCCTCAGCCTAGCTGGTGGAGGCACAATGGCTTTAAACTAAGGCTCCCATCAGACACTACAGCACTCACAAGTTTACAGCTAAATTGGCCTGAATCTCAGCTTCCAAGAAAGATCATAGCTTTTCAGCCAAAGGTTTCATTTTGCAGAAAGTGCATTTTACTGGAAAATTCCCCATGCAGCCAGGTGCAGAGCAAGCTGTCTCCTATGGAAATCCATGTCAGGCAGCAGCAAGGGCTGGCTGTTCAAAGGGAAGCCAAGGCAGGAGCCAGGGGTGACCCCAGCACAGGGGGTTCCCTCCCCACCCAGGGTGGTATCTCCCAGCACATGAACTCCACAAGCAAGGTGCTGGCAACAGAGTCCATTGACAGTCCCAGGCAAGACAAGGGATGAACCACATCCAGGGTCCATCCAAGGAGTCCAGTTGGGAGCAAAAGGAAACGGGGCCAGGGGTAGCACTGAACACAAGTTGCAGCACATGTTTGAGGGGTCCATCCAGGAGATAGGCCACCTACCATGCAGGCCTGAGGTCTATCCTGGAGGCAAGAGCACAAGCAGAACTAGAGACAGGCACCAACAGCAGAGCTCAGGAGAGAACTGGAGGCCCAGGGCTGAGCTTATATGGAGCTCCTGAGCCCATGGGCAGAGGGTGTGGGTGGAGGCCCCAGGTGACGCTGATCAGGGTCATTAGTGTCTTCGGGGCCTTGACAACCAGATGCATTTCAGGCGCCTCAGATTGACATTCATTCAAGCCACTGGTCTGCAGAAAGTGTCCCATGCCTCCTGCAAAGAGACTGCAAAATGATCCAGCAGCCAGAGAGTCTGTGAACACTGAAGAGCCATCAGTGTCTTGATCTCTATTGACTTGTGTTCCCCTTGATAGCAACAATCCAAGGAGAGAAACATTGACCCTACCACCGTCTAGAGCCCATGAGTGTCGATATACCGGTAGTAGTAATGCCCCTGTATAGAAACAAGTGTGTAATTTCTGTTTGTTTCTCCCAGCCTATCCCAGGAAAGTGATCTCTTCCCCATCCCTCCCACCTGGCTACTTGTCTTCTAGTCTGTGGCCTCCCAAGGTCTCAGTAAAAGCTATCCTGTATGCAGTGCTGGGCACTTCTCTCTCAGCCCCCCTTTACCTCTCTGCTTCATTCCTTCTTCATCTCTCTTCAAACCTCAGTGGAAAATATATCTCTTCTCCCTTGCCTATTTTTCTTAAATAATAAATAATAGCAGGAGAGAGAGTTGAATTGAGTGGAGAACTCTATTATCTAACACTGTGAGGCATTTGGGAATAAGGTTGGGATGCACAAAATGCTGCCTAAACCCTGTCTGTGGAGGCAATATTAGTACCAGGACCTCTGGATATAAAATGAGCTTGAATTTTACAGGCCTGGGCATCTTTATTATTCAGCGTGGTTGTGATTCTGACCAACATCACCTCGCAGGAGGCATGTAGCAAACACCAGGAATACGAATGAGCAGAAAAACCTGCCTGGAAGCCTCCTTTCCCCACCTGACATATACAGGATGGACATCAAGCCATTTAGGGGAGACTTCATCACTAACAAGTGTTTTCTCTGACATCTTGGAGCTGCCTCCTCAGATTATTTTACGCATAACGAAGCGCCAAGGTTCATTTTAAAATTTGGTGCCTGTTAGCTGAATTTTCCCTCCCCACCTCTTTGGGTGACTAAACATTTATTGTTTGTAATGTATCGCTCCTGTTTCGCTATGGCTCTCTTTGTAGTGGGGCTCCTTCATTTACTGATAAAATGGCCCGAGTGGCTGTGAAAGAGGGTCTAAGAGAAGCTGAAACACGGCCAGCTGGAGATGGAGCAGCTAGCGACAATTACGTTAAGGAGATGCAGAAATGCCAAGGAGAGGAGCACTGTTGTGTGTATGCGTGTATACGCGCGCACACGCGCGCGCATGTTAATCTGGCTCTTTGCCTTCACTCCGTAAATCTAATCCACAGTTTGAAATAACTCATTCAGTAGAATAACAAAATTAGGAATTGAGTGCCAGGACAGCACATTATTATATGTGCTGCCCAATTCACTCTCCCTTTACCTACCCAGCCCCCACAGCTGCTTTGCTTCCTTGCAGCTGCTGCTCTGGTTTAATATACTGAGATGCCATTAGTTGGGAGATAGATAGAAGCAAAAACTTACCAGCTGGCCTGCACTGGTTTTTGGAGCCCCAGCTTTACCTTTTCCTTTCCACCTCCCTTGCTTTTGGTTGCTGCTACTTATCCAGTGCAGGCTGCAGCCTCGTGGACATCACAAAATCACAGCAGTCCCTCTTTGCCACTGGGTTGTTGGTGGGGACCAGGGCTGGAGAAGCAGGGACAGGTAGGAGGGGAGGATGTCGCAGGTCAGGGCTGAGGATTAGCAAGGCGAAGCACGGACCTGGGCTCCAGTAGGGATACTGGAGATCAGAGGCAATGCATAGGAGCAGCAAGGAGTGAGGGAGTTGTCATTGACCCTTTGCTGGCCTCTGTAAGCCACATAAGCCCGGCATCTTCTCAGCTGGTCAAACCATGCTGCCTTCTGAAAGCAGAAGGAAAGGAAAATACAGCAGTGTCTGCAGTGCACAGGTAACTGTGCAGGAATGATATTTCCTGCAAGGTACTGGGTGAGTGCCATGGCCTCCCAACGGATGTGGCATGTTGTCATTGTCAGCATGGTGCCACGATTCAAGATACCTCTGACTGAGATTAAATTAATAATTTCAAATAATTTCTATTGTTATTCCACACTGTCTTAATTTCTCTCCTTTGCTTCTTTCTCAATCAGTGAAGGAGAACCCCAAATCTCCACTTTCCTGGTTGTTTTTCACATTAGAGTTGTAGGTGGTTTGTTCCCAGGTTTTCCCAGGCAGCTCTGTGGAGGGTCAGAGAACTGGGAAAAGTGGTGTGCAATTGGGTTACCAGGAGAATAAAACCAGGACAGATGGGCAAAGACAAATCAGTCAGGCAGGAGGGTTAAAACACTAGCTTTTCTTACTGATTTTTGTTCAGTCTGTGGGGAAGAGGCGGGGGGGTCTCTCTCCTGCTCTCCAGAGCCATGTCCCAGCTGCAGGAGGTCAGGGACAGCAAAGGCTCCTTGGCCGACTGGCTGCTCTATTTCTAGCCTGCAAGAATCAAGCCCAGGATTTCAGAAGCAGAAATGAACAGAAAAGGTAGATTAGAGGGGAGGTAAAAGGTAGAAAAGGGAAGAAGGAGAAACTTCCTAGATGTCTGTTATCTGCTGTTACAGGGAGGTGAGTCGGGAACCACTGCGAGTGCCCCTGCTCCTGTCCTGCCTCATGGGATGCTCAGTGCTTGGCTGATGTCGCAGTGCACACCCACAGGCGCACACCCACACGCACCCACGTCGGTGTGATGCTGGGAAGGAGGCTTTCAGAAGCCAACAAGAAGAACAATTATCCCTTGTGTGCAAAGCAACAAGACCCACTTCTCCAGTCCCCAGTCATGTCCTGGCAATCTAATAAAAAGGGAGATTAGCCCCTCTTTCCTCTCTTGCATCTCCTTAATGCTGTCATTTTATTCACACTTTGCAAAGCAAATAAACCAGCAAATTGCTTGCTTTAATGAGCTGAAATTAAACTCAGGCTGCTGATAAAATGCATTTTCTCCTTTCTGTTGTTGGGAAGGACTTGTCTGATAGGCAACGTACAGGAAAGAAGAGAAAACACACAGCAGGAGCCTTATCGAATGTGTTTGAGTCATTTACCATTGCTCTTCTTCACCCCCGACACCTCCAATTAGATGAGGGAGGCACATAGGTGATGAGAAGGCTATAGGGGATCAGCCTGGCAAGGTCCATGGAGGGTCTGTCTCTGCTCTTTGCTCACGGCATGGTCCCACTCCACTAGCTGATGCCCTCTGACACAGGCTGCAGCCCACAGTCTCCCCAGGGAGGAGTGACAAGAAACCTTCCCCTGAAAAAAAAAAGCTAGTTTGGCTCTGCAGAGCAATCCCAAATACAAGCTTGCCCAGAGAGGATGGTTGGGTCAAAACAGGAGTTAGAGGAGATGGAATAAGTGCTTGCTAAAGAGAATATGCCAGGATGCATCACTCCCTGCTGCCTGTGCTGCCTCAATTTGGCAGGGCTTCCCCTGCCTGCAGGAGATCCCTGTAATGCACAAGCCCATGGAGGAGGGCAGGGAGATGCTCATACCAAGGGCAAGCACCGCGGGGCAGCAGGCAAGGAAAGCGCCTTCCATGCCATCCCAGTCGGACAACTGGGGAAACCCATTGCTGACGGTTCTGCAGGCTAGGACTACGTGCACCCCCACTGGGAGGCAAGCTGAGGAACTGGAGACCAGGCTGTGGCAGAGGAGAGCGGGCACATCTAGAGCCCAGCTTGCAACCAGAGGGAGCGAAATTCTCTACCTGCAGCACAACACATCTGCTGGGATTTTCATCCCAACAAGAGGAGCACGGGGTGCTTTCCTTCAGTCTCCCACAGCCCCATGAAGCACTATCATTATCTCACGGTACCAGAGAGGAGACTGGAGCGCAGAGAGGTTAATTGAGTTGCCCAGTGCCGGGAGGGATGTAGCAGCAGACGGCTCTCAGCTTGTCACTACAGCCCGTGCCTCCCCATCCGCTGGGGATGGTAAGGGGGGGCACTCACCTGCAGTGACCCAGGGAGCACAGCCCTTCCTCGCTGGCTCCAAGGACTCAGCTATGGCAAAATGGGCTGCCAGGTCCTGGCAAAGCATCCCAGGGAAGGGACAGCACATCCTTGCAAATGTGCTCCTGCCAGCACGGCGGGTACTATTCCCCAAAATGGGGTTAACCACAATATCAGTATCACTGCAGTGATATAAGGGCTTCAGCTGGAACAGCAAGGTGAAAGCATGCTAAAGTCCAGATTTCTAACCCCAGGAAGGAGGAGACCTGAGATTCAGCTGCCTTGCCCTCAGCATCTCCTCCACCCAGAAACCCATTCCTAGTAAACTTTTGAAAACTTGGTGCTGTTGAGCTTTCTTCCGAATGTAGCTGGGATAGGACAGCACCAGGCACTGGGAAGACAGAGAGACCTGCAAGTACCCAGGCAGGGCCCCATAGAAGCATCATCTGAGGGCCAGTACTTCTCACCGACACACACCTGCACAACTGCCACAAACAGTACAGTCCGCAAGAAGGGTGTACTGCACACCCTGCCCTCAGTGGGGGCAGTGGGTGTCTGGCTGTTGGTTTCCGCTACAGCCTCACCTCCCCCTAGCAGCTGGAGGGGAGTCTGCTGGAGGACAAGGTGGCCAAAGAGTCTCATGTGCAGAGAGCTGACGCGAGAACAGATCTTGTTATTCATGTAATGGAAACCCAACTGTGCCACCAGGGAATAGACTCATTGTTCACAATACAGAAAGAACAAATAAACTGTTTTACTGCTTATTATTACTAGCCTGTTTACTGAGGTATAAGCTGTGAATGGTTAACAGGGATCTCTGCAGTGAAACATAGTCTGCCTCATTGCCTGCTATCACGAGTGGAAAAGAACCTGGTTTCCTCAGGACGAGGGCAAGGGTATATCATCTGCCTCTAAACGCCCCTTGACAATCAGCCTCACACAATTTTCAGGCGTGCAGCACCCAGCACAGTCCCGTCACTGCCTGGTCACTGGGAAATGGTTTGGAAACCAATTTCTGGATTTATACTATTTTGCAGATCCAATGAAAGACAATTTAGATGTAAGATGTGCCCCTCTCTCCTTCATGGATGCCCAAGAAACCTCCAGTTCCTACCAGCTATGTTTTCAATGAGTGCTGGTGGTATCTTCCCTGCCTCCTACGGTCTGCCCTGGGACAAGGGAGACAACCAGAGCTCCCGTTCCCAACAAAAGTCCTTTTTCTAGATAGGTCACGATATTTTCTCCCCATTTGTGGGCACCTCTGCCACAGCACCTCACTGCATCTATCCTACCAGCCCAGAGAGCTGTTTGGCAGTGGAGATGTCCACGGATGATATTTTCAACATCTTGTGGAAAAGCATGATCCAGGAGATGCTGATGTTCATGCAGTTCCCTTTTCTCCACTTTTGCTTTCCTGTTTCCCTAAGAAGTTACAAAAGGAAGTAGAAGTGCTGTCCATGGATATTTATGTTTAGTCAAAAACGCAGGAAAAAAGAATGGAAAATGTATGCCAGGAATGAGCGCTCTTCTGTGGGAAGTGAGGCTGCTGGCAGTCCCACAGGTTTCTTACCCCATTGGTTTGTGTCTAGTGAAGACTCTTCCTGGTCTTCAAACATCTGTTTCTGGCTGAGGAGCGAAGATCTTGTCCCATCTTCTGCAAATATTCTTCTAATGCCACTGAACGGTTGAGGGTCTTCCTCACCTCTGCATCATTTCACCCAGGAGGGAGAGAGGGGTCTTGGAGACAGGCAGCAAGCCTCAACCACAGACAAGGACATTGGATAGTGGACAATCACGCTAGCATGTTTTGTAGTCAAAGAGTGCCCTGAGACTACTGCTCAGGTTCCCAGAAACAAGACAGGCTCTTGATGCTGGGCTTTATCCTAAATGCTACGCAGCAATGCAGTCAGAGAGACACGGTGTCCCCAGTCAGCATCCCCCTCTGTGGGCACCGCTGCTGCGCACATCAGCATGTGAGACAGTTAGGATTCCCCTCAGCAAAACGCTGCAGCATCAAATCTACATCAGAGTGAGTTGTCTAGACTTCATCTGCTCTCGGTGGAGAGGAACAGACACTTCTGGGGCATCACTCCTCTCCTCCTAAGGTAGACACCTAAATAGGTCAGACAAACGGTGCCCTGGATGTGTGTTGGTCTCTCCCCTGCCTATAACGTGATGCTGGACAATGCGCTCAAAGGAGGGTGACCTCCATCGTCAGTGACCACCTTCCCTCGTGCTGCCAAATGCTGCTGGCGGCAGTGCCCAAATAAACCAAAGGCTCCTTGAAAGGTGGTAGCCAGAATTAGAAGGCAAGTGCCTAACATTAAGAGGGTAGTTGGAGGCATTTCCAACACCTCTGAATGCTAACTGTCTTTCCTTTGTGTTTAGTTTGTGCTTGTATTTTGTTTTGAGCAGGTGAGCCAAGGGACCGAGCGGGGACAGCCAGACCCACGGAGGCACATGGAGATGGGGACCAGTGTCACGATGGGCAGCAAAAAGAAAACTAGGAGATGTACTGTAAAAAGTGAGAGGAAGGCTTGTCTCTAAGCCAGAGGGACTCCTCCGCACAGGCACCTAACTTCATGACTCCCTCCCTGAGATGCCAGAGACCTGGTGATGTGGGACCAGCCTCAGCCACCCAGGCCTTGGTAGTAGCCCCCGGTTGGTGGCTGCCGAGTACTGCAGGCGCCAAGGTCCACTTTCTCCACAGATGCTTCTCCCCCATCTCCAAGCCATGAGGAGAAGGGAGATGCGAGCAAAGATGCCGAAGAAGCACTAGCCCACGTCTTCCTGGCCCCCATCCCGCTCGCGGCTTCTGGCAGACCAGGAACCCCTTCTCCGCACCGCCCTTCCAGATGGCAGGTCGCCGGTGGGCCGCGACGTCAGCCCTCTGTGTGTGCGTGGCCGCCGTCTCTCTCCTGCACACCGGTGGGGTGCAGGCAGACTGCTGGCTCATTGAGGGGGACAAGGGCTTTGTCTGGTTGGCCATCTGCAGCCAAAACCAGCCCCCCTACGAGTCCATCCCCCAGCAAATCAACAGCACCATTGTGGACTTGCGGCTGAACGACAACAAGATCAAGAGCGTGCAGTACGCCTCGCTCAGCCGCTTTGGCAACCTGACATACCTCAACCTGACAAAGAACGAGATCTCCTATATCGAGGATGGTGCCTTTTCAGGACAGTTCAACCTCCAGGTGCTGCAGCTGGGTTACAACCGACTGAGGAACCTCACCGAGGGCATCCTCCGGGGCCTGGGGAAGCTGGAGTACCTCTATCTCCAGGCCAACCTCATCGAGTCTGTCACCCCCAATGCCTTCTGGGAGTGCCCCAACATAGTGAACATTGACCTGTCCATGAACAGGATCCAGAGACTCGACAGCAACACTTTTCGGGGCCTAAACAAGCTCTCTGTCTGTGAACTCTACAGTAACCCCTTTTACTGCTCCTGTGAGCTCCTTGGCTTCCTGCAATGGCTGGAGGCTTTCACCAACATGACACGCACGTATGACCGGATGCAGTGCGACTCCCCACCCGACTACACGGGCTACTACCTGTTAGGCCAAGGCCGGACTGGCTACCGCAATGCTCTGAGCATGCTCTCTTCCCTTTGCACCGGTGGCTCCTACACTGTGATCCCTCGTTTTATCCCTCCCAGATACCAGGTGACCACAGCGCCCTCCGAAAGCCCCTGCTCTGAGGAGGAGTGCTCCTCCGGTGACGGGACAACCCCACAGTTCTCCCTCTTCACACCCATCAGCGAAACAGAGGTGCGCCCCAACATCCAGGTGAAACACCTCAACCACAACTCAGCTGTCCTCACCGTGCAGATCCCCTACCCCTTCAGCAAGATGTACATCCTCTCCCAGTTTGAAAATGGCTTCTCCTCCATGATCACCAAGCTCAGGAAGAAGGAGGAGAACATCACCGTGAGCAACCTAGTAGCACAAAGAGATTACACCTACTGTGTAGTCTCTGTCCACCAATACTCCAAGTACAACCACACTTGCGTCACCATCACACCCACCAGACCCAACCGCAAGGAGCCAGTGCCCACCCCTTCCACTGCCACTCATTATATCATGACAATCCTGGGCTGTCTCTTTGGCATGGTGATTGTCCTGGGCGTTGTGTATTACTGTCTCCGGAAGAGGCGCCAGCAGGAGGAGAAGCACAAAAAGGCTGCCGGCAGCATGAAGAAGACCATCATCGAGCTGAAATATGGGCCAGAAATGGAGACCACCAGCATCACCCAGCTGTCTCAGGGACAGATGCTGGGCGGGGAGACGGTGACCCGCATCCCCTACCTGCCTTCTGCTGGCGAGGTCGAGCAGTACAAGCTGATTGACAGCAGTGAGACCCCCAAGGCCACCAAGGGCAACTACATGGAGGTAAGGACGGGTGAGCAGCCTGAGAGGCGAGACTGCGAGCTGTCCCTGCCACCAGACACGCAGAGCTCTGTGGCTGAGATCTCCACCATTGCCAAGGAGGTGGACAAGGTGAACCAGATCATCAACAACTGCATCGATGCCTTGAAATCTGAGTCCACCTCCTTCCAAGGGGTGAAATCAGGGGCAGTCTCCACGGTGGAGCCTCAGCTGGTGCTCTTATCAGAGCAGATTCCCAGCAAGCATGGATTCCTCTCCCCTGTCTACAAGGAAAGCTACAATCACCCTCTCCAGCGACACCACAGCATGGAGGCAGCCCCCAAACGCTCTAGCACCTCTTCCAGTGGCTCCATACGGAGCCCCAGGTCCTACCGCTCCGAGGGATCAGGCCACAAATCAGAAGCCAAATACATCGAGAAGACATCCCCCACCACCGACACCATCCTCACTGTGACACCGGCCGCGGCCATCCTGCGGGCAGAGGCGGAGAAGATCCGCCAGTACAGTGAACACCGGCACTCGTACCCTGGCTCGCACCAAGGGGAGCAGCACGACAGCATGGTGGGGCGAAAGCCCTCCATCCTGGAGCCTCTGACCCGTCCTCGCCCCAGAGACCTGGCCTATTCCCAGCTCTCGCCTCAATATCACAACCTGAGCTACACCTCCAGCCCAGAGTACACCTGCAAACCATCACACAGCATCTGGGAGCGCTTCAAACTCAACCGCAAGCGGCACAAAGATGAGGAGGAATATATGGCAGCCGGCCATGCCCTACGCAAAAAGGTCCAGTTTGCCAAAGACGAGGATCTTCATGACATCTTAGACTACTGGAAGGGCGTCTCTGCCCAGCAAAAGTCCTGAGTCCTCACACAACTCGTGACTTAACACACTAACTGGACCAAAAGAAATCCGCAGCAGCTATTTTTATTCAGACTGTCTTTGAAACAAAATAAAATAAATAAATAAAAAGGAATCAATAAAAATAAAAGAGAGAACAAATTATGAAAATCTATAAATATTCTATATAATATATAAAGTGAGATATTAAAATGTCCTCACATTGGTGAGACATGCACCAAATTTGAATACAAACTTTACAAAACAAACAAACTGTGGAGTGAAAAAAAAAAGTTTTATTTCATTTTGATTTTTTTTAAAAAAACAAGAAAAAAGAAAAAAATTGGATATGAAAAGAAAGTGAAAGAGCGGGCAGAGAGCTGAGGTCTGACGTTTCCCAATATTGCATTGCATGAGTCCCTATTCCGTGATTTTGTGGATTCTTTGTGAACAGTTTGTGTTCTTCCTTCCTTCCCTTCCAAAATCAACAGCAACAAAAACAGCAACAAAAACCAAAAAGAGACCAGAAGGAGATCCATCCTTTGGGCTGTTTTTGCAAACGGAGTCTTCCAGTTTAGACTTTTACCCAGTTGAAGGCCCGTTCACATTTTCACTCACTGAGAGGTTTTACCACACATTGCATTGTAAACCGAAGTCATTAATTGTACAGAGAAAATTTCTATATTTGCAATGTTTGCTGTATAATGAGAAAGAGAGAGGAGAAAAAAAAAACCAATACTACATCTACTAAAATATATATATCTATATATATCTATATTCACCTGTTTGTGCCAGGTTTTCATCATGGGTTTTAGAGAAAGAGATGGATTTTGGTTTGAAGGAATTTTTTGGTGGTTGGTTGGTGGTTGCTTGGTTGGTTGACGGCATATTTTTTGGAGAGGGGGGAGTGTTTGGGTTTCTAAGTGTTTGATTTTGATTTCTCCCAGCAATTGTTTGTGTCCAAGTTCTCATCACTTCCAAGTAAACTGAGAAAAAAGGCACGTACCCAGAAAATCAGAATCCCCCACGTTATTCCAGGTGGGAGAACATCACCACCAGGAACAGAGAAGGGGATGAGATGTGAAGGGCTCTTGGTTGAGCAGGTGCCACCACGCAATGGGATTTCTCCTGCAAATTAAAAGGTATTGGTCTCTCCCCCTAAACAGACATATATCTGGAGAGCTGTGGCCCTTGTGGCCCTTGGGGACAGACACTGAGGGGTGTGTTATCCACTTACCTTTCAAGATGGGGAGCCAGTGATGAGTTAGAGCAGAAAGCCGCTTGCCGTTCTCCAGAGAAGGACATCATTGAGGGGTCATTTTTGCTGAGGGAGAAGACACTAAGCATTTACAGCTTGCTTATATTGAGAGCTATTACAGTAGGCACAGGCCCTGGCCCAGGGATCCTGCCGCTCACTCCTGGGACTCCCACCACTGCACATCTGGCAGCTCCCCCATGGATAACCCCAAACGCAGCCACAGCCTCAGGCAAGGAGTGCAGCACCTCCTGCCTGCAGCCCTAGCACTGCCCACGGGCCAGTTTGACTCTCATTTCACATGAGTGGCTTTGGAGATGGACACCCTGGGGAGCCCCTGAACAGCCCTTGGGACTCTGAGACTGGAAGGGAAGGGGATGGCCCTGTGTTCATGTCTCGTGTTCACCCAAGCAGCTACATGCGCTTCACCCATTGCTTTCCAATGAAAGACTCAATAGCTTTTTTTTTTTTTCCCAAGACTCAATAGCTTTTTGCCCCATCTCTAAAATACTCACAGACGATGCCCTACTCATGGGATGAGGAGGAGGAGGGAGGCGGTGAGGCCATAAAGGCAATCCCAGGCCATGCTGGTGGCTGAAGGACACAATTTTGCCCCATTAGTGCCAGCTGAGTTGCAAGCCCCCCATGTCTCACCCCATGACCGACACGAAGCAGGGGCCACACAAGAGTCAGGGAGCTGCTCTTCTCCCCTGGTGAGTATGTGGGAGCCCAGCAAGCCAGCACAGCGAGGCGATAAGCTCCCCAAATGCAGCCCTTTGGGGGCCTGCTGCTTGCCAGAGTTTTTCCCTTGAATCCTGCTCACAAGTCTCTTTGGATGGACACCCTGAGTCCTGACAGATGAGCACTAGGGCCCAGGAGCAAACCATATCCCATCCTGTTATTTCAATATGTCAAAGTGATTTTGACAGGTATTCTTGCAAAGGTTATGTTTGTTCAGAAAGTAGCTGAGCCAGGAAGACACGGAGCAGGCTGGGAAGTGCATGAGTTCATTCCCCATGGTTATTTGTGTAGACAACAAACCATTAGCAGGGTTTCATAATAAAAGGCAGGCAATTTCCCCAGGAACATACTCACTCTGCATGAGCAAAAGCACATTCCTTCACCTCCTCCAGGTGCCCCAGAACCTGCCCACAGCATGCAGCTTCCTGGGGCCGTGTCTTGCTCACCAGTCAGTGAGCAGGACCTGGAAAGGGGAGCTGAGGATCACCCCCTCTTGTTTCATGATATCATGGCAGGCCCAAATCTCAGCTGGACCAAAGCAAACCCTTCAGCCGAAAGCACCTTCCCTTGCAAACCCTGAGTGCCTCTTGGAGAAACGGGAGTTGGTCAGCCAGGATGGATAGGGGAAATGGTAGTGGGGCATCCTGGCACTGTTTCATGGTCTCAGGGGATTCCTCAGCAAGAGGCTGGGATGGTCAAAGGTGGTGGCAGTTAATGAGTTAATTTGGGCTCAGATGCTCCAGCGATGGCAGTCACTGATAGATACCGAAAGTCCTTCCTCGGTCACTCCCCCCATCGAGACCAGTTCCCATACCAGTTTGGAAATGACAACGTGACCATCTCCACAGCAGCCAGGAGCAATGGCACAACCAGCAGAGCAGAACGCCTCGCTGAGGAGGCAGCAGCACGTCAGCAGCGAGTTCATCTCTTTACCTGGGGCAAGCAATTTTGCTCCTCTCTACCTCTGTTTCCTCCTCTGCAAAATGCTTTCTTGTGGCATTGAGGGCGTAGGCTGGTTGGGGAGGCTCAATTAATTAATTGCCTGTCTGTGAAGCCCGTTTAGCTCCTAGAATAAAAGCCACTATAGAAATGCAAAGTTGTTAGTGGCATAAAACAGCAGGGGCAGATGAAATCAAAGCTTGATTCTGTTTTCACACCAGGATTCCACTGGTCATAAACCAACAGAGACTGACACAGGAAATGTGATACAGCAGCACTGGCCTTTCTAAATTAAACACTTCCCAGATGCAAACTCTCTGCAGTTCGAGATAAGGAGGGTTAGAAAATATCTAAGCCCCTCCACCTCCAAGGTACCTCCAAGGGAGGTACCTGCACACGCAGCACCCTGTACCCCCCTAAGTCAGTGGGGCCTCACTGTGGGTCTCAGAGAGCTCCAGGTGGCTCCTTGGGTGACGATGCAATGGCCATGCTGCTGAGCACACTCCAGCCTCCTTGCCCTCCCTCTAAGATAGGGTGCAGTCCTGGCAGCCGTGGTCCACATCCCTTGGCATGAGATGCCACATGATGAGGTGAGAAAAAAGCCAGGCAAGAAAAGGGAGGAAGTCCCACTGTGCCCAAAGCCACCACCCCGTGCATGGACCTCCTGGGCTGCCTCTGCACAGGGCCTGGTGAGCTCTGTCCACAGCACCCTTCATCCCCCCAAAAGCAGGTGCTTTAGAGACTCCTCTGAGGGCAGAGGGAGAATTTCACCACCTGCAACCTGTTGGATGCTTTTCTTCTTTATTTTGTCTCCTGTTCAACCACAAAAGCTCTTAAGCTGCTTCTGCAAAGAGAAATGATGCTCTGTCCAGCCAGGCTCTTCCTATTGCCCCAAACCCATCCAAAGCAAGAGGGCTCCCTGCCAAGCAGAAAGGAGGGGGCATGGGAAAGACATGTCTGAGTGAAGAGGAGCGGAGGCCAGGAGAAAGGTTCCTCCTTTGTTTTGCCCCACCTCAAGGGGCAAGTGGGTCCAGTGAACTGGGAGCCAGCACAGAAAGCTACCACCAGTGCTGAGGACCCAGAGGTTCCCATAACTCCCTCCTGCAGCACCCTGGGCTCTGTCACTGTAGAGTGTGAAAAAAGGGAAGGGAAAAGAAAGGGAGAGAGAGGGATGAAAGGCACGGAGAGGCATGCAATGCATAGGCAGGGGAAGGCAAGGCTGTGGGAGCAGCTGTGCCTGGCATGGGACAGGCAGCAGCCCCCGGAGAGGCCAGCGAAGACATCGAGCAAAGTGGCTCTGAGAGAGGTTTTTATTTTTTAAGAGAGAGCAGTTGTTTCCCTGCGGCAATGAAACAGAGAAAAGGAGCAGAGGGACCTGCCGCTGCTTCTTCTCCCAGCATCTCAGCAATACCTTCTTGTTGGAGCGTAAATCAGAGCCCACATTACCCACAGCTCAATCCTTGCTCAGGCCAAGAGTCAGCAAAGGACTCTGTCATGTGTTGCAAAGTCTGTGTGACGTCTAGAGCCTGAATATTTTTTAAAGGCCTGTAAATTAGGACAGAAACCTCTCTCTATACAGACATGTGCCATTTAAGCTCAGCGTTCCTGAGGGCAGCCACCTGCTCTAGTGTCCATGTGTTTCAAAACATGGCCCATGGGAAGGGCAATGTCCACAGACAGAAACATGGGGTAACAAGGGGTGGCAGTGGTGGCAGGTGCTGCCTGGCCAGATTCCTCTCTGGGGCCGCAGAGCACCTGAGAGGGGATGTGGCAGCCCTGCAGCTGGCGGCTGCCTTCTTCACAGCTGATGCGTGTTGGAGGTGTCATGCCTGCCCCCAGTCCGGCATTTGAGCCTCTTGGGGGCTTCAGCTGGATCTGCCATAAGAGTGGGTGCAAATCACATGGGAGGGCATCCGTGAGGATGCATGGTGGCCCTAAGGGAGGGAGGTGCTCCCTGGTCACCACCCAGACCATGACAACAGCCAGACAGTGCTGGCTCTGCTCAAATCTGTGCTGCTTGCTGGGCAGTGGGACCTTTCCCAGGGCTGTAAGTGCCACTGGAGCCAGTTCTCCTTCAGCCCCATTGAGGCCTATGGGTCAGCCCATGCATCCACACCTGGCTGATGTGCAGGGCCACCAGAGGGTCGGTGGAAGAGCAGGACCCTGAGCACAAGCTCCAGCAGCCCAGCCAGCTCCTGCACCTGCACGCTCCTCACTCCCAGCAACCCCAGCTAACTCCCCTCCCTCCAAATAATCCTCCCTGCCCTGCTTCTAGATCAGTTCTTCCCTGAATCAGGGCTGGGTCTTGGTGAACCAAGAGCTCCATTGCCCAAGACCCCTAAACTCATCACAGGGGTGGATGTGGCTCTGCAGAAATCAGGAGCTGCAGCATAAACCCCCCCAGGCATGTGCTTGCTGCAGCCTGGCTGCTTGTCACGTTCTGGAGGAACAAATCACCTTGTTTGCAGGAAAGCGGGGTTAGCAAGGGTGGGGAACAGTGCGGTGGAGGTGGCCTGATCACACAAATCCTTTGGGCAAGGAGGGGTCCAGGGGAGAGCATGGGCTGCAGAGGGGTGAGCTGCGGCGCTGCTGGACCGGACCCGAAAGCAGCAGATCGATGAGGTGATTGAAGCCAGCATGCACTGCGTTGGGCTATTTTTAGCGCAGCCAGCAGAGCAGGAGTTTGGGAGCCCAAGTCAGAATTTATTTGCATCTGTGAGTGCTTGTCAGGGGGAGGACCGACAACGCACTGCCTGGGCGCAGCAGCACCCTTCCTGCCCATTTTGGGACCAGCTCACCTTGGCTTCAGCTCCTCTTTAGTGCACACCATGTCCCTCTCCTCTGCAGTGCCCTGTGAGGACAGTGCCGTCACCGCAAGGCTTGGAGCTGTGAGAATGTGACGCACAGGGACACAAGACGGGGACAGAGAAGAGGAGAGGGGATGGGCTTCAGGGGATGAAGGGCTTATTTGGGAAAAGCCTCGATCCTGCCTCAAATGCGCAGGGGGTGTGAATGGGTATTGTCCTGTAGCAGCATGGCTACAACACTGCCCAGCTCCATGGAGCAGTGCCAGGCGTAGACCTTGGAGGTGCCCCAGTCCTCTCCTCCAGCTCCTTGTGCCCCATCTACTCACCACAGGCTTTCCATCATGGGGCCGTAAGTTGTTTTTCCTGAATAGGTGCCTGGAGACTAAATTGTTCTTTAGAGAGAGATGTATAGCACATTTCCTTTCCTTCATCTCCAAACCACTGCTGCAAGCCGATGCCCCGAGGTGCTGAAGGCAGTGAAGCTGCTGGTGGGCATGGTCAGTGGTGCTGGAGAAGCCAACCCAACAGCTACGCCTTGGCTTGTAGCAGTGACTTTGGCTTCACTTGAATTTACTTACACTCCACTTTTTCACATCTCCTTTGTGCCATATCCTCTGGTTTACCCCTCTCAGCCAGCTCATCAGCTGAAGGGTGGCAGAGATTATCCAAATGCCACCTTGAGAGTTTTGCTCATTCCCACCTTCCCCACCCTGCCCAGCACTTAATGAAGGGAAACCATCTGATCCAGAGTGAAGTCACTTTTCTGGACTCAGTTTCCTCTGTGCAAGGGATAAGAAGACACAGAGGTATCAGGGATGTGGATTTTTACCACATGGGGAGTAGCCAGGCAGGATGCTAGTTTTTACTCGAGTTTTGCTGCCCTCTGTTTTGGTCCAAATTGGGTGTGAAGATGCCTGTTTCCCTCCGGCTGTGACTTCTCTGTCCTTGCAGAGTAACCAAGAGAGTCTGCCAAGTCTCTGAGTTTGCATGTGTGTGCCTTTTTAATAATTCAGTGGGAACATTAATGACACAGGGTGCGCTGCTGTTCCTCAATGTGCCGATCGCTTCTCACATCCTACCAACATCTGTTTTTTCACACTCAGCTCAGCTGTCTGCAAATAGCCATTTGCCGCTCACCTTTACTTACCTCACCATTAAAGAGCTCATTTATGTACTCCATCCTTGCTTTCTTTGGGACTAAAAGATTTCCATTTCTGTCTTTTATCAGCTTTGTCGTGGTTTATATTCTCTCCTCTCTTCACTGTGCAATGCCCTTTTCTAATGAGCTCTTCTCTCCTGGTCCATCTTTTCCATTAAGCTACGCAAGTGCTGTCCCCCGTGTTGTCTTGCTCATCTCCTGGGGTCCCTTCTGGGTCTATCATATTCTTTAGTGTTTCCAGCTGTGAAAGGAAGTGATCAACCCCGCATGCAACATCCATGCTTTCCTCCCACCCCACTCACCTTCCTTGCAGCTCCCCAGCCCTCCGGTCAGGCTCATCCCACCACAGTGTCCAGCCTTGACAGCCTCCTCCATCCTTGCGCGAGCCCCTGGCCACTTGCCCTGATCTGCAGGGGTGTGATGGGATGCCTCAAAGTTTGTGTGTGGTGCCTGCAGCTTGTCTCTGCTGGGGGGCCTCTTAAATCTTTTTTTTCTCTCTCTCAGCATTGCTTTTACACAGCAGAGCTCTCCTTGGGCATCTCCTGCCCTGCAATCAAAAGCTACCCAGCCCATCTGAGCAACAGGAGGCCTCTCTGGGTACTGTGAAAGCTCATCTGTGGTCTCATAAGTAAACACTGGCACTCTTCATGCAATGCAGCTAAATTAATTAATCTCATTCCACCACATTTGTAGCCAAGCCACAAAGATTCCGCTTCCCTGTAGTTGGGGCTTAAAGCCTGCTTCTCCCAAACGTGCCCTCCTGCCCCACCTGGGAGTTGTGTTGCAGTAAGATTTGAGTGGGAGCAGAGCAGTTGTTGAGAGTTGCTCCAAGGGGCTGGCAGAGCCAGCGACCCCTTGGCCAAGCAGCCACGGAGTACATGGGCATGAACCATCTGCCCCTGGCCATCTGAAACAGCCCTGATGCATTCAGCTCAGTTTAGGCTGACAAAGAGCTTGCGTGCACCAAAGCTCATTTTATTTTTTTTTTCCAGCCATCTCAGGTGCTGCAATAAGAGATATTACCTCTCCATACAAACCTTATCTCAATTATGCCCTTAGATCATTCTGGCTGTAACAACACTACCACCCACTCCAGAGTTCACACACATACATCTCTGCCTGGGAAATCCCGGGCAGAAGCGTGGCAGCCCTACGCATGAGAAATCTTTCAAGCGCTGACAGCTGACAAGCCCCTGAGCTGCTCCACAGCCTCCTCCAGCCTTGCAGGGTGATCACGGCTTCTAAAAGACAGTCAAATGGATCTGGATCTGGAGCAGATCATCTTGAATGCCATTACGCGGCACATGCGGGACAACCGGGGGATCAGGCTCAGCCAGCACGGGTTCATGAAAGGGAGGTCCTGCTTCACTAACCTGGTCTCCTTCTATGACAAGGTGACGCGCTTAGTGGACGAGGGGAAGGCTGTGGATGTTGTCTACTTGGACTTTAGTAAGGCCTTTGACACTGTCTCCCACAGCATTCTCCTGGAGAAGCTGGCTGCTCACGGCTTGGGTAAGTGCACTCTGTGCTGGGTTAAAAACTGGCTGGACGGCCGAGCCCAGAGAGTGGTGGTTAATGGAGTCAAATCCAGTTGGTGACTGGTCACGAGTGGTGTTCCCCAGGGCTCAGTGTTGGGGCCAGTCCTGTTCAACATCTTCATTGATGATCTGGATGAGGGGATTGAGTGCACCCTCAGTAAGTTTGCAGATGACACCAAGTTGGGTGGAAGTGTCGATCTGCTGGAGGGTAGGAAGGCCCTACAGAGGGACCTGGACAGGCTGGATCGTTGGGCCGGGGCCAACTGTATGAGGTTCAACAAGGCTGAGTGCCGGGTCCTGCACTTGGGTCACAACAACCCCATGCAACACTACAGGCTTGGGGAGGAGTGGCTGGAGCGCTGCTTGGCAGAAAAGGACCTGGGGGTGTTGGTTGACAGCTGCCTGAACATGAGCCAGCAGTGTGCTCAGGTGGCCAAGAGGGCCAATGGCATCCTGGCTTGTATCAGGAATAGTGTGGCCAGCAGGAGCAGGGAGGTGATAGTGCCCCTGTACTCGGCACTGGTGAGGCCACACCTCGAGTACTGTGTTCAGTTTTGGGCCCCTCACTACAAGAAGGACATCGAGGTGCTGGAGCGTGTCCAGAGAAGGGCAACGAAACTGGTGAAGGGTCTAGAGCACAAGTCTTATGAGGAGCAGCTGAGGGAGCTGGGGTTGTTTAGCCTGGAGAAGAGGAGGCTGAGGGGAGACCTTATTGCTCTCTACAACTACCTGAGAGGAGGCTGTAGCGAGGTGGGGGTCGGTCTCTTCTCCCAAGTAACAAGCGATAGGATGAGAGGAAACGGCCTCAAGCTGTGCCAGGGGAGGTTTAGGTTGGATATTAGGAAAAACTTCTTCACTGAAAGGGCAGTCAGGCATTGGAACTGCCCATCTTGAAGTTCTGTCCTAGAGACCAGATGGGTCCTTGCACAGCTGTCAGTAGAGTGGGGAAGCAGAGATGGAGGTGCTGGAGCAGAGCTGGGAGCTGCCCCTCACCACCAGAGATGGTCGAACCCTTTCTGATACAGTCAGGAGACTCCTCTGGCTGGGGGGACTGAGAAGTCCCTGCCCCAGGCTGGCTTTGGAGAGCACCACACCCAGAAGAACCCACCAGTGGCTGTGCAGGACTCAGCCACCAATCGCTGCTCCAGAGCTATCAGGAGAAGGGGTGGATTCACCCACTGGGCGTGATGTCTGAGTCAGTCCCATCCTCCTCTGCAAAGCCATAGATGTATGTGGCTGGAGATTTCCAACAAGGCAGTTTGGGTGGCACCAGGGTACAAAGCCCTCCTTTGGGTAGCTGATCTTCCACCCTTTCCCAAAGAAGAAACCAAAACAGCACAAGGCAACGTAGGAAGATGCCAGCAAGTGGGAGGAGACAGCTTATCCAGGGAGCTAATTTAGCTGGGAGGAAAGGGAAAGGTTGCAAGATGTTCCCCGATTAAGAAAGAAAAATAAATATGCAAGAGCAAGGAGCTAGAGGTCAAAGTGCCTGTGGGGAACTGTTGTGGATACGTTTGATTTTAAGAAGCCAAAGCAGAGCTGGGGCAGATGCTGGACCCAGAATGAAGGCCATTTCAGCCCAGGATTGAGAGGCAAAGGTTAGGATGAGGCTTGCAGAGACCTGGAAACCACAGAGGTGACTGAATTGTAAGCAGCACCACATTTAATCTGAGCAGAATGCATGAAACTGGATAATGTAATTGGAAGGGTTATTTAAACCGAATATTCAGAGGGAAAAATAAAACATTGCAGGGAAAATAATAATACTTAGCGCTTGTAATGTGCTTAGCATCTTCAAAACCTGGTCAGCCATTAACTGATTGCTCCTCTGCTAAGTCCAAAGGCTAATAAAAAGGGATGGTTCATTTAGTTATTTCACAGTTGAGCTTCTCAATAAGGCATGAGGAAGAGATCGCTGCTCTCCAACATGCTGGTAAATAAACAGTTGGAAGTAGGAAAATAGAACAACATCTCAGCACTCTGTCACAGCTTCTTGCTTGGCTCCTTCTTTACTCAACTCAAGCTTGTCCAGACGGGATGTGTGACAGGGAGCTCATCTGGAGGTCTGGCTGGGGAGCGTATCATGGGTGGGTCTAGGTCTCCAACAGTCCCAAAACTTCGTGTATCCTGCTTGGGAACTGCCCCTGAGCCAGTGTCCACAAAAGCATGGATGGGGCGTCCACAGGGCAGGAGTGTGGGCATTCGTCTGTGGGCAGATGGGGTGGGTGATTCGGGCTCAGAGAGACCCCGACTGCGCAGCCCTATTGCCTTGGCAAGCGTGGAAGCTGGAGGGAACAAGCAGCCTTTTGAACAGCAATAAAGATGGAGGTATTTTATGTTTGTTTTATTTAAAAAGTAAACAGTTCCTTTTGTGTTTGATGAGCAAGCGATTTCGTAAACACTGCAGAGAAAACATGACACAGTTGCACCTCGGTGATTTCCAGCCTGTTTTCTTGGCAGCGGCAGCGGAGGAGCGGATGAGGGCCCGAGCAGCTGCCCCACGCATGCTCCCGGGTTGTCTGGGGGTGGCCGAGGGTCTGGGGGGGCTGCAAAGGGAAACAGCTGGGAAGAGGAAACTCTCATGAGGATGGAGACATTCAACCCGACACATGTCCAGCCCCAACATGGGTGAGCAATGAACCCATCGAACACCGGGTACTGCCAGAGGCTTCGCATTGTGCCCCAGGTGCAGGGTCGCTCACGCAAAGCCAGCAGCCGCTGTGGCCAGTGTGTGCTGCCTGAATCAGCCTCGCCCTGCCAGTGCTGCCCATCACACAGCCCTGGGGCTGAAAACCCCTTTTTTCCTATTGCTGCTGGTGGGAACCGATGCAAAGTTCATTTATGCCTAACCCAAAACAACCATCACAGGGTTATGGTGCTTTGCAAAATGGCTGTCAGGGCGCTCTCTGCACATACACCCACCTGCCACTATTTCTCTTATGTCACCCACTTCATGATGGTTTTTGGCCTTATCGGCTTAGATATACCCACTAAAACACTGGCCTCATCACTTCAGACAGGGAACTGCATGGATGCTCAGCTGCCCCCATAGAGGTGCCCTATTTTTGGTGCAGTGGATACTCCAGACCCCACTTTGCTGGGGCACGGGTGTCCCAGAGACCCTGTTCCAGGTGTCCCAGCCCTGTGCTGGAGGGATGTCTCCATGGTCCTATACAGCTGGGTCCCATCAGCCATCCCCAGACCATGCAAGGTCTCCAGCTCACCCATGGGCTGCCAGGGCAGCAGCCAGGAGAGGGCAATGGTTCACCCATGACCCACTCAACCCCAGCAGCAGAGAAGAGCTCCTAGAAGATGCTGGGGAGCTATTCCCCCAACTCACTGTTGGTGATCCAACAGGGATCATTCTGCTTTATAGAAGAAAGCATTTGCTGGGCTAAAATACATCCCCCCAGAGCAGATGAGAGCCCAGGGCTGAACTCAGCTTTTCCGGGACACGTCCAGCAGCAGCAGTGCCATCATTAAAAGCCTTTGGTGGAGACAGGGGTTGAGGGATCTCACATTCCCCTGGCTTTTTGCCCCAGGCACTGCCTCCTGCTCTCTCAGCTGTGCTTGTGGGCTTTGTGTTTTCTTTCTCTTTTTTTCAGGTTTTCTTCTTCTTAAGTGAAATGTTCTCCATCTCTGCTGCTAGCACGGCCCTATGGACCTTGTGCTGGGAGGATGAGTCGGATGAGAGCAGGAGGAGGTGAGCAGGGACTCCTTAAACCAGTGTTACCACTAAGCACCTCTTCTCTGAGGCGGTTTTTGCCTGAGTGAGGCGTACAGGTCAGGACCTTGATGATTTATAGTGCAGGATGCATCCTCCTCATCATCTGGGGGACCTGGGGAAGATGCTGAGTGCAGAGGCAGCAGCAGCCTTGCTGGGTTGCTAAAACATGTGTTTCTGACTGGAGAAAATTTGGAATGCGGTGTCCTAAGGATGCCATGCTAACTTCTGCTAAACACTCACATACAGCTGGGTAGCAAATATATGAACTGTGCAAGACACCACCGATTTCCTCTGCCTGTTTTTGGCATAACGAAGCCCAATGGGTGTGTATAAACAAAGCAAGCATCTCTCTCGCTGGACCTCATGCATCATTTATAGCCAGCTTTTCCATGGCACAAGAAACATTTACATATGCCAGCATTAATTCCGAACGCCACTTCAAAGCCATCTCTGTCTAATGAACCCCGTGCGCTGTGCACAGCAAATTCCACCCGAAAAATAATTAGCAACACACGCCACCAAAGCATTACAAGGGGAACGCAGCACACCACCTGCTGAAGCAAAATGAATGCCTGATTTATTTATTTTTTCCCACTTTTTAGCAACATTCAGGCTCTGACTCAAAGCTGTGCTCTGTTCTCAGCTTTTGTCGTGGTTTAACCCCAGCCAGCAACTAAGCAGGGCTCCATCATGCATAACAGTTACTTGGGAAGACAAACGCCATCACTCCAAATGTCCCCTGCTTCCTTCTTCTTCCCCCAGTTTTATATGCTGAACATGAGGTCATATGGCAAGGAATATCCCTCTGGCCAGTTGGGGTCAGCTGTCCCATCTGTGTCCCCTCCCAGCTTCTTGTGCACCCCCAGCCCACTCGCTGGTGGGGTGGGGTGAGAGGCAGAAAAGGCCTTGACTCTGTGTAAGCACTGCTCAGCAGTAACGAAAACATCTCTGTATTATCAACACTGTTTTCAGCACAAATCCAAAACCAGCACATTCTCCACCCCTTATTTCCTGCCATTTATGTCATGCTCAGGTCCCACACTATCCAATACATTCTCATTACCCACCACCACCCTTCCCATCTTTTGATATAATACACAGGTATCATTCCCTTAGCCTATGGAGCATCCCTGTGAAATGTCTGTAAAATGTCCATAAATGTCCACAAAATGTCCACTGAGTTCATTTAGTCCATGACTTTGGGCTCCACCGGTGATGGTGGTCACTCAGGACAGGAGAGGTTGCATGTTGTGTGGAGCTATTGGGCACCAAAGCCAGCTCAGGTTGAGTCACTGCTGCACTTGCACTGCTTCTTGTAAGGTTTCTCCTCCATTGGTTCAGGTGGTTCCTGCTTTAGTAATTCCTATAACATGCAACTCAGATCATGGGTTGCAACAATTTAAAGGTATATTTCCATTACAATCTCCACCCCTGGTCCCTTTGGACAAGACCATGGGTTTAACATTGTAATGAACTCCTCCCATTGCCCCTGCTCTGGCTTGGACTGCAGTCCCTTAGGGTTGTACCTGCTCCAAGTGGAGCCTTATCTATGAGCCATAGTCTCTCCAGAGGTATACCTGCTGTGGCATAGACTTAGCCACAGCCACAGTTGCTTTGAGGTGCACCTGTTCCAGTGTGGCCTTCTCCATGGGCCACAATACCTTCAGAGTTATACCTCCTCCAGCGTGGCCTTACTCACAGCCAGTCCCTTCAGAAGCAAACCTGTTCCAACATAGCCTTACCTGTGGCTGCAGTCCCTCCAGGGGAGTACCTGCTCTGCTGTGGGCTTATCCACAGCCACACGCTTTGAGGTGCTCCAGCATGACCTCATCCACAGCCACTAATGCTTCAAGGTGTACCTGCTGCAGCATGGACTTATCCACAGCCACTGATGCATCAAGGAGTACCTTCTCCAGTGTGGACTTATCCTTGGGCCACAGTCCCTTTAGAGGTGTAGCTGCTGTGGCACAGACATAACTACAATCCCAGACACTTCAAGATGGACCTGCTCTGACATGGGCTCATCCACAGCCATGGATGCTTTGGGGCATCCTGCTCCCATGTGGACCCATCCACAGGTCACAGTCCCTTCGACTTGAGTTCACACTGGAGTTCCAGCCTGTCCAGTGCAGCAGCACAGAAACAGCAGCGATGCCCTGGCCATCTGCCAGCCCAGGCGCATCACTGTTGCTGTTATCAAAATGTTCCCAGGCACAGCAGAGTAAGACGATAAGCAGTACAGCAGTACAGCAAGCAGTGAAACCAAAAAGCAGCCACTAACGAGCACTAGACTCTAATGTACAGTAAGGCAAGCAAGCCCCATGGCAAGCACAGAAGCCTGCCGATTAATTGTTAAACAGCAATAACAGTTATAAATTTGATCTAGCACATTCCAATCAAACCTGTTGTTATCTCGACCCCTTTGAGCCCCATGTCGGGCACCAAAAAGACTGTCGTGGTTTAACCCCAGCCAGCAACTAAGCACTACACAGCTGCTCGCTCACTCCCTCCCCCGGGTGGGATGGGGGAGAGAATCGGAAGAATAAAAGTGAGAAAACTCGTGGGCTGAGATAAAGACAGTTTAATAGGTAAAGCAAAAGCCGCGTGCACAAGCAAAGCAAAACAAGGAATTCATTCACCACTGCCCATGGGCAGGCAGGTGTTCAGCCATCTCCAGGAAAGCAGGGCTCCATCACACGTAAGGGTTACTTGGGAAGACAAACGCCATCACTCCAAATGTCCCCCCCTTCCTCCTTCTTCCCCCAGCTTTATATGCTGAGCATGACGTCATATGGTACGGAATATCCCTTTGGCCAGTTGGGGTCAGCTGTCCCGGCCGTGTCCCCTCCCAGCTTCTTGTGCGCCCCCAGCCCACTCGCAGGTGGGGTGGGGTGAGAAGCAGAAAAGGCCTTGACTCTGTGTGAGCACTGCTCAGCAATAATAAAAACATCCCTGTGTTACCAACACCGTTTCCAGCACAAATCCAAAACACAGCACTATACCAGCTACTATGAAGAAAATTAACTCTATCCCAGACAAAACCAGCACAGCTTTGTACGGCCCTGAGAAGTGTCATGTTCCCATTCTGCTTTCCAGGCTAGGGGTATGATTGATTTGGGGGAGTTTATACATTTTCCTTAGATCACAACTGGACTGAGCTGTGCAAGACCCTGCTGATTTCTCTGTGCCAGGGGTGCCCGCTGGGATTTAGGGTGCAGGCAGCTCTGCATCTCTTCCCCTGAAGTTGCACGGGTCTCAGGCTTGTGGGGTGCTGTCACCCTCTGAGCCGAGCCTTGGACTGATGGCTGGGAGCAGGACAGGACACACGAGTCTCACCCTGGTCTGATGTTCCCGTACAGCCTTTAACCCCTGATTAGCATCAGCCTCACCAAGAAATAAAGAAATTGGAGATGAGTTCAGGAGATAAAGGTTTTGGTGCCCCTACCGGCCATGGGTCCTCCCACCCCATGCCAGCCATGGGCAGCGCTGCTGTGAACAGCTCAGGGAACAGAGCTGGCTTTACCAAAATTATTTCTTAAAACTGTGTTAGAGCTGGACAGCCCAGCTCATGCTGGGAGGAGCCACATGTTTTGCTCAAGGCCTGATGCAGTGGCATTGCTGTGGGAGACCCAGGTCACAAACCACCATGGTAGAGGGACAGAGGCCAAACCCAGGAGCTGGTTGTGGGCACAGGGGGACCGACTGCACCTCGAGTGGAAGGAAGATGCTCTGCAGGGTGTTGCTCTCGGCCAGGTGCTGCATTGCCCGTGTGTCTCTCCAGTATTGAGCGGTGGCATTCAAACTGTCAGTCTCTGACACGCTAGGATGCAAGGGGTTAAACTGTTCTTCCTATGCAAATTAGGCTTAATTAATCCTTTTCATCAGTTGCAAATATACCTTCTGAACCCTATTAAAAACATGAATATGCAAATTCAGACCTTTTTTAATACTCATTTTCAAGGACTTGGAGTCAGGCTTGATTATTCGATTCCCGTTAACAGCCTGTAAAACCTGGTGCAAAATTTAATTTCCATTTTAAGTTACCAAAAAAAAAAAGAATCTGTTGGTAATTAAGCTAATTACAGTGTTACACTAAAGAGGAGACAAACAAGGAGGACAAGATCACTCATTACATTTAACACTGGTTACAGGACCTGGGGACTGTGCAAGGCCAGAGTTAACTGTGAAGCCAGGAAACAGCAGCGATGGAAACGGGGTGAGTGTGGGGAGACTGTAGCTTTTGGGGGGCCTGGTGCCTTCCTCACCTTGAGAACATCTCTGCTTCAGCCCCATGAGCCATCTTCCTCCTCCTCCTAAGGAGAAACGCGAGGAAGAGGAGGTGTTGCCAGGCTGGATGTAGGCATCCACGTGGCTGGATGCCACGTAGGCATCATGGGGTCTCTGCACAGGGCAGGAATGAGCTTGGGGTTGGGGTTTCAGGGCAATCTGTAGGACCACCCTATCTGCCAGTGTGACTGGGGCTGAGCATCCCATGCAGGTGGGATTGCCATCCTCCCTGAGCACTTTTGCTGTATTAAAAATCTACGTGTGGGGTGCAGAGGGGCAGTTAGCTGAACTGGCAGCACATGGGAGGAGACAGGTCCTGCAGAGAGGGGCCGCGTGTCCTGCTCTCCCACAGGACCTATGATCCTTTCCTCGCCAGCAAACAGCAGTGACCTCCCAAAAGCTGACAACTCCCTTTGCAGAAGCAGAGCTGTCAGGGAAGACCCATAACAAGGCTCTGCAGAGGCACCTACAGACCACGGCTCCACACCCATACTGGGGGGGGGCAAACAGAGGTACAGGATGTGACCCCCCTATAGCTCATGACCGTGGCCAGCATATGCTGGGAGATGCCAACCAAACCAACTCAACCTACAGTGCCACTGCCCAAACCTCCCTCGGGGTCACTCGTCAGGGCTGGGCAGCCAGTGCTGGTGGCTTCTGACTTGCCCATCAACCTTCCCATGCCACCCAGCTCTGCCTGTGTGTAATTAAATAAAAAGTGCTGCTATAGACTGTTAATTATGAGTGATCCCTTAAAATCAGTCATTAGCATGCCTAGGATCTATTCTGCAATTGGTGTTTTCTAATGAGTTAGCAAAGTTAACGAGTGATTTTTCAGAGCTATAATCCTCACCACAGGGCTGGCAGCTCAGGAACGGCAGCACGCCATGGTGGGCTTGTGCTGCCTCCATACGGGGTGAGGAATCCCACGACCTGGCTGGAAGCACACAGGTGATGCTCTGCCCACATGAGGCCAGGGCTTGGTGTCCAGGATAGTGGTGCACTGGGCAGGGGACACCAGCATTGAAATGAGGAGCTAGCATTACCTACAGGCTTACCCCAAAACATCCGTCATCGGCTGGATGGATCCACCCAAGAGACTGGTGCTATCTGGGGGGCTTTTCTCACTCCTCCTCATCTCAGCTCCCAGGACTCACAGCGAGAGGAGCTGTCACTTCAGAGCATGCCACTCAAGGGCGGCTCTGCCTCGTAACAGCGGGATCAGAGCGGGAGCTGATCACGTACATCCCCAAGGACTGGAGCGTGACTCCCAAAGCAAGCTGCGGAAAGACACATGCACATGGAGGAGCCGGGACAGCCACAGTGGGGAGAAGGGGTGAAAGAGGGACAGTGCGTTTTGCCATCACCCCCTTACATATAAGGCTGGGCTCCTGCATGCACTCCACGGTCAATGGGGAGAGGGAGGCACCTCCAAACTGAAGGAATTCAGTGAGGTTCATGCTCTTAATTTCTCTTTAGGGAGACTGCTTCTTAGTAGCGGTTATGGGGACAGCCTGGCAGATGAACCAGCCACCATCACCAGCAAAGCAAAGTGCCTGCAATCGTACGGCACAAATGTTACCCAGTACATGCTGATGGAGAGACGAGAGGTTCATCTGCCAAAATTCAGAGCCTTTCACATTTTCCATCACGTTGATACCAGAAGTCTCCGATCACCAGATAAAAGGAGTGTGATGATAGAGGTGATAAGGGAAATGCTTTCACCCTCTAGCCAAGCCCTGTGCCTCGCACGTCCTCCTGCACGTGCATCCTCCTGCCCTTCGACCTGTCTGTGCCTCTTGTCAACAGGATCATATTTTGGGGGGAGGGAGGGATGCAGAATTACCTTCTCAGTCCCTACAGGCAATCAGCTTGCTCTCCGAACCATGAGATATGATTGCCCTTATTATTTTAGCTTGCATAGCAGCGAGTCTTGTTAATGGTCATAAAATTATCTAGTCCTTATTTAAATCCAACAACCGTCTGTGTTTCAATGACCTCCTGATGGTCTCTGGCTCTGTTCCAGGTTGAAGAGGCATCAGAGGGACCAGGGAGGAAAAAGAGGCAGTGAGAGGATTAAAGAAAAACAACCAAAAACACAACAAGCAACAGCCAACAAAGAGAATTCAAAGTAAAACAGGGAATATTAAAGGGAGCTCAATCAGTCAGCTGGAGTTCAAAAAAACACAACCTGTCACGAAGAGAAGGAAGCAGCATCAGGTAAAATTAGCAACACTAATAAACTCATCAGCACTGGAGCCCGGGCCAGGAAACAGCACAGGGAAGATGAAGGGGCTGGGAGTTGCTTGATCCCATGTTGGGGAAGCAGGAGAGAACCGACACAACCTGAAGGAATGTGCTTCGGTGGTGGTTTGGGTGGAGACCAAAGACACGGGCTGCTCCCGAGCCCTCCAGCATCAAGGAGCTGCCTTTGTGCTCCCTAACTTACACGGCAGCGTTTTCTTTAAAGTGTATTTTCTTTCTGTTGTGTCCCTTGTATTTGCTTTGAGGGAAAACATGCACACAAGGAAGGCTGGAGACCCAGCCACCGTGGGTGGAAGGAGCAGGAGCAGCCACTGGGACAGCTGCCCAGGGCCGGGGTCTGCAACAGGCCCTTAGTGAAGGCTTTGGCCAGTGATTTCTATGTAGAACATTTCTGAAGCAAAAATCTCCTATTTCCTTTTGATGCCAGACCGCTCTCCTGTCCTTTCAAATAACATCTACGAGCCCCTGGAGTACCAAAAAATTTTACAATTATAATCCCCCCAAAGAGAAACAAGAAATGGAAAACCCCCGAGCAGCAGAGAACTGTTTTAATGTAAGCAAGCTCCAACGCATATTCCCATCAATTTTGCAGCAAACCTGAGTCATGAAATTAAAAGTAGCATCAGCATATTTCCTATTAGCTAGGGTTCCTTTTTCAGAACAGATCATACATTTCTACCCTATTTTTCTAGACACTTGTGTCAATGCGATATCATCAGATGCCGTTCAGTTGCTCCTCTTAGCCTGAAAAAAGCTTTCCTGTTGGGAAGGATGGGATTTTAATATTTAAAAAAGACTTCGTGAAAAAGCTTTGCTGATTATTTATTTATTTATTTATTTAATATCCCTCCCCTGATCAGAGTGGGCGCGTTTTGTAGCTTTTAAATATCATGCAACTTTTAGCATCGCTGCTATTAAATCCGAATCTGCTGTCACAGCAGGCAGCACGAAAGTGATTTACACCAGCGCAGAGAGCCTGTTCTGTCCTCCCCAGCTACTACGCTTGCCTCACCAAGAACGCGCTGTCGTTAGCTACAGTAAGCTGGCATCTGACACTGTCATTGTTTTCCCAATGTCTTCGAACAGCTAAAAGCTATAGAAGAGCCAAACCTGTCCTGGCTGCCTCATCTCTTGCACCGAGCAGCATTGGCTGCTGGGGTCCAGCATTACCTTGGTGATGTCCTAGGAAGGCTTTGCCTCTCTCCCGAGGCTTATTTTGACACGTCTGCCCATCAGCCCAACTCACACCATTCTCAGCTGTCTCTCAGCCCACTGCTGGCCTTGGGAAATGAAAAGGGTGGGTGCTGCTCCATGTTTCTTCAGCGTGTTGGAGCGAGGGGAGGGGAACGATGGAGAACTGAGAGCAACAGTGGTGCTGCAGTTGTGGGATGCTGTCTCTGACCCCCACCGATCATGAGCCCCGTTGGGATGCTGCTGCCCACCTGGGCTCACTGTAGGGCTGCATTTGGGGTCAAATAACCTTCACTGCTGGCTGGCGTTGGGAGGCCATGACTGGGAAGCTATATTCCTATTTTACAGAGCCCGCAGTGCAGAAGGGCTCCCTGGCTTGTCCTGGGGGCAGGCAGAAAATCCAAGAGCCAGGAGTGGGATTGCTCCTGCCCCATCGATCTCCATACCCCAATCCTCTCAGCACCCCCACAAGCCAGTGCAGCTCTCCCCCCCAACCCAGCAGCAGTGGGAGGAGGTATTTGGGGGTGCTCATCCCCCTCCATCATGGCTCTCCTGCCCACCCAGAGCCTGGGGCTTTCCAGACAGTGGCCATGTTGGCCACCCCTGACAACTAACCCCACCTGTGCTGGGAGAGGCAGAAGGGAAAAGACACTTTGTGAGGAGCCTGGGGGAGGGAAAGGCCTCTCTGCCCTTAGGGAGTTGGGAAAAACCTTGAGGGCTTGTGGGAGGGAGCAAGGCAACAGCCTCTGTACAACACTGCTGCACACCCTTGGGAGGGCTGTGATCTGTGCCTTGATGCAGTGGCTTTTCCTCCATGCAGTGGGGAAAGGGAGGGAGCCTCCAGCCGGAGCCCCGCTGCGGCCAGGGGTGTGCAGGAAAACCAGTGACTTGCCAGCCCCCGAGGTGGGGAGAGCCTGGGCCCAGGCTGCCACACAGCCTCCGGCGTCAGTTGGCCAGCGGGAGAAGACGGCTTTTCTTTCCTTAGTTTAGAAACTGTGGCTTCCCTTTCCGTCTAGCACCATTTCTTCCTCTCCATCTGTCCCCAGCCCCGCTCCTGCCCTTCGCTCCCTAGGTACGCGCCCCCACTGCAGCTTCATGCTCTCTCTCTCTTCTCCTTCCCTTCCTCCTATGGCATTACATGGAGATGATCCGTAACTAACGTCTATGAATCCTAAGCTTCTCATGGCTCATCCCAAAAAGGTTTCTCTAGTCCCTTCTCAGGCATCACACACTTCCAGGACAACTCTCAGACTCACATGAACAACATGCAACGATGACAGGAGACACAAAGCCAGAGGAAAAGACTCCAGGTTCAGAGATGTGACCTTAGGAGAGGCATGAACTTTGCTATACCTGCCTTAGCCAAGAGCTCTGCTGCATTCAAGGACCGTATGGCAGTACTTGACAGCTCTTTGCCCCTGTTTGGTATTTATATATGCACGCAGATGAAAAGGCTTGATCAGTAGAGGAGCGGGGGCTCGCAAGCAGTTTGAGTGAAGGGAAGCTTCAGGCAACACTGCAAACAAGACAGTGCTCCGACACACACAGTCCCCCAGCCGTGCATTAATAAATCATATTTTACAGCTTATAGCACATAAACCCAGCGAGCATGCATGGAGACCCAGCGAGCATACACACACTTGTTAACACTCTCGCCTCTCTCCTCTAACCAACTGCATATTTATTACCGATCTCCCAAGATTTTCTAAAAGGATTTTCCAAAAGGATTTTCCACCAATGGGGCTGGAGCTTTGCAAGGGACAAGCCGAAGCCAGATGGGACTTGGGCCCCTACCACCTGGGTGTTTGAAGCCTGCTGTACCGCCGGTGGCAACCAGGGTCTCTGCTTGCACTGCCCCGGGGAGCTGCCCCCGTGGAGGGGGGATGCGGGGGCAGCGAACACAGCAGCAGGGCCCTGCGATGGGCTGCCGAGCCCTGTGTAGCTCGGCATGGAGGGAGCAATCACTGAGAAATTCAGTGTCGCAGTTACTCCTTGCAGCTCCGTCATGGCTGAGACGAGCAGTATAATGACGACAGCAGAGCTGGGAGCTGCTGTGGCAGCAGGGTACAGCCATATGTTTGGGGCTTCATCCTGAATTTGGTGTTGGAACTGGAAACTGGGGAGTCTCTGCTCCTCTCCCCCACGCCCAACCACAAGCCTGTGTCCCACAGGTGGCCCAGGTGGCTTTGCAATGGTCATGCTTCCACATGAATGCTCCCAGGCCTCCATCAGCAAGCCTTAGAGCTCCCAAAAGCCCCGGTTTTGCGTAGTGCCCAAGCCTGCTCACTGTGCAACAGCGTTACACCACAAGCAGGGCAGGGATGCTGCTGGCCAAAGCAGGACAGTTACCCCAGCAGCTTCCCGAGCCACGAGCAGGGCCAGGTGCTGCACCACACCGGCACATCTGGCCAAGCACCCATCCTCATGACACACCTCTCCCAGCTGTGCTGGCATATTAAACTTCGTTGAACAAATCAGTCTTGCTGGGAGAACGGGGTGCAGAGCGGTAATTCATCTGTCTCTCCTCCCCACCGAAGGTGTCTCGGAAGATTGCTGTGTTTTCTACCCCAACTTATTATCCTTTCACTCTTGGGAGGCAACTTTCCAATGGGCAGAACGTGTTTTCCCTTGTCACTCTCCAGCATCGCTTCTCGCTTCACCCGTGTTTTGCTAAGATAGAGGGTTTATTGTAAACTTATTAATTACTTCATTTCTCCTGCGAGGAGCCAGGAGAAAAATTTTCAGAGGCAGCCAGGATCTGCTATTGTGTTGGCGGAGGAGCCGAATGCAGCTGACGTCATGATTCATTTTCCCCATGACTGAGGAAGGCGACTCTCAGTGCCACGTCGCGCATATGAATCAGGCAGCATTCCCCTGGCACAGCATGCCAGGCAATTCATCTTCCACCAGGACTTCTTCAAGCAGAAAAGAAAACACCAAACTTCTGCTATTGCACTTCCCTGCAAAACCCTGTGGGGAGGAGGGTTGGGGAGATGCGGGCTGCAGCCTCCCCACAGCACACGCTTGTACCTCCACCTCTGATCAGTGGGGTCTATAGCAGCTATTTTCCGTGCCTGTAGACACATCAACAGGTCCCGGAGTGACTCCAGCATGCATGGCCAACCCCATAGCCACTGTGAGCATCTAAGCTAACTTTCTAGCCTGCTTACTGCTACCTTGTCTCCAAGCTTAGGAAGTATGTTCCTGCTGGTATCAATTGGAAATCAATGTACACAGAAGTTCATAACAAACTAATCTGGTTTACAGCATGAATGAGACTTGCCTGGAAAAACTGAGATAATGATGTCCTCCCTTCTCAAAGCAGTACTAGCATCACACAATGGTGTGTGATGGACGATTCCTTATCATGTTTTACATGTAGGAGAGCACAGGGGGAGCACAGTATATATCCCAAATAAAGGAATCATACATCCAGTTTGGGAAGCAACACTTTATTTTTATGATAGAAGAGCTATATCCGTTGTAACACAAAATGTCAGACTTCAGGGGGTGCTCCGTCCTCCACGGCTACAGCCAGCAGTAGTGAACACACCTCAAAGAGCTCCCTCCCACCTTCTCCAGTCCTGAGAAGAGCCCAAGAGTCCAAGAGTCTCAGTGAGGAACAAAAAGCATGCCAGTGATATCTGAGCACAGCACACAACATAGAGGTGTCAACGCAGGTATAGGGTCTTCAAATGGCCCTTTATGCTTGCGCTTGTCTGTTGAGTGATGGCAGACTCAGGTAACTGAATATCTTGAAAGTAATTTCAACCCTGTTGAGTGATGAGCTGTTTGCAAGAGCAGAAGGTATCCACAAAGAACCTGCTACTCATGACTGATCCTTCCCCAGGTCCCTATCCTCCAGGACCAAGCCCTTGGCTCCCATTAGGAGAGGACAACCATGGGGGCAGGAAGCAGCAGCCTCCCACAAGACTCGTCTCTCTGCCAGGGCCCAGATTTGGGGGATCCTTTTGGGAAAAGCTGTGAATGGTGATGCTGTGGCTCCTCAAAAAAGCAGTTCCCACCATCTTTCCAGAGATGCTGAGACAGACTGGGGAGCGATGAACACATTTCCCAGTTAAAAGGTGGGGCTTGGGTCTTGGCACAGGAGAGCTCTGGGATGGAGCTAGACTTGCCCTCCCACGGGAGGGAAATGATGCTTTTCAAAGGAATTGGTGGGGTTTGGGAATCAGCATGAAAGAGGGGTGGGAAGATGGAGTTCGCTGCAAAACAGAAGTAACCCAATGCCACAAATGAAGGGCGGGTGGGGAGAATTTGTTCTCACTACCTCAAGAGTCCTGCCCAGGGGTGCTCCACACCTGGCTGGTGGCTGGCAGTGGGATGCTAAGCAATGGTCTGGCGGCTGAAGAGGTCGAGGGTGAGGGCACTGAGGAAGGCCGGGATGCTGTCCTGGCGAAGCAGGTGGAGTTCGATGAGCTCCCGGATGGTTCGTGAGAACTCGGTTTCCAGAAGCTGCATTTTTCCACCGGAGGAGCTGGAGGCCTGAGGGGAAAGAAGAACAAGCCCATTAATACAGCAGGGTTTTAATTCACCTCCCGTGATGCAGTGGAGAGCTAGCGGTGTTGCCCTGAAGCCTCCTTCGGCATGGATCTGCCTGTAATCAAGGACACGTTATCTGCTGCAGCGCAGGTGTTCGGCACACGGCGTAATTGGGCTGTTACTGAGTTGTGCATTTCCAACGTCCCCACGCAGGACCCCTGAGTGAGCCTCCCCCAGTGACAAATGGTGTGGCGGGGAGATGAGCGGTTCCGACCACCCTGGAAAGGGGCTGCACAGGGGCCAGGCTGTGCCGCCGGTGCAGAACCAGGGTGCCCACATTGAGCTCACCGTTGCCACCACCGCCCAGCTCTCGGGTGGCAGGAGCTATGCGCAAGGGCTTTCTCTCCATGAAAACATTTATCCTTGAAGTCGTTCTGCTTCTGTAGGAGGAAGCAGACCTGTTTCTAATTAACATGACTCCTTCCCAATGAGCTGATGATCCACCCCACATCCCTAAAGTGTTTCTGGATGTTTAAATCAGCCCGGTAGCACATAGCTGAGAGCTCCAGAGGAATTATTCCAGAGATGCTCTCATGAAAATAAGGAAACTCAACATGTGGGAAGACATTACAAATCTCCTGTAACATATAAAACAAGCAAAAAAAAGCTAAATGCAAGAGAAATAAGGAATTCTTGAAGCCTCTCCTGCCCCTGGAGGCACGAAAGCTGCTTGTTTATTAATAAACAGCAAAAACATCACAGCGCAAATGCTAATTTTTTCCCCTGCCATTTTCCTCTTCAAAATGCTCCCATTCCTAATTGCTCTGCAGCTCTGCTTCCCCTTCGAGCTGAGGCGGGGCAGCGCAGGCGGTGCCGGGCAAAGCCGGCATCTCCCCGGGGCGGGCAGGAGCGGGGCAGCCCCCCACTCCAATGTACAGCTGCCAAAAACCAGAGTGGAGGATTGCCACATGAAGGAAAAACATGGCTTTACCTGCCAGGAGAGAAGGGAAGCGATAACTGCTGAGAGCCCTGGGGAATCTGCTTGTTTCCCATTTCATATTCTCAGGAGCCTGGATACATTTGATTATGAACTTTTCATGTATCTGTCACTTTGGATTGCAAAGAGCGCAGGGTTTCGAGGATGTCCCCATCACCCCTGAGCCAGGCAGGGAATCTAAGCAAGGTTTCTGCATGGAAAAGTAAATTAGCTTTTGTTTAAATCTCCTCCACTTTGGCTTGGTTGTTTTTCAGCAACTCCAAAGGATGTTCAGTGCTTTAATCTGCTGCTTACTGGAGCTACCCTACTTGCTTTCTGCGCATTTGATGTACCACTGGGTCAGATTAAAGAGGCTAAGTAGGAAGAGGGCAGAGATGGCAGATGAAGAAGCCAGTTGGAGGCACAGGGAGGGACGTACATCCACAGCAATGCGAGGCTGCAGCATAGCTAGCAGCTAGTCCACGGGCTGGATGCTGTGAAAGCAGCACACGTTGTGTTTTGCAAAGGCCCCCCCCCGGATTTGGCTGATGGGAAGCGCCGGTTTCGGAGGAAGGTCCGAGTATTATGAATGCATCACTTGTGTCTCCAAAGTCAGTGCTGAATTGGATTCATCTAAAATGGGAATTCAAGCTCTCTATGAATTACACACTGCCTCCTTCACAGATTTAAAACACTCTTTGGGCACAGAATTAATTTTCTAAGAATTTACAAGTAAATCCATTAATTGGTTTACTAGTTTAATTAATTAAAGCAAGTTCCTTAAGAAATTTAGCATCCAGTGCCAGACCATTTGCTTGTGTTTTATGATCTCGGAAACAGAGTACCATAAACGTTTTAAATTTCCCCTCTACTTTGAGCTCACTGGTGTCGTGGGTGAAGGCTACATTTGAATAATTTCTTTTTTTTATGAGATTAATGGTAATTTCTCTCTACTATTCTTCATAACCAAAGTTTCCTCCTTCACCAGAGGCAGAAGAATAACATTCAGAGATAGTTATGTGAACAAATATGTGCTTCTGAGAAGACTGTTATTTCCCACTGCGTTCAATGGGACCATGGTTTCTTTCAGTTGTCGGATGGTCAAGAGAGGCACTGTCCTCCCTGCTGTGGTCTCCCTCTCCCCAGGAATTCCAAAAGTCCAAAAAACTTAAAAAGCTTCCAAAACCTGGACATCTCACGCAGGTTTCTTATGATGTCTTCTGCAACAGGAACCAGGCAAGAAGGCAGCCACTTGGAAAAAAGGCAATTCTTCCTCTGCCGGGAGAGGTTTACATGCTAACTTTGAGGATGGATGCACTTGCAGTTCAGTTCATTCAATATCACACTGCTTTTAAAAAAATTTAGAAACTTGTTTTTTTTTTTTTTTTTTTTTTTTTTCTGGGAGTGTTTTCAAATTGCTATCATTGTTACCTTTCTTATTATTTGTTTTTATTGCTTTTTTTTCTTCACCCATCTGTTCATAATGTAGTATAGACTGGGATATATAGATAGATTTGTTGCTTTGAGTTCAACAGCAGGAGTACCTTTGCAGCGTGTGCTTTACAAATAAAGTGATTATATGAAATAATAGCAATATGTTCCCATTAATTCACAGGATTTCTTTTCAAATGCCAGTCTGCACCCTGCCTGGTGCATCCAGCGAGTTGCAGGCAGAGAGGGAAGTGCTGGGGTGGGTGGCGTGGGAGTGGGAGCGAGCAGGGGATCACGACAAGGCAGGGGGATGCACAGGGGTGTGCGGGAGCGAGGAGGGGGAGGACACTGGAGGGGATGCTCTGCTGAATGAATGCTGCAGGGTCTGGTTGTTTCATGCTGTTTTGGATCAATGCAGAGCATCCCTATGATTCCAGCTTTAAAAAACAGATTTAAGAAAGATACAAAGACGAAATTTTTCTTACAGCAGTTCAAAGCTGTAAGGGTGCTTGAGTCCTCCTCTTCACAGACATAGCTAGGATGCCCTCCACTTATTTTTAATCAATTTTTAAAATTAACAAAAAGTCTCAGCCCTCAAAGAAAAACTCCTGGACCCAACCCCTGCTAACAAGGACTTGCAGGTGACAGCACATACCAACTCTTCACATGACACACTCCATGTAATGCAATCGCCATTCACCCCAGTGATGCGTCCCTGGGAATTCAAAGTTTAGATAAAGCCAAAAGCCTCCCAAGCCCATCTACACAGAAAATGCCCAGCTGAGGAACCTAAACAAGTGTCACTGATCCACGGGGACAGTCCATGAGTGGGAATGGGGCAAGAGAGACCAGAGCATATTCAAACCCAGCCCTAACTGCTCTGTGCTCAACGCTATTGACAAGTCTTACTCAGAGCTACCTCACTATAGTGTGTTGTTGCTTTTGAAGACAAGTGTGGAAGAAAAAGTATCAAGATTTAGAGTCAAACCAAATAGATGGAGTCGAAGGAAAAGCTGAGCCTGTGAGTACCCCCATCTGCCTCGCAGTCAATGCATAGAGGAGTCAATGCAACAGGAGACTTTGGGGACCACCATCACACTTCACTTCCCCACTGCGCCGAGCCAGCCAAGTGCAGTGCTTCGCTAGAGATGCAAATATTCCCCCCGCGCCCCCAGTTTCCCCAAGCACAGAGCAGCCCAGGATGCTGAAGCTAAGCACTATGAGAATACCATCTCACAGGTACTCTTTACATAGACCTATATTGGTTTCTTCTAATTCATGGAAAAAATCTGCCTGGCTCACTAAACTACTGAGATTCAGGTCTATGTTATGTTTTATTCAGATCTCAAATACTTGCAAAAGGAAAGATTCCAGCTTTCGCTAAGCTCCGTTGCCAGTTCAGTCTGATTTAAGGCCTATTGGGACCTTTTCTAGAAAAGCCAACGGAAATCAATCTTTGCCCCATGTTACCACATGCTCGGTTCTGCCGGGGGTGGGGGGATGCAACTCCTGCCATAGATTTGAAGGGTGACACCCCGTTTTTCTCCTCGCAGGCTGTGCTACCCAACAGAGCAATCAGATCAGTGGGCAGATTTCACTATATTGTGAAACACGAAGAAGACAGGTCTATTTACCACATGGTGACATAAACTCGCAGTAGCTGCTCCTGGATCTGCTCAGAGAAACGAGCCGTTAGTACAATTGTTTTTCCATGAGAATCAAGATCAGCTGCCGCCTGCCAGAAGGAAACATCATAAATCTTCCTCTTAACCCTGGAAATTGGTGAATTATTCAAGGCTTTATAGTTTAGATATACATATAAAAGTCTCAAATAACCACCAGAAAAGCAAGTTCTTCTCTCCAACAGGGACCATCTCAGCAAGGAGCAGACAACGCAGAAGATGCGGAGGAGCAATAGGCATTCCCAAATGTCCCTGCTGGGGGATGGACCAGCAGCTGGCCGGACTGGGCTGGTAATGCTGCAATGTATGGACCATAAAGGAGAATCTATCAACTGTTGTCACTTCAACGTAACATATACAGGGCTTCTGACTGCACTGATTTTGCTGAGATGGCTCTTTGCCCCCATGCTGCTGTTGCACAGGAATGCTCCCTGAAAGCCAAGTCCTAGCATTTACTTCTCTGCTTGTTCAACCAGCTGAGGTAGCTACATTCAAAGTGTGACGGTGTCCCCTTTGGTTATTTACAAGCTAACATATGGTTCAGAAGTGCACTCTCAACTAGATACACTGATTTTTTAGTTCCTTGTATGCCCTTTTCTCTCTGACATATTTTGGTAGCTAAAAATAATGGTTTCCCTAGCTCTGGCTCCAAAAGTGCCATCACCTATAAACTGGCATGCAGTGTGACTTTAATCATGCAAAGGACGTTTCTTGAAAAATACTGGTTGAGCATACAACCCAATGTCCTGTAGGCCTTCAGACTCTGCAATAAGATTGAAAAGAGGGTGGCTGCATGCCCCAAGGAGAAGGCTGACATGGGGATGTGGGATCATGAGAAAACATGGGGTAGAAATGCAGAAAAAGGGAGAAGAGAGCTTCAGCATTCAATACAACCTGATAATCTCATCTAGGCTCCCTTTTCCATGAAAGGTTGGACCAGATCTTTCAAAGTCCCTTCCAGCCTGGGCTGTTCTATGATTCTATGATTTCAGCTTAAAGTGGGGATATTCTATCTCTGATTTCCACACCGAGAAAGCACAGCTGCCTTCAGTGGTGTAATCCACGCACGACATGTGCTCCTGCATCTTCAAACACACACATCCAAGTGATAGAGGTTGAGTTTCCAAATGGTTTTTGGCGAGCTGACAACGGTGATGGTGGAGCTTTGTGCCAGGTGCAGCAGGCAAGAGAGCTGTGGCTCAGCTTGGGAACCCCAGTTCAAACACCTCCTCAGTGTGAGGAAGGGTGAAATCTAGGACTTTGTCAGGGCTGCCAGAGTGGCTTTCCACCCCTTGGCACAGTCACAAGCCTTTGCTTTGCAGATGCTGCTCGGCCATGCTCTACGGTAGATGGTACTTTTCAAGGCTAAGATGTATTAGGGGTCAAAACGAGCAAGTGAATCATTGCCCAGTGCCATTTACCCAGCGAATGTATCGTGGAGGCTCCATCTCATCCGCTATGCTCCTTCCATAAATCACTGTCCATGCTGCGTCCCCACGCACAACTGCTCTGAATGCACATGGCGAACAGCCCCGTGCGTGCTGAGGGAAGGGGCAGCACAGCTTCACATCTGAGACTCCACACAGAGCTTCTCCCTGCTCCATACAGGTCCACAGGCTCCTCTGGCATTACAGGCTGTGCTGTGGACATGCTCTCCTCTCCCTGCCCAGTTCTTACTGCCATTTCCCTTGTCCTTGTGTTCCTCACCCCATCCTGAAGCCTACTCTGACATGGGTTATGCACATCTCCCCACCAGATCAATCCCTTCAGCAATTTGCCTTCATCATTCGAATCCCTCAGACCTCCTCTTCATGCAGGACAGTCACTCCCTCTTCCCCAACACCTTCCCCCATCAGCAGAAGTCCTCAGGGTCGGCCATGCTGTCCAATCACCTCCCAAAACCTCTGCAGTGCTACCACCGAGTGCACCACAGAGCCTCTGCCACCAAGTGCCTTGGCCCTGACAGCCCCTCGCCTCCCTCTGACACCTTCCCTGCGGCACCCACCGCCTACCTCGGCACCCATCAATACACATAAACCCTGTCACAGCCCAACAAACCTATTTGAAAGTATCTTTTAAGCAGCTGCCAGCTCTGACTTTTAAACGAGAAAATCCTTTTGTTTCTGCCTCTTGCTTCGGATGCTGAGATTTTTCTAAATGTCAAAGGCTGCCTTGTCCACATGCAGATGTTGAGGGGGGGTGCACAGATGCCGAGTGGGCTGGCACCCTCTCCCCAGGTCTGCAGAGCTGATAGATCACCACTATGGGGTCACTCTGGACAGGTGCGCGTACACACACACACACACACGGCAGCCCACCAAGCACGGAGCCAGCCAAAAAACTGGACTGCCCAGCAAATATCCAGGGAAAGCATGTGTGTGTGTGTGTGTTTGCACATGTGGTAACTGCCTGCTGAAGTTATAACAACCCAAACACGAGGTTTTGAGATCTAATTGCTCCAACTTGGCTCTCTCGGGTGATGATATCATTATCAAAATCCCCCAATTGAGTTACGCCTCACCAATCAATCTCTCCTAAGCATCACGCACTGCTCAAATACCAGGTCCCCAGGTAGCCACTAAATCACTTTAATTAGAGGCTGTTCATTTAAAATTAGAGAAATATTAAAAAAACAAAAAAACAAATTGTACCACAAGATGTGCTTACGGCTGGAAGTTATGAGGTTATTTAGCAAACTGTTTACTGGTTTCCTTCTTGGTTTTTTGTGGTACTGTGCAGGTTTCATCCAGCCTGACAGGATGCCTGCCCAAGGTAGCTCTTGCAGGTTGTGCAGCTCTTCATCAATCAAGTCACCTACCTTTCACAAATGACCATTCCTTCTCTGCAGTGAAGTTCTTCCCCTTTTAATATCCTCTTTGTAACCCAAAAGAGGAAGAGTACTTCTTTATAATAATTGCTTCTTGCCAAGACCTCTGACCTCAGTGTCACCAGCTTGCTATATAAAGTGAATTTATGAGGCAGAGAGGGATGGACGCCTGTAAAGGGCCTTCCAGGAAATGTAATGAAAAAGCTGCTTTTAGCTGCTGAGCAAAGAAAAGCAAGCGCCTGGCAATGCCAAGAAGAAAATTGAAAGCTGGGGTGGGATAAGTGAGAAGCAGCCCTGTGTGCACTGAGATTTATAGCAAACATTTCCTTTCTCTTTCTTATTATTCAACATTGAGATGAACCACAGCCCCACAATGTCTTCTGCGCAAGAGGTCAGCTCGTATACTTCCATCTTAATCAGAAACATGACCCAGGCACTATGCACAGGAGCGACAGAATTGATGGAGTCCTGGATGCTGCACCAGCTCAGCAGCAAAGAAACACAGAGCTGGGTGTATTGCATAGCAGTGAGCTTCTCCCTACAGCTACGTGTTTTGATCTATGTGAGCTCTCCTGCACCCAATGTAAAAGATGAAAAATGTGAAAAAGAGCAGGGACACGTGCTGAAGCACCTGCACTCCTCTCAATGGGGAAAACAGGCTGGTGTTAATCCTGGGGGACGGTGCTCTGTGTGGTGGAGGGCAAGTCAGCATCTTCTCTCAAAAGGTTTCTCCTACAGGTTAATGCCCTTTAGACTGTCAAATGTGATGCCATAAAAATAAGATCAAAGGCTTTAAAACAAGGGAAGCATATTTTTTGATTCATACTATTACTATTTTATATCTGAATATTCCTATAGAGCTTTTTATGCTGGAAGACAGGTCTTTGAACTGCTGTGATTTCACCTATCACTGAGGAGCAAACCCCGGGGTAAAATGTGACAGCTATTATCAGGGTGCATTAATGTTACTCAACAGTTCAGGACAGACAGAGACAAATATATCCAATTTAAATCATAGGTTTGAAGAACTACTGCTCAGTGTGGATTAATACCTGTGCATTTTCCAAAAGTGCTTTGAGAGTTTTAAAGGACAAGTATTGAAACTAAAATTCCCTCTCTCATCTGTAGGATGCATTCAGCCTCCCACCATTATGCTGTAAGTTGAACATCAGTATTGTCAAAGAGGGAAGAAGGTAACATAAATGATTCACCACTAGCATCTACTTTTGCATCCACAGATTCTGATGGGGATCTCCAAACCAACTACCAGGGAGATTCACCCTGCGGAGATTTGTTGAGGTGATACCTAGAAACGGTTCAGTTGAATACAAGACTGGTGAGACTAAATCACAGCAGACTATTCACATCACAGAGAAAGGAAAATTGCATGGGATGTTCACTCTAAACTAATACCGGAAGCCAGCTGTAAGTCAGAGCTTGAGATCCTAAATTATAACTTTTTAACAGGCCTCAGGACTGCTAAATGTTGTTTACTGCCAAATATGTTTATAAACATCAACCATGAAGGAGTGTAGACGAGAGCAAGGCACAGGGCTCACAGAATTTTTCCAACCCCATCCTATAAAAATCCAAACTATGAAATTAATCCTTTAAAGCCAATACCTCGTTAAAAGGCTCAGCATCTTTACAAATCAGTCTTTCCTTGACATATGGGGAAGCCTTGTTGATCCCCCAGCCACAGGTATCTCTGACCTACAATGAAGCCCTTCAGAAAAAGCAGCCAAACACACATTATCCCAACTGCTGTCACAACCACGTGCTGCAGAGCTGGACCGCTCCAGCACCCAGGCCGCAGCTTTCCAACCATCTGCGAGGTGACCGTATTGGACTGGTCAAGCTGCAGAGTGAGTAGCTAACAAGCATTAACAACATCTAGCCCATGTGTTCTGTCTAGTAAAATGCCAACCCATCTGTCTGTAACATTAGCGACTCCATAGAAGCCATATGTGGGAGAGACATAAATTAGGGAGAGAAAAATCTCCCGTTACTTTCTCTGAAATGACTCTGCAGTTGTAGCCTGCAATGCTAGGGACTGGGTGTTATTTAAGTTCTGTTTTCCCAGCCAAATCACAGCCTCACATAGCTCTCCAGCCCTGCCATCCAGAGGCAGTTTCTGGTCTGTGCCTGGCCCCGATGAACGTGATGGCTTGGCACAAAGGCAAAAGTAGGTGCAACTCAAACCAGGTCTCAAACCTCTCTCCCAGGAGAGCCAGAAGCAGACAGACAACTAGAGGGAGATACCAGGGACTGGCAAATGCACCCAGCGCGTAAGAATCCTTCATTTAGACAGGGAACCCATCTCATCAACCAGCCAAGCTGCTTATCACATTCCTCTCCATCTCCCTTGCTGGGAGGAGAGCTGGAAGCAATGGATGAGCAGAGAACCAAGAACATGGACTTTCTGGAACATGAGAAGGAAGCACCTATGGGAGAAATGCAAAAAAATTATCTGTGTGGGCTTTAATTAAGATGGCCTGGTTCCCAAAGCAGGGGGATATTCCACTTCTGAACTGCATCTGTGAGCAAAGGTCTATAAGAGAACATGAGCAGTTAAGTTTGCAAAACCCTGCATCAACGAGAGACGGCTGGAACCACGGTGAATTTTGATGGCAACTTTTTGCAAGCTGCCGCGTTGCCAGGGAGATAGGCATCCATTCCCCAGAGTGAACCACCGCTCACCGACAGGCAGAACTTGCTGGAGCCTTCACCGCTCACTGAGTCACACCAGGCACGTGCCATTCCTCTGCTTAGCTGCTTCTGCATCATGCTCCTGCCAGGGGCCTCTGTTTTCCCTTCTCTGGATTAGAGCAAATAAGCAGGAAAACCCAAGACTCACCCCAGCTGAAGTGCCTACATATGACACGGTGCAAAGAGGTTATACAGACTTCAGGACTCACCAGCTGCCAACTGGAAAAGAACCACCTCGTTTGGGAGCTGGGCATCTAGTTTTGCAAGAGATGGAGGCTGAATGCACGCTGGAACAGCTAAATGAGCAGATTACACACGCCTGCAAGGCATGTCTCACTGGTGCAACTGCTTCTCTGTGATACAACAGACACCAGTGTGTGATTAATACATTTATCCTCCTCATCTTTTCAGTGTCCTTCTAGAAGTCTTGTCATGAGCAGGGCGGATGGAAGGTGAAAGAACTGAACAAGATCCTGTGACCAATAATGGCTTAAGAGACCATAAGTGATAAACTTAATGACAAGCAGACAATTAGACCTTAGATATGTGGCTGAAGGATGGGACAGTATATGGAGCATGCCTGTTCCTGGCTCATTGAGTTTGCAAGGCTTGTGGGGGAAGAAGTAACAGATGGACCTGATGGCAGATTACAGCTGAAATTCTCACCATGTTTATTCATTACCCTCTTCGAGCTCTTGTTTGTCATAGTCTGGCACCCCAGGCTAAAATGCAGGTTTAAGCCTTACATCAAGGAAATTGGTGACACATATTAGTCACCTCTGCGCAGAGCCAGTGCTCTGCATCACAGTCAGGGCTACGGAGACCAAAGCCACTGCTCAACTAGGAGCAAGAAGCACTGGTCAATAATTATCTCTTCCTATGGGACTGTGTGACTTGCTTGTAGTTATATCTGCCAAAGTAGAATTTAAGTGTTGGCTTTGGAAATAACATTAGTTGCTGTTGCAACATCAATAACCAAATTTCATAATCTTAGCGTGAGTTGAGGAAAGTGCTTTTATTGCTCTTGCTTTTTTGCTGGCTCACATTTTCTTTGTTTTTCTTCATTTGAAATTGCTGTCATTGGCATGGCTGTCAACAGGACCAAAGTGAGCATGAGTTGTCACTACCCAGAAAGTCAAAGAAGGAAACGAAAGTTGATTTTGAACATGCAAAATGTTTTTCTTGAAGAATGAGTTTTAACCCTTAAAAGCTCACAAACCCCCTGTGGGGAAGCACATTTCTCAGACTGCATCTATAGCCACGAGTCAAGATTTGTACTGTGGGTGAAGATGTCATTATTTAAAAAATTTCACCATTTCTTTCTCAACTTCAAGACTTTTGAGTGCATGGAGCTTGTGGTTACCAGTAGCTGTATTTGTGGAGTTACTCAACCAGACTGGTACTCCATGGGCAGGAAAAACTGAAGACCAGGATAGCAAGGAAACCAGTCAACTGGCCTGTGCAGGTTGGATATATTCTGCTTTCAAGAAATGGGCTTTTAATGGTAAACCCAGTGTGAAACAACGAGTCACAGGACTCCTCTCTCCTCGAGCAGATCTGATCTCACCGTAAGAAGGAAGCTCACAGCTGAAGAGACTGCGGTTGCAGCTAAGGAGTGAATAAATAAGAAGATTTCAGTATTCAGTGAAAAAGGAAAAGAAACTCCACTGTATCCCTCGAGGGGACATCCAGACCTTTGGGCTATGACGCATTTGCTGAAAGCTTCTGCTGTTGCCGCCTGTGCTGTCATTTGGCACTAACCTCCTCAAGAACATGGCAAGACAGCGCTGCTGGTTCTCATGTCTGGATGAACATGCTCCTCTTCCCATAGGGAAAAGGAGAGGTTTTCTATTTAGTGAATGCACCATGTTCGAGCAACCTCCGAGGAATCTGCCTCAGGCCCTGGCCCTCCCCATCTGACACACATCTGACTGGTTGTCTCTTCCAGCTGGTGTTCTCCCACTGATGTGCTGCCATCCGCCAGTCAGCTCCTTTCGCTGGAGGTGCAGGGGGGGGAAAAGATTTATGCAGACACCATGTATGCAATTATGAAAACAGGAGACAAGACACCCGGATATCACACAAATTGATGCATTTTTGCTGGCAGGCTTTTTGCATGATCCAGTAACAGCTGTCATGCTCGAGCCTCTCTCATCTGAGCTCCGCTACCACTTCAGCATCCTTCCACATCCTTTAAGAGGACTTTCTTCCCTTCCCTTGTGCAGCTTGCTCCAGATGCCATAGCAAAGCAGGCAGTAGCACGGGATGCAAAGGGGAGACAGCATGATTGGTTTTCATAGCAGCATTAAAATGTAATGTTCACTTCTTTAGGCAAGATGCCGCTAATTAGCAATGACCTCGAGGCAACCAAGCTGCTCAACCAGCAATCTCTCCCACTCTCAAGCTCTTTAAAATTTGCCCTTTTCCTGTGCCAAGTCTTTCGGCAATCTTCCCTAAAGCCCAATAGCGATCTGCAGACATACACATATGTCGTCCAGTGACTTCTGGAGAAAGGTGGTGGTGGGGACTTGGTAGGGAGCTTGGACCTCATATCTTCTCCAACCACGTCCTGCGCTCTGCATAACGTTAAGGAAAGGACAGGACATGCCTCCAAGTTCCCTGCCAGATCAGCTCCTGCCGTGAACTCTCCAGCCTGGGAGCCTGTTACTCCCCACATCCTCCTGGTTTTCATCACTCCATGCTTATGTTTGCTTTTGTAAATAGATTTAACCTTTCTAAAATTAACAGCAGAAGAGAACTTCTTTTGGCAGAAGATCAGCTTTAGAAAGATAGAGGAATATAACATTTTCCAAACATTTGAAAACCGCAGACTAAAGATATGTGTTAGTCTCTCCAGTGCATGCTGTTTTTGCTCATTATTCTGAATGTTAATACATTAATAGATCCTCTCCTGATTAACGGCTGTACTAGACTCTCTTTCTAGGAACACATATGGTTCCTTTTTGCCACAATATTGGAATAGAGAGCCAAAATATTTAAACAGTGACACTAATAAAGGATTTTATCCCCCCCCCCCCCCCCCGATGTAAATAACTAAGGCTGGAGCCAACCCTTAGCTCTAAATGCTTCTTATCTTTCAAAAAGTTCTTAATCAAATCTGAACATACTGGCTGAGGCCCATTTGAAATAATTGGGCTGTCTGTGGTTACGACACTGCAGCAATAAAGCCACCGTCTAACATTCACTCACCCTGCAGGATGCTCTGTGTCTGGCTGAAAGGAGCACATGCTAGTTGGGCATGTACCGAAACGAGACTGTTAAAGCTAGGTGTGTGCCTGTGCAGGCTCGTTCTGCCTGCAGGGGTAGAGGAAGATGCAGGATGCTGCATGCAAGGAACGGGAACAGTTTTCTTCCGCCACACCTGCGAGGTCCAAGGACTGCCCTGAATTAAGATAATTTGGGACCGGGGACTCCAAACACTTCTCTCCCAGCTGTCTGCACCTAGCAGCATTCATCCCACCTGCTGAAGGACATAGGAATTACCCAGCACACAACCCAGAAAGTATGGTGAAAAATTCTGGCAGAGGATATTGGGCTTGTCTTGAGTCATAGGTCAATTGCCAATGCACAATTACCTAAAAGATCTGTTCCTCTCTCATTTTTTTCCCATGCTATGCCATTACTTTTCCTCTCTGCTATAGGTCCTGTACAAATCCTACCTGTCTAATGCCATCAGCTGCTAAGATCAACAGCAGTTTCCACTTTGTGCTGCTTGCCACACAGCTGATCAGCCCTGTTACTGGCTAAGAGTGACACAACCCTACTGCAAACAAACTCCTGGAATTTAAAAAACCTTTTTACATTTCAAGGAGCGAGACCTGCAAGGGGAGGGGCTCCAGGTTTGTACTCCAGAAAACATTTATCGCTACAGAACTGAAACATGGTGTAAAAATAAAAGCTCTTGAAACCTGCTTTCACACATTCCCCAGCGCGCCCAGAGGTGTTCCTGCAATGATACACCTAACAATGCTCTTGAGAATTGTTTTCACAAGCTAAAAATACAAACAAAACAGCAAAAGAGTCAAGAAGTATTTCTTCAAATGCCTCGAATCTAGGCTATTTGTGCTCTAAATACGTTGCAGAAAGAGTGTTAATATATATTCAGATGTTACAGAAGGCCACAGGAAAACACCTCAGCAAACAATGAGTGCCATAATACAGAGCACGTCCCGACTGAGGCGGCAGGTTTATTTTAGATCACTGACCTCTGTCCTGCTCAACTGGCCTGTATTTTACAATTCAAGTTACATATATTTGTGTGTATATAAATGTACCTGAGATACTTGCATTCTTTCTTGTGTAAAATACACACAGAAAGCAGAAGATGCAGATGAGAAAACAAGCAGATGAGTTTCCTTGGAGGTTTCATAGACAAAGATGTTTAAATGAAGTAATTTAAAACCAGAAAGAATCTTACAAACAAAGTGCTTCTAAGCATCGCATTTCACTTGCTTGTTTTCGACACCATTTGAAAAAAAGCCTCAGAGGGAACCAAACCACTTTAGCTGCTGCTTCCTCATCCCTGACGTCATCTGGAGAACTTCACCAACCTCCTTCACTACCAGTTACACACCAAACCTTCCAGAACAAGTAAGTCTACAGCAATGAGGAGAATTAAAAACATTAGCTGGTCATTGCTTGTCATACTTCTGAAGCACTAGCATTACACGAGATTGAGAGACAAGAAGAAACGGGCTTCCTGGGTCTGCAAGGCAACACAGAACCATGCAAAGGACTTGGCGTTTGAGTCCCATTTGCCTCCTTTGCTGTAGAAACCAGAGCCTTCTCAAACCACGGGGCTGGAAGGGAATGTGCGAGATGTGGGATTAATAACATTTTGCAATAAATCAATCATAACCTCCACTTAACGGTGTAGAAAGGGGATGCTCACAATAAAGCCTGCAGTGATGCAGAGAGGCACCTGCAGCCATCCCACGCCGGCTGCGGGCGCAGTACCCAGCGAGGGCTCAGCCTGTGTCGGGAAGGGCACTTCAGTGTGCAGAGGGCTGTTCCAGCCCAACAACCAACCTATTCATCCTAATGACTGCTCCATTCAGGACAAGCTGACACATCGTTTCCACAACAGGACCCTGCAAATGACTTTATTTAACCAGGAAAACAGATTTGTGTTGTTTCTAAAGGCAAATGAATCTAGCTTTGGCTGCAGAGGGCTGAGCTGTGTTTCTCTCAGTGCCAATAAAAGCACTGGGATTGTGGAGGAGACTTAAGAGACTGTGTTTGCCTTCAGTCTCCCATGGATCATATCTCAGCAGAAAAAAGGGCTCATGCAGCACAACACATCGGGCTGCAACTGTAAAGAAGTTCAACACTTTTGAGGCTGTTTATCTCAAGTTCTCGATGAATTATTTTGAATTTAGTTAAGGACTTCCCACAGTTTACTGGTCTGCAGTAAGAAAGAGTGGGGCATCTTGGGGAAGGGATGGTGAAGCATAAAGTTTCTCAGGCTGATCGGGAAGGATGCTATTTATTCTCATGTTGTCACTTTTCAGCATATATGTGACCCCACCTGTGGCTGAGCTCTGCCCAAAGATGCAAATACGAGTGTTTCTGTGCTGGAGGTTCCTGCCTGTGTGCTCCAGACAAAAGGTGAATGGGGAAAGAGGTCCCCAGAGAAGCGATGCAAAGTGCCCAGAGTCACACAGTAGGTCGGCAGTGGAGCCGGGAGCCACATACAGCTCCTGTAAGTTCTCCAGAAACACTCCGGCTGCAGGACCCCTCCGCATCCACACAGCCGGGAAACCTCTGCCGCTAAGGTGCAAAGGCAGAGGCGGATGTAATGAGATGGATTTATTCTTAAGCTGCTATGCAGGGATGCACAATTCTTTACTTTTTAGTGCCTGGTTATTTAACCTTAATGCTCCACTGATGTTATTTCTAGTATGGAATTCTATATACGTGTCTATGGACGAATTTGCAATATATAAATAGCGTAGATCAGAGGTGACCTTTACGTTTGTGCATGTGGAGATTCATACAGCATGAGGGCTAGCTAGGAGGCTGAAGTCATTAAGATATGTTCTTATCTACAGTTTCTTATGAATTATTTGTAAGCTATTTTCTCACTTGTTTTAATACTCCTACATACTCACCAAACAGTAAAAATAGCTTAACAGTGAATACATGTTTCAGAAGTCTGTTTGCCTATTTTTCTTTTGTGCAGCAGCTGCTGTTGCCATGCTGTCGTTGCTATGTTTTCCTTTCTTTTCCTTAAGAAGGGAAAAAAAAACCCTATTCCCTAAACATGCTAGACTCAGTTCATGGAACAAAATACCAGAGGTAGATCCTAGAAGAATATAACATAATCTGGCTGGAAGAGCATAGCTTATGCGTAGAAGAAAGTCCTCTTGACACTAATATACACATGCTTCTCTGAAAGAGTTAATGAAACTACAAACACTATTAGATAGACTATCAAAAAGGTTCAGGTAAAGATCATTAAAAAGGAGTATTAATGTATCTTAGAAACTGGGCAGTGAAAGGTAAAACTCCATGCTGAACTATAACTTGATAAGGAGGTGGGGGAAAAAAAAAGATTTAAAAGAATAGATGTGGCCAAGTCTCATCTGGAAGGTAAGAGAATGAAATTGCTCAATAAGCTTGTCAAAAGAGTCCTTAAAGCTTGACAACTACAATTTGGCTCTGTGGGATGGCCCTGAGAAACGCACATGTTCTTTCCAAAGGCCACAGGTCCAAGGTGCAAAATTTGACCCTGGGCTGTGGGCCCCAGGTTGCCACCTTCTGCCTTTGGTCCCTGTATGAAAAGCAGTGGGAGTTTGCTGAACTGGGGTTGGGGCTCAGCAATTAAGCTCTGGAAAGACATTGCTTTGGGTTGCCCACCCCTGCTTTGCCTCTCAGCTCCAGAGTAACTTGGATGATCCTTCCACCCTTGGTCTCCTCCCAACCTTTATAGAGGTCTAGGGAGGACAGTGGCAACATGATGACAAGAATTGATAGTTTCAGCCCAACGACTGATAACTTAGGGGACAGAAAAAACTATGAGATAAGAAAATAACTTAGGTGGGTTAGGAGTGTGGAAAACTGTGAGAGACCAGGAGGATCTGTGAAATTTGGGTCATTGGGCAATGCTAAAGCAGAAGAAATTAAATACAGACAAGTGCAGTGTAGTGCATGTTGTTCTGCCAATTTAAAGGATTCTTAACACGCTGATGGGTTCGGAAATGATGTAACCTCTTAGAATAAAAAGCCAAGTGCCACTGTAGCCAGCTTAAAGAGAACTTATCAGTGTACAGTGTCACTCAAAACAGCAAGTGAGATGTCAAAATAAGATGTGTTTAAAAAAGAAAAAGGCTAGAAGTACCACGTCATATTTTAATACAAGTTGAGAGCATGCCCTCTTCTCCTGGCCAGTCAGTCAGCCTTGGTGAATTCAGTACAAAACGAGGGCAAAAGATAAATTAGGTTTTCCTTGTTTGAGGCATGTGCTATGTAACCTGCCTCTTTCCTCTGAAGAAGATCTCCATCACTGACTGCATCCCCGGGTCGCCAGGAACGATATTAAAGGCTGGAACAATTTACTGCAGAATTAAGAAGGGCAACAGTAAAATAGAGATGGTCAATGTGGTGAATGCTGAGTAGGATGCTATGCTAGAAAAGAGACTTCCAGTATTTCAGGTAGTCTTCAGCTATTACCCTCCTTGACTGAGGTGGGCAAGAGTTACAAAGCACAGCTGGATTCAAGATGCCCCCTTCTCTTTCTGGAGTATGTCTGCATTACCTGCCACTTTTCTGCATGGAAAACTATGTTTCTCCAGGTCAAAAAACCCCCAAGCCCTCACCTGCGTGGGGCAGAGGTGCTACTCCTGACTATAAGCTTAAAGCACAGCACCATCAAGTCCGGTTCTGAGATTCACTGTGTGTTACTCCTGCCTTTACCCACATCCCGGCAGCCCCAGACTTTGGGGTCTACCAAAAACCGTCTTACTCATGCCATGAGGACCACCACTTCCAGCCATGCCAAAGTAATCGTACAGAGCTGTGTAGTCCCACGATTAAGACCTGGGAGTCAGGAGCTTCTGGCTACTCCTCACTTTGGGTCCCAGCATGGACTACACAAGCAGTATCATTTCTCTGCATCTCAATATCCTCAGCCTCCACTAGAACTAATAACAACTCCTCCACCAAGCAGGCATGCTGTGAGAATCAATTGGTATTTGTAAAGGCCTTTGAGAAATGTAAGGCACAGTCTGTATGTGAAAATTATTGATATGATTCATTACCAGGCATTCATAATCTATTTATACAACTCCCAGTCTATTACTAAATATTATGTCCATTTGAATATTGAAATCACTGCTGCTAATAATTTCTGCTAATGTTACACTGGTCTTTCAGAGGTGGCTTTTTTGACTTGAATGGAAGCATTGTGGAGGCAGTGAAAAAGGGAACAAATGCCAGAAGAGGAATTAAAAAGCGGACAACAGCTCTGTGCAGGCTTCTTAGAAAACAATAAAAAATCCATTTAACAAATAACTTTGTGCTAACACTTATCTGATTCCTCTTCCCGTGCTCTTTCTTCTCAACTGAATTTGTGTGAAAATCTGATCTCCGTTAGCGAAGTATTAGCCCTCATCTGCGAGATGAAAATGAGCAAACCTGAGCGTGTTGTGTCCCTCCAAACAGACCACTTGCTCCTCGCACGCTGGCCTGAGTGATGCCTGAGTCCCCTCTCCATGACCAGCCTCCTTTTTGGGCAGCGAGGATGCTCCGTCCCGGCCACCACCCTCTAACCCCTCAATCACCAACTCCAGCAGCCTTCATGCAAGCGCCCTGCCTTTTACTTTGCCGTGCTACTGAAAGCAGCACAATCTGGGACTACTGAAAAAACTCTATTTCTGAGAAGAGAGAGCATATGTCTGTACATTATATATTTATTCACACACTGAGGCATGTTCCCACTCCCGAGACACACACGGTATGTTCCGACTTTCTCACTCCAGCATGTTTTGCAAATCTGCTCTCCACCCCCTCTATTCCCTCGTTTCACTTTATCAGTATCTTGTTTAAGGGAAATGCCGCTTACTGTAAACTGGAAACGTTAACATCAGGTCAACAGACCATTTATTAAGAAGCAGCTGTGGGAGAGGGAGGGATGTGGCACAGCTATATTCCTGGCTCAGCTTCTTTTCCTTCCAGTTGGAATATTTATTTCCTTGCTGTGATCTTTCTACTCACTCTTTGCGCTGACAAAACACTGCCAATATCTGCGGTGCGGGAACTCAAGGACAATCGATATTTCACTTGAATCAAATACAATGATTTTTTTTTGTTTTCAAAGCTCAACATTTTGCAATTAAACCTCTCAAGACAAGGGGAAAGTTGAGGTGGTGATTCTTTTGTGAAAGGCAGGAGGGAGCAGCACAGAAGTAGAAACCAGAGCAAACCAGCAGTGAAGCCAACAGAAATATGCTGCATCGTTTCTTCTTTTTAATACATTTTTTACGAGAAGTGAGATCTTTGATTACATTTTTGATTAGGAGAGACAGGCATTGCCCTGCCCAATGCACAGTTAGAGGGAAAGGAGCCTTTCATGTTCATAGCTATCAGACATCAAAACAGCCATTCCCAACTCTTAAAAGGATCAGACAAAACTGCAGCTCAAACTGTGCCAGGGACTTTGGTGCAGGCAGGTTCCTGGCGGAAGGCAGTCTCAGAGCCGTAAGAAATCATGTGGATGCTGACACTCCTGTTGAGTGCGGGGGAAAAATACAGCGAATTTCTCCCAGGGAAATCCAGGACCATTGTAAGGGCATTTCAGGATGAGAAGACTAAGAACCATGACAGCCAGGCTGCAAGGGGAGCTGCCAAAAAGGAGCTCCTAGTTTTAAGGAAAGAGTAGCTGCTCCATCAGAGGGACCAGGTAGGACAACTCAGTGGGGCAAGCAACCAGCAGAGTACAAACGATAGCAGGATTTTTACTTATATTACAAAGAGGTCACAGCTTTCCCTCTTTTTCCTTCCTAAAGACTGACGGACTTACTGGACCTCCCAAACATGCTGATGCCCAGTCGCAGGACGAGTATGCTGACAACCAGCTCCGCTCTGCAATGCAACTGGCCTCTGTCTTTAGAGCTGCAGAGAGTCCCACGTGGCCTCCTTGCTTTAGAGGTCACCTTGATTCACTGATAACCTACGATGGTTGAATCGCGTGAACAAGAGATTAGAGTTCTGATCTTGCATGACTCCAGTTGAATACTAACAATGGCAGCACGGTGTCCCAGCTTATCCCTCACCATCACTGCAACAACCCTTCATTTGGCTGTGGGATCTGCAAAATCTCAATGGCTGGAACGAGACAGGATAGCAAATCAACTCATCAATTCATTCAAAGTTTAGTTCAGTCTGGATTCAAACATCTTCTCGTATCACAGCTTGTCAGCATGCATTACAGAAGCAAAAACTCAACCCCCTGACAATTTTTCAAGGTCCATAGCAGGGGCTGCCTACGTTGGTGGCAAATATGATGACCATCTTACCAGAATTTGGCTCAGCTGTGCAAAGAGATGTCCTGAAAGCATTGGCTGCACCTGAAGCTAACTTGGATGCTAACTCAGACACCTGACACACTTCTCCATGTGTCCCCAGTGCTGAATACTGACTCTCAACCATAACATGGACTTGCTGGTGCAGAAGCAGTCGTATCTCATTGCACACAGACTTGCCACCAGCCTGTTTCTAATGTTTCTTTACAGAGGAGTGTCCTTCAATGCGTTACAGCACCACCTCACCTCTGCCTTCACCCTCCATCTTCCCTCTAAGTCAGGGTATCACATAGAGACAGCGTTGGGACTGCACAGCCACCAATGCCAGGACACCATCTAGTCCAGCCTGTCTGTCTGTGGCCTCCATGCCTGGCTGGCCCAAAGACCTGTCAGCAGATCCAAACAGCATTAAGCTGACTCTGCGCTCAGACCGATAACAACCAGGTTGCAATGGACAATTGTTCCTTCTCCCAAGGCTGCCAAGGCTGCTGCAGATTTTTATCTTCTTTTTCCCTCCTAATACAGTAATAATGTCAGACCAAGGGAGTCTGGGAGATGCCCACAACTCACTCTCAACAGTACGTTGACACCCAGCCCTACATCTACATTAAAGATGAGCACAGCCATCACTCAAACAGCTGAGCACCTTGGTAAGATAAGTGCTTGGATGAAAAACAGCTGGCTCCCGCTCAGTCTGGACATTGCAGAGGTGCTGCTGGCAGTGAGAGGATCTGCCAGAAAATTCAACCCCATCATCCGCTGAAGTGCCATATCTATCTGGGAGACGAATAGCCCTTATTTCCTTCTGCACACACCACTGCTACTGATATGCACCAGAAGTGGCTGCAAACACCTCTTCCCCAGTTCAGACCAGACAGGAGGTTGCAGCCTTTTCACTCCGACATAGGCTTAGCTGGTGGGATCTCTGCCTCTCTTCTGGAGGGTGTAATTCACATGCATGCTTCTCATCTGGATCAGCTCACAGCAGCTTGTCCACTTAGCACAGAGGCAGGTGAGAACACGCTGCACTCCAGTGCCGCGCCGTATTGGCTTGTCATTAAATAGCAGATACACTGCCATTGATTTCAGTTAGATTTTTGTTCCTAGCAAACTCTCTAGAAATACTTAGCCCAAAGCCTGAAGGGCTTCTGAACACATGCCCTCCTTGTTTTCTGTTGTTTATTGATGTATTTCTCAGTGTAGAAGATGGACTGGAGGAATGACTGGAGGGCCCCTTACTACAAGAAGGACATCGAGGTGCTGGAGTGTGTCCAGAGAAGGGCAACGAAGTTGGTGAAGGATCTAGAGCACAAGTCTTATGAGGAGCGGCTGAGGGAACTGGGGTTGTTTAGCCTGGAAAAGAGGAGGCTCAGGGGGGACCTTATTGCTCTCTACAACTACCTGAAAGGAGGCTGTAGCAAGGTGGGGGTCGGTCTCTTCTCCCAAGTAACAAGAGACAGGACGAGAGGAAACGGCCTCAAGCTGCACCAGGGGAGGTTTAGGTTGGATATTAGGAAAAACTTCTTCACTGAAAGGGTAGTCAGGCACTGGAACAGGCTGCCCAGGGCAGTGGTTGAGTCCCCATCCCTGGCAGTATTTAGAAGATGGGTAGATGTGGTGCTCGAGGACATGGTTTAGTGGTGGACTTGGCAGTGCTAGGTTAATGGCTGGACTTGATGATCTTAAAGGTCTTTTCCAACCTAAACAATTCTATGATTCTATGAATGCAGCAATCTGATTTCCCTCACCAATGTCACCGATGGGACCAGAGCAGCAATGGGAGCACGGCTATTCTGTTGCTCTTGCAGCTTTTTCCTCCCTGAGACATGTAGACCTCTGACTGTGTTTGAGGCTTTGATTTCACTAGCTGCACTGACTTGATGACACCACCAATTGTTATTTTTTAATCTCTAACAAACAATGGTGAGCTGCTGAAGCTGCAAGCACAGCCCCATGCAGTGATTAGCTGAATGGTGGAAGAAACATAAGATTGCCCCAACATTTTGGCATGAATAACAACGAGGTAGATAATTTTTCTAGGAATGCTTTCCTGTAAAGCAGCCTTTAGAAAAACGCCAGTAACATCCCAGGGATATTCAGTCCTCTGGATGAAGAAGAAACCACTAATTAGTTCTTTCTGCAACCTGTAGATGAACTCAACATACAGAAACAAAGTAGGCAGCATGTGCCATGGAGGATTTGTGCAAACAACTCCTAAGTATAGCTCCCTCCTGCAGACTCTTGCCCTAGGTCCTGCTTACCCACGTGCCATCAAACCTAACTAAACCCAAGACCCCAAGCTTTGTGCATGGCATGCCTGTCGAAGCAGGCTGGCCTGTATTCTCGTGCTACAGAGAGGAAAAATAAGGAGAAAATGCACTATCTAGATGAAACCTGTGTTGGTGAACAGGATGGCAGGCACAGCATGCGGCACCCGAGAGTTAACAGGCACCAGCTGGGCATGTTCAGCTCAAGCAAGCATTATCCCAACCAATTTATATGTAACCACCTTAGTCGAAATACCACTTAATTTAAAACATCCAGGAAACAAAATAATGTCTTCAAGGTCAGGTGGGGCCAGCTTGTTAAGGGCAGGACAATTTTATTTCCCGCTGACTTTCCACCCATACTAATGGTCCCTCCACAAGAGCGCTGTCAAGGTGAAAAGAGCAGCACACAACTCCAGACTCAAAACAGCCTGTGACGTGCGACGAAACCATCTGCAGCTTCACTTTCATGGCTGGTACAGTCGTAACAGCACAGCTCCCAGTCCCAAACGGCCACCTGCCTGCAGACGCTTCTGTTAAGTTGGAAATGAGAACAGAAACCTTTGAGAAACACTTCAAAAGATGAGCCTCTGGTTCCCCTGCTCTTCAGCTGTCTATCTGGAATGGTGCAGGGTGCCAGGCAAAGGGACTTCCCTCAACAGTGCAATGGCACTCTAAATACAGTTATTTGCAAGCCACATCAGATGTAAATGGCCTAGGTGTCCCCCTTTGCTCTGGGTTCCTGTGATGCTGCTGGCACACACTGTAACACTAGTGAGGCTGAGGACAGAAAAACTCAACCTGCTGGTGCCGAGGGACAGCCAGGATCTTGGAGCAGCATGAGCCGTCAGTGGGGCCGTACATGGCCACATGGCCACCTTCCACTGCTCTTTTTCCCATTCATAAATGCCTCACCGTTTCCACAAAGGTCAAGGTATCAGAAAGCAGGAAGGTGTGGTATGAAGAACTACACAGAGTCCATCAGGAGACAGGTTCTGCGCCAGCTGCAGGACTGCAGCCTGTGAGCAGGCAAAGCCCAGAGGTAATGCCCAACTTGATTAAAATAAAGACATATTCCTGCACGTGCTGTGCTGCCTTGTACACATGCTGTTTCTCGGTTTTTCAGTTTGTAAAATAGAGGAATATTTGCTGTACCTCACAATGGTCCTGGAAGGCTTAATTCATGTTTGTGAAGTGCTTTCAGATCTTAAATTGGAAGGCATGAGAAAGCACAAGTTGTTATTATAATTGCATTATTAAGTGCTGTTAAAAAAAAAAAAACCAACCAGCTTACGTTTCATAGAATTCAGGTCCTTCTTCAGAGTAGCTTCTTGTCCCTTGACACATGCATTTGACAATAACCCAAATACCCTTGATCTTTTATTCCCAGCAGGGTTTTCTCTATACCTTAATGAGGTCTCTTCTTAATCTTTTTTCCAAAGGATAAACACCTCATCTCAGTATAACCAAATTCTCTGAGCTGTTACGTGTGAGCCTGGTTTTCCTCTGCTGGACTGGGTCTGCTTCTGTAACACCAGTCCAGTAAGGGGTCCAGACTGGTCAGGAGGAATACGGATGGGATCTCATACATCCCTCACAAAATGCCACAGGACACTTGTAGCTTTGCATGCGATATCTCTATTTCTGCCAGTTAGGACATTCCTGAAATATTTTACTGCTCCTGAGAGCTGTGCCAGGTTATTTAGTCCCAAATATAGCCGTATTTTTATCCCCCTCGTCCATAATGCCTGATCTTCAACCTTATCTCTGTTTTGTAGCACAGGATGCTCCCAGGATATATTCCTGACTATATTTCTGTCTTTAGACTCCAGTATTTCACTTCCCTTACCCTTACCCTTACCATTACCAAATCACCCGGAGATCTACAGCCTTGTTGATAATGACTTTCTTCTCTCCTCAATCCTTCCCTCAGGTTTCCTTTTTTTCCCCTCCTATCATCTACAAATCTCATCGTTTTTATCTTTCGCTATGCTGGAAATCTTATCATGAAAGAGAGACTTTTCTTTTTTCTTTTTTTAATTAGTACTTGGTAATATTACCAAGCTGTGAGTTTATGGCTTTGTAGATCTTATATTTTTGACACTAATTACTCACAAAGGCTTTTAAAGCAGCATTTCAACATAGCAACTGCCATGACTGTAATTAAGTAAGAAGCAGCAAATTTTTTTTTTACATTTCAGAAAAAGTCTCTAGCATTCCTGCCCCGTATCACAGCTCAGCCCCTGGTATCACTCCAACGAACGAGACCAGACGTCGAAAACATATTACTCCTGATGCACGCACAACTCTCCCCACCCTCACCCAAGCACTCGGCTGATGTATTAATAGTGCTGTCAGCACGGAGGATCCACAGGGATTCACCACTTGCCTATTGCCAATCTGAAGGGCTTGGCTAATTTTAGACTCCCGGTTTCTGCTTCTTGCAGGAGAATGTTTTTCCCCTGCTCAAACCTCAAAGACTCACGTTGAACCAACCACATGACTGCGCGTGATTTATTTCCTCCCCATCGTCTCCTCACTGGGACCCAGAAGGAACGTGGAGGGACATACTGGTTTCCATACTGATGCTGGCTGTGTTGCCTGGAAGGTGCCAGGGCAGCAAGCACTCTCATGATATGTTTGTAAACTAGCTGTTAGGGGGATGATCAATTAAAGGCATCTCAGTAGGGAGAGTTTGATTCCACTGGCCTAATTCATTTTCAAATTACTCCAGGATGCTGCCTTTTACTATTACATTATTTGTTCTCAAACTCCAAATTAAGATTTTATTGCGCCATTAATTTTTATGCAGAAATTACCATTAAAATCAATGTTTTCTACTTAAAACTTGACAGTTTGGGATGACTGATAGTCTAGCCTGTTTCCAATTGCTTTACCGCCTCGGAAGCGGATGGGTCCGTCCTGGTGCGCTGCTAACTCTGAGCAACACTTTCATTGCACCTTACCAACATTTGGGCGCATCCATCCTAGGCAGCTGGGACACCCGCGGCAGCACACCGTGTGTCTCCAACGTCCCAGGCTGCTGTTTCTGACATCTCTTGGGGCATGCAGACCCTCCTTCCACTAACGAGCCAGGGATAGTGATGGAGCCAGGTCTCCTGTGCAGGTCGGAGTGCTGCCCTCCTTTCTGCCCTGTCAGGGGAACAAGCCGGGCACGAGCATCCTTGGCCATGCCAACTGCTCCCGCTGCACCAGGACAGCTGCCTGAGCAGGGCCTGTGCCTGGGGTTACAACCCCGGTCGGGCTGCCGAGATCAATGCCTCATCGCTCCTCGCTGTCCCTTAGCTGCCTGTCCCCATCTGTTGCTCTATAAATAGGCTGTCACGGCATTTTTGTTGTGTGATTTGTACAAGCCACCTTCTTATTTACAGCAGACTCCCAGGCAAAACAGTTATACCAATATTGTGCGATACTGGTGGTAATAACGACTATTCAGGTGCAAGTGATGCCATTTTATCCTACATTACGAGCACTTCACACTGATGCTGGCAGAGCGAGCAGCAGTACCGCAACCACGAATCACTCACACCTCGCCCTCCTGGAACAATGCAGCAGGGCACACGTGTGACATCCTCCGGCTCTACCCTCTGCTACCATGGGCACTTCTTCCATATGCTGTTCCCCAACTGAGAGGGTATCTATATGGGCATGTCTTTTTTTTCCTTTTTAATTATTAGGACGAGTCATCTGGGCTTTTGTTTTAAGACAATTTTGTTTTCTAATTCTGGAGGTGCCTGCAGGGAGGTGGGCAGCAGGTAAGGGGCAGGAGAGACTATTTCCTGCAATAAAAAAAAGAATATTTGCCCATCCTGCAGCAGGCAGAGGGAACCAGGAGGAAAAAAAAAGTTTGATCCTCTAACTATGAGGCATATTAAGCAAAACTGAATGTGATATGTAGTGAGTATCTGTGACAAGAGCAAACCGATCCTGCTGTTGGAATATTCATGCAAATAGGAGCAATTTCACTATGATTAAAAAGGCAATTAACTGAAAAAAACGCCAGCAATTTCAGAAGCAGCCTGTGTGTCAGTGAGGCCTCCACGCAGTGCTGAACTGACATTTTGCTCACTTTCATATTCCATCAACGAGATACTCACTACTACAGCTTGAGAGTAGTAATTACCCCAACTGGAGGCAGATGCTCTTAGAAAGACTCCAACAAAGTCTACACAAGGCACTTCATACGCTGTGCACAGAGAGGGGGTTGCGCCAGCATCCTGCCTTTCCCAGCCCCGCTCGCTCTGCTGCTCGGATGAAAGACACAGGCATAAAAAGCATCCACAAAAAGAACAGGTCCAAACTAAAAATTTTCAGCCTGTAACACAAAGCATTCAGGGAATGAAGCGCAGGCAGAAGCACAGTGTCAGAGCCACTGCCTCCTCTGCTGTCTGCTGATGGGATTAAAAGCATTTTCCCCTCTGTGGTCAGATCCAGAATAGGTAAATACTGATGAAAAAATCTTAAATTATCTGTGTGATAATCTGCATGGGATGAATGTGATAGAGCATGATCCCTTACAAACCAGTGAGATGTGAAAATCAACATCTGCTGTTGACACCTTCTGGAGTTGCCCAAATAACTTGCCCCGACTCCAGAGGAAAGCTGCGACTGATGCTATCACCCAAGCACTGGTCAAAGGCACAGAACCTCCCATTTTCAGAGCTCTTCAAACCTCAGATCACCAGGGAGCTCCGTGTGACCACCACGCACCCCAAGCATCAGGTGAACTAATTGCAAAGCAGCCTGGCTGTCGCCTCCCAAAAGCAAACTACTCCTTTCCACAACCACAGACTGCACACGCTAAGAGGCATCAGCAAATTTTTGCCCAGCGGCTGCTGGTCCATCAGCACCCCAACGCCCGTACGGACGGAGCCGCTGCAATATACATGAGGCGGCTTCGGACTTGATCCCTGTACAAGCTGAGTGTCCTCTGCTTGTCTTTGACGATTAACTGAGCAAAAGGCTTAGCCTCCGCCTAAGACTTTCTGTGGCTGAGGTATTTTGCAGCTAGTCACAAACTCAAATATATTTCCTGTCCAGCAGATACTGTCTACTCTTGAGAGCAATTTTTATTGGATTTGTAATCCCCTTTTCAGTTCTTTCTCTCCCTTTTTAATATTGCCTTTTAAGCCCTTTACCAGGAGTTCACTTTCCGAAGGCCAGCAAGGAACAGTGGACAGTGCCTTTGGGTTTATAAAGGAATATGCACAGAATGTTAATGCAAGAGAAACACGCAACACACTGACCCCTTTCAATTAAGGTGCCATCTCTATCACCTTCAGCTGTCCTGGAAACTTGGATGTAGCCTGAAACAAATAAGAAGACCCAACAAATCAGTGCTTTGAGCTGAAGCTGAGATGTTTAACCGTTTATCTCCCCAACACGACATACGCTGTGACTGCCTTTACAGATACAACCTCTCCAGACCAGATTCAGCACCAAGTGCTGAACAAGGGCAAGCAAGAAATGAAACTGGAAGCTTTTAAGCAAAAGAAGAAAGATAGTTATGGAGGGGTGGGTCCCACCGCAGAAAACTGCAGCCTCTGGTACCCAGAGAAGCGCTGCAGCTTATGGCTGAAACGTGGCACTGAACGAGGACAGGATACACCTGTCTGGATAGATGTGAAGGGCAAATCCCAATGTGCCCACACCACCTCCCTTTCAGATCATATGTCCAACTTGTGGAGAAGGCAAGTAGGCAAAAAAAAAAAAGCTCCTTTTGATCTGCTGCACTGTATGCTGAGAGTCACATAAATGCGGGAGAACTGGAGCAACCCCCTCATTTTTCTCCAAAGGAGATGAGGCCCCCCCCAATCAGCAAGCAGTGAGGAGGACTGCAAAGGCTTTCGACAGGTTCTCCAGCCACGTGGGACTTCACAAAGACCAAGCAAGGCAGGAGGGAGGGCAGCGTGCAGCCTATGGCTGGGGCAAAAGACTAAGGAGAATATCTGCTGTGGTGCTCTTGGGAAGCATCCTTGTGGCCCCCTACTACATCATGTGCTCTTTGCCTTCAACTGAACAATACAAGGCTCAAGGTTCTTTAAAGGCCAAAAAAGTTATTTTTAGACCACTCTAGCAGGTAGAGGTACATGATTACTTCTTCTTTGTAGCTCTAGACAGAGCTTGGATGAACCAGACTTCTATCCTCTAGTCAAGGGTTTTGTGGATCCCCAGCCCTGCAGCTCATCTCAGTGCTGCAAAGCCCTCTGCAAATTGAGCGGCACCTGAGGTTCACCAAGGTTCTTCAGACCTAGCTTAATTAACAGCAATGAAGAAGGAAACATTATTTCCCTAGCTTGCTCATCTTTGGAGAAAAGTAACCGAATAAAGTGATGTGTGGAAATCCCTTTGTCAAAAAGGGAAAGGAGGAAACTCTTTTCTCTTAATTAGCACCACTGGAGATTGGGCTGGTAAGGTCTTCATGGCTGAATTGCTGACCGTGGCTCTGTGGCCCAGAGCCTGCCCTGGGAGCAGCAAAATAACCTAGCATGGACAACATGAACTCCATCCTTCCGCACCCACGTTCTCTCTCCACCTCTCCTTTCATGACCATTCCAGTATTATCCCTTTACAGGTGAAGGAAAGCTCCTTAGGTTTATTTTTCCTTCTGTCTTTTTAATTCCACGTTTTGGCACTGGCCTCTCTGTACAGAACGGTGAGCGGGATGCTATAGCCTCCCTGCATCATTTTGCTTTATGTCTGGAAACATCTGTATGTGCAATTAGAGAGCCAACTCCTTTTATGTCCCTAAATGAGTAGTCTTAATCACCGCCATAAGAAATCAAATCCTGGCTGGGCAGCACAACTCAACGATGCAATTCTCCAAGCAGGGCTGGCACTACCTGTGTGCAGCATCAGCCCGCAGAAGAGATTTCCCACCTAGGTCCTCCAGCCTTGTCTTCTCCATGGAGGCACTTTCACAAGTGTAATTACAGGGAAGCAGTGAGATGCTTCCCTGCTGTGCCGAATGCATTTCACCAGCTTTCCACAGCGCCGAGAGACTGAGCTCCAGGCGCTGGTGCAGGCTTGTGGCGATGTTAGTAGGGAGCAAAAGGCTGCAAGCTGGGGTTTGGCACACAGTGATACACAGGGGCTTCCTCTGCTGCGGCTCAGGGAGTTATAAAGGGAATTGTGTGATAATTTAATAAAAAATGGTAAGAGCAATGGATGCCTGGATTCCTCCAGAACCATGTCTCTTTTGTCCCCTCTCTTCACCTCCGGCCTCTGCGCCAGCCCTTGATGTCTTGCCCTTTTCTTTCTCCACCTTTCTTTGTCATTTCTCCCTCATCACAATTGAAGCTAAGACCCTCACATCAAGCCCATTTCCCCCCAGAATTACCCATGTCTGTTCCACAGCCAGCCAGCCCCCACCAAAAGAAATGGGCTCACCAGAGGCTTGCTGCCACCTACCCCCCAAGTCAGGAGAGCTGGTTTGGGTTGGGCCACCCCGTGTCCAACCCAGCTCTGGTGCCTGCAGTGTCACGGGCCTTTCTGCCACCTCCTTCTCTGACCTGAGCCTGCTTCGGGCTTTCCCCCACCCTTTCTAAAGCGATCTCTTGCTTCTGCATCCATTTTCCAAACAAAATCCCTCCCTGAGCAACCTTCAAAGTCCATAACGCCACAAAAAGTTACGGAAACACAATGCATCTAGACCAACAGTAGGAAGCATTTTGTCCCCTGGAAAAAGAGTACAGCTGATATAATTTGTGTATGTATGTGCAAAATGTATTAACTTCATTTTTGACTTCATCAGCCCCTTGTGCCTGCATGGAGCCTCTGCTTGTTCTCAGCACTCAGGTCTTGAGGAGTATTTTGTTCCCCTTGCAGTTAGATTTTATG